>NC_081201.1:15743861-16343861 GCF_902713425.1 Acipenser ruthenus | reverse complement strand
CAGCTAACACACACCTCGTTTCAGCACTACAGCTAACACACACCTCGTCTCAACACTACAGCTAACACACACCTCGTCTCAACACTACAGCTAACACACATCTCGTCTCAACACACTACAGCTAACACACACTTCGTCTAAACACACTACATCTAAGACACACCTCGTCTCAACACACTACAGCTAACACGCACACCTCGTCTCAACACACTAAGGCTAACACGCACACCTCGTCTGAACACACTACAGCTAACACACACCTCGTCTCAACACTACAGCTAAGACACACCTCGTCTCAACACACTACAGCTAACACACACCTCGTCTCAACACACTACAGCTAACACGCACACCTCGTCTCAACACACTACAGCTAACACACACTTCGTCTCAACACACTACAGCTAACACGCACACCTCGTCTCAACACACTACAGCTAACATACAGCTTGTCTCAACACACTAAGGCTAACACGCACACCTCGTCTGAACACACTACAGCTAACACACACCTCGTCTCAACACACTACAGCTAACACACACCTCGTCTCAACACACTACACCTAACACACACCTCGTTTCAGCACTACAGCTAACACACACCTCGTCTCAACACTACAGCTAACACACACCTCGTCTCAACACACTACAGCTAACACAAATCTCGTCTCAACGCACTACAGCTAACACGCACACCTCGTCTGAACACACTACATCTAACACACAACTCTTCTCAACACTACAGCTAACCAGAACTCGTCTCAACAGAATAGCTAACACAATCCTCGTCTCAACACTGCATCTAACACACACCTCGTCTCAACACACTACAGCTAACATACACCTCGTCTCAATACACTACAGCTAACACACACCTCGTCTCAACACACTACAGCTAACACACACCTCGTCTAAACACACTACAGCTAACACACACCTCGTCTCAACACACTACAGCTAACACACACCTCGTCTCAACACACTGCAGCTAACACACACCTCGTCTAAACACACAACAGCTAACACACAGCTCGTGTCATCACACTACAGCTAACACACACATCGTTTCAGCACTACAGCTAACACACACCTCGTCTCAACACTACAGCTAACACACACCTCGTCTCAACACACTGCAGCTCAAACACGCCTCGTCTCAACACACAACAGCTAACACGCACACCTCGTCTCAACACACTACAGCTAACACACACCTCGTCTAAACACACTACAGCTAACACACAGCTCGTGTCAACACACTACAGCTAACACACACCTCGTTTCAGCACTACAGCTAACACACACCTCGTCTCAACACACTACAGCTAACACACACCTCGTCTCAACACACTACAGCTAACACACACCTCGTTTCAGCACTACAGCTAACACACACCTCGTCTCAACACTACAGCTAACACACACCTCGTCTCAACACACTACAGCTAACACACATCTCGTGTCAAGCCACTACAGCTAACACACACCTCGTTTCAGCACTACAGCTAACACACACCTCGTCTCAACACTACAGCTAACACACACCTCGTCTCAACACTACAGCTAACACACATCTCGTCTCAACACACTACAGCTAACACACACCTCGTCTAAACACACTACAGCTAACACACAGCTCGTGTCAACACACTACAGCTAACACACACCTCGTTTTAGCACTACAGCTAACACACACCTCGTCTCAACACACTACAGCTAACACACACCTCGTCTCAACACACTACAGCTAACACACACCTCGTTTCAGCACTACAGCTAACACACACCTCGTCTCAACACTACAGCTAACACACACCTCGTCTCAACACACTACAGCTAACACACATCTCGTGTCAAGCCACTACAGCTAACACACACCTCGTTTCAGCACTACAGCTAACACACACCTCGTCTCAACACTACAGCTAACACACACCTCGTCTCAACACTACAGCTAACACACATCTCGTCTCAACACACTACAGCTAACACACACTTCGTCTAAACACACTACATCTAAGACACACCTCGTCTCAACACACTACAGCTAACACACACCTCGTCTCAACACACTACAGCTAACACGCACACCTCGTCTTAACACACTAAGGCTAACACGCACACCTCGTCTGAACACACTACAGCTAACACACACCTCGTCTCAACATTACAGCTAAGACACACCTCGTCTCAACACACTACAGCTAACACACACCTCGTCTCAACACACTACAGCTAACACGCACACCTCGTCTCAACACACTACAGCTAACACACACTTCGTCTCAACACACTACAGCTAACACGCACACCTCGTCTCAACACACTACAGCTAACACCACAGCTTGTCTCAACACACTAAGGCTAACACGCACACCTCGTCTGAACACACTACAGCTAACACACACCTCGTCTCAACACACTACAGCTAACACACACCTCGTCTCAACACACTACACCTAACACACACCTCGTTTCAGCACTACAGCTAACACAAATCTCGTCTCAACGCACTACAGCTAACACGCACACCTCGTCTGAACACACTACATCTAACACACAACTCTTCTCAACACTACAGCTAACCAGAACTCGTCTCAACAGAATAGCTAACACAAACCTCGTCTCAACACTGCATCTAACACACACCTCGTCTCAACACACTACAGCTAACATACACCTCGTCTCAATACACTACAGGTAACACACACCTCGTCTAAACACACTACAGCTAACATACACCTCGTCTCAATACACTACAGCTAACACACACCTCGTCTCAACACACTACAGCTAACACACACCTCGTCTCAACACACTACAGCTAACACACACCTCGTCTCAACACACTGCAGCTAACACACACCTCGTCTAAACACACAACAGCTAACACACACCTCGTCTCAACACACTACAGCTAACACACACCTCGTCTCAACACACTACAGCTAACACGCACACCTCGTCTCAACACACTACAGCTAACACACACTTCGTCTCAACACACTACAGCTAACACGCACACCTCGTCTCAACACACTACAGCTAACATACAGCTTGTCTCAACACACTAAGGCTAACACGCACACCTCGTCTGAACACACTACAGCTAACACACACCTCGTCTCAACACACTACAGCTAACACACACCTCGTCTCAACACACTACACCTAACACACACCTCGTTTCAGCACTACAGCTAACACACACCTCGTCTCAACACTACAGCTAACACACACCTCGTCTCAACACACTACAGCTAACACAAATCTCGTCTCAACGCACTACAGCTAACACGCACACCTCGTCTGAACACACTACATCTAACACACAACTCTTCTCAACACTACAGCTAACCAGAACTCGTCTCAACAGAATAGCTAACACAATCCTCGTCTCAACACTGCATCTAACACACACCTCGTCTCAACACACTACAGCTAACATACACCTCGTCTCAATACACTACAGCTAACACACACCTCGTCTCAACACACTACAGCTAACACACACCTCGTCTAAACACACTACAGCTAACACACACCTCGTCTCAACACACTACAGCTAACACACACCTCGTCTCAACACACTGCAGCTAACACACACCTCGTCTAAACACACAACAGCTAACACACAGCTCGTGTCATCACACTACAGCTAACACACACATCGTTTCAGCACTACAGCTAACACACACCTCGTCTCAACACTACAGCTAACACACACCTCGTCTCAACACACTGCAGCTCAAACACGCCTCGTCTCAACACACAACAGCTAACACGCACACCTCGTCTCAACACACTACAGCTAACACACACCTCGTCTAAACACACTACAGCTAACACACAGCTCGTGTCAACACACTACAGCTAACACACACCTCGTTTCAGCACTACAGCTAACACACACCTCGTCTCAACACACTACAGCTAACACACACCTCGTCTCAACACACTACAGCTAACACACACCTCGTTTCAGCACTACAGCTAACACACACCTCGTCTCAACACTACAGCTAACACACACCTCGTCTCAACACACTACAGCTAACACACATCTCGTGTCAAGCCACTACAGCTAACACACACCTCGTTTCAGCACTACAGCTAACACACACCTCGTCTCAACACTACAGCTAACACACACCTCGTCTCAACACTACAGCTAACACACATCTCGTCTCAACACACTACAGCTAACACACACTTCGTCTAAACACACTACATCTAAGACACACCTCGTCTCAACACACTACAGCTAACACACACCTCGTCTCAACACACTACAGCTAACACGCACACCTCGTCTCAACACACTAAGGCTAACACGCACACCTCGTCTGAACACACTACAGCTAACACACACCTCGTCTCAACATTACAGCTAAGACACACCTCGTCTCAACACACTACAGCTAACACACACCTCGTCTCAACACACTACAGCTAACACGCACACCTCGTCTCAACACACTACAGCTAACACACACTTCGTCTCAACACACTACAGCTAACACGCACACCTCGTCTCAACACACTACAGCTAACACACAGCTTGTCTCAACACACTAAGGCTAACACGCACACCTCGTCTGAACACACTACAGCTAACACACACCTCGTCTCAACACACTACAGCTAACACACACCTCGTCTCAACACACTACACCTAACACACACCTCGTTTCAGCACTACAGCTAACACAAATCTCGTCTCAACGCACTACAGCTAACACGCACACCTCGTCTGAACACACTACATCTAACACACAACTCTTCTCAACACTACAGCTAACCAGAACTCGTCTCAACAGAATAGCTAACACAAACCTCGTCTCAACACTGCATCTAACACACACCTCGTCTCAACACACTACAGCTAACATACACCTCGTCTCAATACACTACAGGTAACACACACCTCGTCTAAACACACTACAGCTAACATACACCTCGTCTCAATACACTACAGCTAACACACACCTCGTCTCAACACACTACAGCTAACACACACCTCGTCTCAACACACTGCAGCTAACACACACCTCGTCTAAACACACAACAGCTAACACACAGCTCGTGTCATCACACTACAGCTAACACACACATCGTTTCAGCACTACAGCTAACACACACCTCGTCTCAACACTACAGCTAACATGCACACCTCGTCTGAACACACTACAGCTAACACACACCTCGTCTCAACACACTACAGCTAACACACACCTCGTCTCAACACACTGCAGCTAACACACACCTCGTCTAAACACACAACAGCTAACACACAGCTCGTGTCATCACACTACAGCTAACACACACATCGTTTCAGCACTACAGCTAACACACACCTCGTCTCAACACTACAGCTAACACACACCTCGTCTCAACACACTGCAGCTCAAACACGCCTCGTCTCAACACACTACAGCTAACACGCACACCTCTTCTCAACACACTACAGCTAACACACACCTCGTCTAAACACACTACAGCTAACACACAGCTCGTGTCAACACACTACAGCTAACACACACCTCGTTTCAGCACTACAGCTAACACACACCTCGTCTCAACACTACAGCTAACACACACCTCGTCTCAACACACTACAGCTAACACACATCTCCTCTCAACGCACTACAGCTAACACATACCTCTTCTGAACACACTACAGCTAACACACAGCTCGTGTCAAGCCACTACAGCTAACACACACCTCGTTTCAGCACTACAGCTAACACACACCTCGTCTCAACACTACAGCTAACACACACCCCGTCTCAACACACTACAGCTACCACACATCTCGTCTCAACACACTACAGCTAACACGCACACCTCTTCTGAACACACTACAGCTAACACGCACACCTCGACGCAAAACTACAGCTAACACACCTCGTCTCAACACACTACAGCTAAAACACACCTCGTCTCAACACACTACAGCTAACACGCACACCTCGTCTCAACACACTACAGCTAACACGCACACCTCGTCTCAACACACTAAGGCTAACACGCACACCTCGTCTCAACACACTATAGCTAACACACACCTCGTCTCAACACTACAGCTAACACACACCTCGTCTCAACACTACAGCTAACACACATCTAGACTCAACACACTACAGCTAACACACACTTCGTCTAAACACACTACAGCTAACACACACCTCGTCTCAACACTACAGCTAACACACACCACGTCTCAACACACTACAGCTACCACACATCTCGTCTCAACACACTACAGCTAACACGCACACCTCGTCTCAACACACTACAGCTAACACGCACACCTCGTCTGAACACACTACAGCTAACACACACCTCGTCGCAAAACTACAGCTAACACACCTCGTCTCAACACACAACAGCTAAAACACACCTCGTCTCAACACACTACAGCTAACACGCACACCTCGTCTCAACACACTACAGCTAACACACCTCGTCTCAACACACTACAGCTAACACACATCTCGTGTCAAGCCACTACAGCTAACACACACCTCGTTTCAGCACTACAGCTAACACACACCTCGTCTCAACACTACAGCTAACACACACCTCGTCTTAACACTACAGCTAACAAACATCTCGTCTCAACACACTACAGCTAACACACACTTCGTCTAAACACACTACATCTAAGACACACCTCGTCTCAACACACTACAGCTAACACACACCTCGTCTCAACACACTACAGCTAACACGCACACCTCGTCTCAACACACTAAGGCTAACACGCACACCTCGTCTCAACACACTATAGCTAACACACACCTCGTCTCAACACTACAGCTAACACACACCTCGTCTCAACACTACAGCTAACACACATCTAGACTCAACACACTACAGCTAACACACACTTCGTCTAAACACACTACAGCTAACACACACCTCGTCTCAACACTACAGCTAACACACACCACGTCTCAACACACTACAGCTACCACACATCTCGTCTCAACACACTACAGCTAACACGCACACCTCGTCTCAACACACTACAGCTAACACGCACACCTCGTCTGAACACACTACAGCTAACACACACCTCGTCGCAAAACTACAGCTAACACACCTCGTCTCAACACACAACAGCTAAAACACACCTCGTCTCAACACACTACAGCTAACACGCACACCTCGTCTCAACACACTACAGCTAACACACCTCGTCTCAACACACTACAGCTAACACACATCTCGTGTCAAGCCACTACAGCTAACACACACCTCGTTTCAGCACTACAGCTAACACACACCTCGTCTCAACACTACAGCTAACACACACCTCGTCTCAACACTACAGCTAACACACATCTCGTCTCAACACACTACAGCTAACACACACTTCGTCTAAACACACTACATCTAAGACACACCTCGTCTCAACACACTACAGCTAACACGCACACCTCGTCTCAACACACTAAGGCTAACACGCACACCTCGTCTGAACACACTACAGCTAACACACACCTCGTCTCAACACTACAGCTAAGACACACCTCGTCTCAACACACTACAGCTAACACACACCTCGTCTCAACACACTACAGCTAACACGCACACCTCGTCTCAACACACTACAGCTAACACACACTTCGTCTCAACACACACAGCTAACACGCACACCTCGTCTCAACACACTACAGCTAACATACAGCTTGTCTCAACACACTAAGGCTAACACGCACACCTCGTCTGAACACACTACAGCTAACACACACCTCGTCTCAACACACTACAGCTAACACACACCTCGTCTCAACACACTACACCTAACACACACCTCGTTTCAGCACTACAGCTAACACACACCTCGTCTCAACACTACAGCTAACACACACCTCGTCTCAACACACTACAGCTAACACAAATCTCGTCTCAACGCACTACAGCTAACACGCACACCTCGTCTGAACACACTACATCTAACACACAACTCTTCTCAACACTACAGCTAACCAGAACTCGTCTCAACAGAATAGCTAACACAATCCTCGTCTCAACACTGCATCTAACACACACCTCGTCTCAACACACTACAGCTAACATACACCTCGTCTCAATACACTACAGGTAACACACACCTCGTCTAAACACACTACAGCTAACATACACCTCGTCTCAATACACTACAGCTAACACACACCTCGTCTCAACACACTACAGCTAACACACACCTCGTCTAAACACACTACAGCTAACACACACCTCGTCTCAACACACTACAGCTAACACACACCTCGTCTCAACACACTGCAGCTAACACACACCTCGTCTAAACACACAACAGCTAACACACAGCTCGTGTCATCACACTACAGCTAACACACACATCGTTTCAGCACTACAGCTAACACACACCTCGTCTCAACACTACAGCTAACACGCACACCTCGTCTGAACACACTACAGCTAACACACACCTCGTCTCAACACACTACAGCTAACACACACCTCGTCTCAACACACTGCAGCTAACACACACCTCGTCTAAACACACAACAGCTAACACACAGCTCGTGTCATCACACTACAGCTAACACACACACATCGTTTCAGCACTACAGCTAACACACACCTCGTCTCAACACTACAGCTAACACACACCTCGTCTCAACACACTGCAGCTCAAACACGCCTCGTCTCAACACACAACAGCTAACACGCACACCTCGTCTCAACACACTACAGCTAACACACACCTCGTCTAAACACACTACAGCTAACACACAGCTCGTGTCAACACACTACAGCTAACACACACCTCGTTTCAGCACTACAGCTAACACACACCTCGTCTCAACACACTACAGCTAACACACACCTCGTTTCAGCACTACAGCTAACACACACCTCGTCTCAACACTACAGCTAACACACACCTCGTCTCAACACACTACAGCTAACACGCACACCTCGTCTCAACACACTACAGCTAACACGCACACCTCGTCTCAACACACTACAGCTAACACACAGCTCGTCTAAACACACTACAGCTAACACACAGCTCGTGTCAACACACTACAGCTAACACACACCTCGTTTCAGCACTACAGCTAACACACACCTCGTCTCAACACTACAGCTAACACACACCTCGTCTCAACACACTACAGCTAACACACATCTCCTCTCAACGCACTACAGCTAACACATACCTCTTCTAAAAACACTACAGCTAACACACAGCTCGTGTCAAGCCACTACAGCTAACACACACCTCATTTCAGCACTACAGCTAACACACACCTCGTCTCAACACTACAGCTAACACACACCTCGTCTCAACACTACAGCTAACACACATCTCGTCTCACACACTGCAGCTAACACGCACACCTCGTCTGAACACACTACAGCTAACACACACCTCGTCTCAACACACTACAGCTAACACACACCTCGTCTCAGCACACTACAGCTAACACACACTTAAACACACTACAGCTAACACACACCTCGTCTCAACACTACAGCTAACACACACCACGTCTCAACACACTACAGCTAACACACATCTCGTCTCAACACACTACAGCTAACACGCACACCTCGTCTCAACACACTACAGCTAACACGCACACCTCGTCTGAACACACTACAGCTAACACACACCTCGTCGCAACACTACAGCTAACACACACCTCGTCTCAACACTACAGCTAACACACATCTCGTCTCAACACACTACAGCTAACACACACTTCGTCTAAACACACTACAGCTAACACCCATCTCGTCTCAACGCACTACAGCTAACACGCACACCTCGTCTCAACACACTAAGGGTAACACGCACACCTCGTCTGAACACACTACAGCTAACACACACCTCGTCTCAACACTACAGCTAACACACACCTCGTCTCAACACTACAGCTAACACACATCTCGTCTCAACACACTACAGCTAACACACACTTCGTCTAAACACACTACAGCTAACACACACCTCGTCTCAATACTACAGCTAACACACACCTCGTCTCAACACACTACAGCTAACACGCACACCTCGTCTCAACACACTACAGCTAACACACACCTCGTCTCAACACACTGCAGCTAACACACACCTCGTCTAAACACACAACAGCTAACACACAGCTCGTGTCATCACACTACAGCTAACACACACATCGTTTCAGCACTACAGCTAACACACACCTCGTCTCAACACTACAGCTAACACGCACACCTCGTCTGAACACACTACAGCTAACACACACCTCGTCTCAACACACTACAGCTAACACACACCTCGTCTCAACACACTGCAGCTAACACACACCTCGTCTAAACACACAACAGCTAACACACAGCTCGTGTCATCACACTACAGCTAACACACACACATCGTTTCAGCACTACAGCTAACACACACCTCGTCTCAACACTACAGCTAACACACACCTCGTCTCAACACACTGCAGCTCAAACACGCCTCGTCTCAACACACAACAGCTAACACGCACACCTCGTCTCAACACACTACAGCTAACACACACCTCGTCTAAACACACTACAGCTAACACACAGCTCGTGTCAACACACTACAGCTAACACACACCTCGTTTCAGCACTACAGCTAACACACACCTCGTCTCAACACACTACAGCTAACACACACCTCGTCTCAACACACTACAGCTAACACACACCTCGTTTCAGCACTACAGCTAACACACACCTCGTCTCAACACTACAGCTAACACACACCTCGTCTCAACACACTACAGCTAACACGCACACCTCGTCTCAACACACTACAGCTAACACGCACACCTCGTCTCAACACACTACAGCTAACACACAGCTCGTCTAAACACACTACAGCTAACACACAGCTCGTGTCAACACACTACAGCTAACACACACCTCGTTTCAGCACTACAGCTAACACACACCTCGTCTCAACACTACAGCTAACACACACCTCGTCTCAACACACTACAGCTAACACACATCTCCTCTCAACGCAACTACAGCTAACACATACCTCTTCTAAAAACACTACAGCTAACACACAGCTCGTGTCAAGCCACTACAGCTAACACACACCTCATTTCAGCACTACAGCTAACACACACCTCGTCTCAACACTACAGCTAACACACACCTCGTCTCAACACTACAGCTAACACACATCTCGTCTCAACACACTGCAGCTAACACGCACACCTCGTCTGAACACACTACAGCTAACACACACCTCGTCTCAACACACTACAGCTAACACACACCTCGTCTCAGCACACTACAGCTAACACACACTTCGTCTAAACACACTACAGCTAACACACACCTCGTCTCAACACTACAGCTAACACACACCACGTCTCAACACACTACAGCTAACACACATCTCGTCTCAACACACTACAGCTAACACGCACACCTCGTCTCAACACACTACAGCTAACACGCACACCTCGTCTGAACACACTACAGCTAACACACACCTCGTCGCAACACTACAGCTAACACACACCTCGTCTCAACACTACAGCTAACACACATCTCGTCTCAACACACTACAGCTAACACACACTTCGTCTAAACACACTACAGCTAACACCCATCTCGTCTCAACGCACTACAGCTAACACGCACACCTCGTCTCAACACACTAAGGGTAACACGCACACCTCGTCTGAACACACTACAGCTAACACACACCTCGTCTCAACACTACAGCTAACACACACCTCGTCTCAACACTACAGCTAACACACATCTCGTCTCAACACACTACAGCTAACACACACTTCGTCTAAACACACTACAGCTAACACACACCTCGTCTCAATACTACAGCTAACACACACCTCGTCTCAACACACTACAGCTAACACGCACACCTCGTCTCAACACACTAAGACTAACACGCACACCTCGTGTGAACACACTACAGCTAGCACACACCTCGTCTCAACACTACAGCTAAGACACACCTCGTCTCAACACACTACAGCTAACACACACCTCGTCTCAACACACTACAGCTAACACGCACACCTCGTCTCAACACACTACAGCTAACACACAGCTCGTTTCAGCACTACAGCTAACACACAGCTTGTCTCAACACACTACAGCTAACACACAACTCGTCTCAACACAATAGCTAACACACAGCTCGTCTCAACACTGCAGCTAACACACACCTCGTTTCAGCACTACAGCTAACAAACAACTCGTCTCAACACTACAGCTAACACACACCTCGTCTCAACACACTACAGCTAACACACACCTCGTCTCAACACACTACAGCTAACACACACCTCGTCTCAACGCACTACAGCTAACACACAACTCGTCTCAACACTATACCTAACACAGAACTCGTCTCAATACAATAGCTAACACACACCTCGTCTCAACACTGCATCTAACACACACCTCGTCTCAACACACTACAGCTAACATACACCTCGTCTCAATACACTACAGCTAACACACACCTCGTTTCAGCACTACAGCTAACACACACCTCGTCTCAACACTACAGCTAACACGCACACCTCGTCTGAACACACTACAGCTAACACACACCTCGTCTCAACACACTACAGCTAACACACACCTCGTCTCAACACACTACAGCTAACACACACCTCGTCTAAACACACAACAGCTAACACACAGCTCGTGTCATCACACTACAGCTAACACACACATCGTTTCAGCACTACAGCTAACACACACCTCGTCTCAACACTACAGCTAACACACACCTCGTCTCAACACACTGCAGCTCAAACACGCCTCGTCTCAACACACTACAGCTAACACGCACACCTCGTCTCAACACACTACAGCTAACACACACCTCGTCTAAACACACTACAGCTAACACACAGCTCGTGTCAACACACTACAGCTAACACACACCTCGTTTCAGCACTACAGCTAACACACACCTCGTCTCAACACTACAGCTAACACACACCTCGTCTCAACACACTACAGCTAACACACATCTCCGCTCAACGCACTACAGCTAACACATACCTCTTCTGAACACACTACAGCTAACACACAGCTTGTGTCAAGCCACTACAGCTAACACACACCTCGTTTCAGCACTACAGCTAACACACACCTCGTCTCAACACTACAGCTAACACACACCCCGTCTCAACACACTACAGCTACCACACATCTCGTCTCAACACACTACAGCTAACACGCACACCTCTTCTGAACACACTACAGTAACACGCACACCTCGTCGCAAAACTACAGCTAACACACCTCGTCTCAACACACTACAGCTAAAACACACCTCGTCTCAACACACTACAGCTAACACGCACACCTCGTCTCAACACACTAAGGCTAACACGCACACCTCGTCTGAACACACTACAGCTAACACACACTTCGTCTCAACACACTACAGCTAACACGCACACCTCGTCTCAACACACTACAGCTAACACACAGCTTGTCTCAACACACTAAGGCTAACACGCACACCTCGTCTGAACACACTACAGCTAACACACACCTCGTCTCAACACACTACAGCTAACACACACCTCGTCTCAACACACTACACCTAACACACACCTCGTTTCAGCACTACAGCTAACACAAATCTCGTCTCAACGCACTACAGCTAACACGCACACCTCGTCTGAACACACTACATCTAACACACAACTCTTCTCAACACTACAGCTAACCAGAACTCGTCTCAACAGAATAGCTAACACAAACCTCGTCTCAACACTGCATCTAACACACACCTCGTCTCAACACACTACAGCTAACATACACCTCGTCTCAATACACTACAGGTAACACACACCTCGTCTAAACACACTACAGCTAACATACACCTCGTCTCAATACACTACAGCTAACACACACCTCGTCTCAACACACTACAGCTAACACACACCTCGTCTAAACACACTACAGCTAACACACACCTCGTCTCAACACACTACAGCTAACACACACCTCGTCTCAACACACTGCAGCTAACACACACCTCGTCTAAACACACAACAGCTAACACACAGCTCGTGTCATCACACTACAGCTAACACACACATCGTTTCAGCACTACAGCTAACACACACCTCGTCTCAACACTACAGCTAACACGCACACCTCGTCTGAACACACTACAGCTAACACACACCTCGTCTCAACACACTACAGCTAACACACACCTCGTCTCAACACACTGCAGCTAACACACACCTCGTCTAAACACACAACAGCTAACACACAGCTCGTGTCATCACACTACAGCTAACATCGTTTCAGCACTACAGCTAACACACACCTCGTCTCAACACTACAGCTAACACACACCTCGTCTCAACACACTGCAGCTCAAACACGCCTCGTCTCAACACACTACAGCTAACACGCACACCTCTTCTCAACACACTACAGCTAACACACACCTCGTCTAAACACACTACAGCTAACACACAGCTCGTGTCAACACACTACAGCTAACACACACCTCGTTTCAGCACTACAGCTAACACACACCTCGTCTCAACACTACAGCTAACACACACCTCGTCTCAACACACTACAGCTACACACATCTCCTCTCAACGCACTACAGCTAACACATACCTCTTCTGAACACACTACAGCTAACACACAGCTCGTATCAAGCCACTACAGCTAACACACACCTCGTTTCAGCACTACAGCTAACACACACCTCGTCTCAACACTACAGCTAACACGCACACCTCGTCTGAACACACTACAGCTAACACACACCTCGTCTCAACACACTACAGCTAACACACACCTCGTCTCAACACACTGCAGCTAACACACACCTCGTCTAAACACACAACAGCTAACACACAGCTCGTGTCATCACACTACAGCTAACACACACACATCGTTTCAGCACTACAGCTAACACACACCTCGTCTCAACACTACAGCTAACACACACCTCGTCTCAACACACTGCAGCTCAAACACGCCTCGTCTCAACACACAACAGCTAACACGCACACCTCGTCTCAACACACTACAGCTAACACACACCTCGTCTAAACACACTACAGCTAACACACAGCTCGTGTCAACACACTACAGCTAACACACACCTCGTTTCAGCACTACAGCTAACACACACCTCGTCTCAACACACTACAGCTAACACACACCTCGTTTCAGCACTACAGCTAACACACACCTCGTCTCAACACTACAGCTAACACACACCTCGTCTCAACACACTACAGCTAACACGCACACCTCGTCTCAACACACTACAGCTAACACGCACACCTCGTCTCAACACACTACAGCTAACACACAGCTCGTCTAAACACACTACAGCTAACACACAGCTCGTGTCAACACACTACAGCTAACACACACCTCGTTTCAGCACTACAGCTAACACACACCTCGTCTCAACACTACAGCTAACACACACCTCGTCTCAACACACTACAGCTAACACACATCTCCTCTCAACGCACTACAGCTAACACATACCTCTTCTAAAAACACTACAGCTAACACACAGCTCGTGTCAAGCCACTACAGCTAACACACACCTCATTTCAGCACTACAGCTAACACACACCTCGTCTCAACACTACAGCTAACACACACCTCGTCTCAACACTACAGCTAACACACATCTCGTCTCACACACTGCAGCTAACACGCACACCTCGTCTGAACACACTACAGCTAACACACACCTCGTCTCAACACACTACAGCTAACACACACCTCGTCTCAGCACACTACAGCTAACACACACTTCGTCTAAACACACTACAGCTAACACACACCTCGTCTCAACACTACAGCTAACACACACCACGTCTCAACACACTACAGCTAACACACATCTCGTCTCAACACACTACAGCTAACACGCACACCTCGTCTCAACACACTACAGCTAACACGCACACCTCGTCTGAACACACTACAGCTAACACACACCTCGTCGCAACACTACAGCTAACACACACCTCGTCTCAACACTACAGCTAACACACATCTCGTCTCAACACACTACAGCTAACACACACTTCGTCTAAACACACTACAGCTAACACCCATCTCGTCTCAACGCACTACAGCTAACACGCACACCTCGTCTCAACACACTAAGGGTAACACGCACACCTCGTCTGAACACACTACAGCTAACACACACCTCGTCTCAACACTACAGCTAACACACACCTCGTCTCAACACTACAGCTAACACACATCTCGTCTCAACACACTACAGCTAACACACACTTCGTCTAAACACACTACAGCTAACACACACCTCGTCTCAATACTACAGCTAACACACACCTCGTCTCAACACACTACAGCTAACACGCACACCTCGTCTCAACACACTACAGCTAACACACACCTCGTCTCAACACACTGCAGCTAACACACACCTCGTCTAAACACACAACAGCTAACACACAGCTCGTGTCATCACACTACAGCTAACACACACATCGTTTCAGCACTACAGCTAACACACACCTCGTCTCAACACTACAGCTAACACGCACACCTCGTCTGAACACACTACAGCTAACACACACCTCGTCTCAACACACTACAGCTAACACACACCTCGTCTCAACACACTGCAGCTAACACACACCTCGTCTAAACACACAACAGCTAACACACAGCTCGTGTCATCACACTACAGCTAACACACACACATCGTTTCAGCACTACAGCTAACACACACCTCGTCTCAACACTACAGCTAACACACACCTCGTCTCAACACACTGCAGCTCAAACACGCCTCGTCTCAACACACAACAGCTAACACGCACACCTCGTCTCAACACACTACAGCTAACACACACCTCGTCTAAACACACTACAGCTAACACACAGCTCGTGTCAACACACTACAGCTAACACACACCTCGTTTCAGCACTACAGCTAACACACACCTCGTCTCAACACACTACAGCTAACACACACCTCGTCTCAACACACTACAGCTAACACACACCTCGTTTCAGCACTACAGCTAACACACACCTCGTCTCAACACTACAGCTAACACACACCTCGTCTCAACACACTACAGCTAACACGCACACCTCGTCTCAACACACTACAGCTAACACGCACACCTCGTCTCAACACACTACAGCTAACACACAGCTCGTCTAAACACACTACAGCTAACACACAGCTCGTGTCAACACACTACAGCTAACACACACCTCGTTTCAGCACTACAGCTAACACACACCTCGTCTCAACACTACAGCTAACACACACCTCGTCTCAACACACTACAGCTAACACACATCTCCTCTCAACGCACTACAGCTAACACATACCTCTTCTAAAAACACTACAGCTAACACACAGCTCGTGTCAAGCCACTACAGCTAACACACACCTCATTTCAGCACTACAGCTAACACACACCTCGTCTCAACACTACAGCTAACACACACCTCGTCTCAACACTACAGCTAACACACATCTCGTCTCAACACACTGCAGCTAACACGCACACCTCGTCTGAACACACTACAGCTAACACACACCTCGTCTCAACACACTACAGCTAACACACACCTCGTCTCAGCACACTACAGCTAACACACACTTCGTCTAAACACACTACAGCTAACACACACCTCGTCTCAACACTACAGCTAACACACACCACGTCTCAACACACTACAGCTAACACACATCTCGTCTCAACACACTACAGCTAACACGCACACCTCGTCTCAACACACTACAGCTAACACGCACACCTCGTCTGAACACACTACAGCTAACACACACCTCGTCGCAACACTACAGCTAACACACACCTCGTCTCAACACTACAGCTAACACACATCTCGTCTCAACACACTACAGCTAACACACACTTCGTCTAAACACACTACAGCTAACACCCATCTCGTCTCAACGCACTACAGCTAACACGCACACCTCGTCTCAACACACTAAGGGTAACACGCACACCTCGTCTGAACACACTACAGCTAACACACACCTCGTCTCAACACTACAGCTAACACACACCTCGTCTCAACACTACAGCTAACACACATCTCGTCTCAACACACTACAGCTAACACACACTTCGTCTAAACACACTACAGCTAACACACACCTCGTCTCAATACTACAGCTAACACACACCTCGTCTCAACACACTACAGCTAACACGCACACCTCGTCTCAACACACTAAGACTAACACGCACACCTCGTGTGAACACACTACAGCTAGCACACACCTCGTCTCAACACTACAGCTAAGACACACCTCGTCTCAACACACTACAGCTAACACACACCTCGTCTCAACACACTACAGCTAACACGCACACCTCGTCTCAACACACTACAGCTAACACACAGCTCGTTTCAGCACTACAGCTAACACACAGCTTGTCTCAACACACTACAGCTAACACACAACTCGTCTCAACACAATAGCTAACACACAGCTCGTCTCAACACTGCAGCTAACACACACCTCGTTTCAGCACTACAGCTAACAAACAACTCGTCTCAACACTACAGCTAACACACACCTCGTCTCAACACACTACAGCTAACACACACCTCGTCTCAACACACTACAGCTAACACACACCTCGTCTCAACGCACTACAGCTAACACACAACTCGTCTCAACACTATACCTAACACAGAACTCGTCTCAATACAATAGCTAACACACACCTCGTCTCAACACTGCATCTAACACACACCTCGTCTCAACACACTACAGCTAACATACACCTCGTCTCAATACACTACAGCTAACACACACCTCGTTTCAGCACTACAGCTAACACACACCTCGTCTCAACACTACAGCTAACACGCACACCTCGTCTGAACACACTACAGCTAACACACACCTCGTCTCAACACACTACAGCTAACACACACCTCGTCTCAACACACTACAGCTAACACACACCTCGTCTAAACACACAACAGCTAACACACAGCTCGTGTCATCACACTACAGCTAACACACACATCGTTTCAGCACTACAGCTAACACACACCTCGTCTCAACACTACAGCTAACACACACCTCGTCTCAACACACTGCAGCTCAAACACGCCTCGTCTCAACACACTACAGCTAACACGCACACCTCGTCTCAACACACTACAGCTAACACACACCTCGTCTAAACACACTACAGCTAACACACAGCTCGTGTCAACACACTACAGCTAACACACACCTCGTTTCAGCACTACAGCTAACACACACCTCGTCTCAACACTACAGCTAACACACACCTCGTCTCAACACACTACAGCTAACACACATCTCCGCTCAACGCACTACAGCTAACACATACCTCTTCTGAACACACTACAGCTAACACACAGCTTGTGTCAAGCCACTACAGCTAACACACACCTCGTTTCAGCACTACAGCTAACACACACCTCGTCTCAACACTACAGCTAACACACACCCCGTCTCAACACACTACAGCTACCACACATCTCGTCTCAACACACTACAGCTAACACGCACACCTCTTCTGAACACACTACAGTAACACGCACACCTCGTCGCAAAACTACAGCTAACACACCTCGTCTCAACACACTACAGCTAAAACACACCTCGTCTCAACACACTACAGCTAACACGCACACCTCGTCTCAACACACTAAGGCTAACACGCACACCTCGTCTGAACACACTACAGCTAACACACACTTCGTCTCAACACACTACAGCTAACACGCACACCTCGTCTCAACACACTACAGCTAACACACAGCTTGTCTCAACACACTAAGGCTAACACGCACACCTCGTCTGAACACACTACAGCTAACACACACCTCGTCTCAACACACTACAGCTAACACACACCTCGTCTCAACACACTACACCTAACACACACCTCGTTTCAGCACTACAGCTAACACAAATCTCGTCTCAACGCACTACAGCTAACACGCACACCTCGTCTGAACACACTACATCTAACACACAACTCTTCTCAACACTACAGCTAACCAGAACTCGTCTCAACAGAATAGCTAACACAAACCTCGTCTCAACACTGCATCTAACACACACCTCGTCTCAACACACTACAGCTAACATACACCTCGTCTCAATACACTACAGGTAACACACACCTCGTCTAAACACACTACAGCTAACATACACCTCGTCTCAATACACTACAGCTAACACACACCTCGTCTCAACACACTACAGCTAACACACACCTCGTCTAAACACACTACAGCTAACACACACCTCGTCTCAACACACTACAGCTAACACACACCTCGTCTCAACACACTGCAGCTAACACACACCTCGTCTAAACACACAACAGCTAACACACAGCTCGTGTCATCACACTACAGCTAACACACACATCGTTTCAGCACTACAGCTAACACACACCTCGTCTCAACACTACAGCTAACACGCACACCTCGTCTGAACACACTACAGCTAACACACACCTCGTCTCAACACACTACAGCTAACACACACCTCGTCTCAACACACTGCAGCTAACACACACCTCGTCTAAACACACAACAGCTAACACACAGCTCGTGTCATCACACTACAGCTAACATCGTTTCAGCACTACAGCTAACACACACCTCGTCTCAACACTACAGCTAACACACACCTCGTCTCAACACACTGCAGCTCAAACACGCCTCGTCTCAACACACTACAGCTAACACGCACACCTCTTCTCAACACACTACAGCTAACACACACCTCGTCTAAACACACTACAGCTAACACACAGCTCGTGTCAACACACTACAGCTAACACACACCTCGTCTCAACACTACAGCTAACACACACCTCGTCTCAACACACTACAGCTACACACATCTCCTCTCAACGCACTACAGCTAACACATACCTCTTCTGAACACACTACAGCTAACACACAGCTCGTATCAAGCCACTACAGCTAACACACACCTCGTTTCAGCACTACAGCTAACACACACCTCGTCTCAACACTACAGCTAACACACACCCCGTCTCAACACACTACAGCTACCACACATCTCGTCTCAACACACTACAGCTAACACGCACACCTCTTCTGAACACACTACAGCTAACACGCACACCTCGTCGCAAAACTACAGCTAACACACCTCGTCTCAACACACTACAGCTAAAACACACCTCGTCTCAACACACTACAGCTAACACGCACACCTCGTCTCAACACACTACAGCTAACACGCACACCTCGTCTCAACACACTACAGCTAACACACACTTCGTCTCAACACACTACAGCTAACACATACCTCGTCTCAACACACTACAGCTAACACACATCTCGTGTCAAGCCACTACAGCTAACACACACCTCGTTTCAGCACTACAGCTAACACACACCTCGTCTCAACACTACAGCTAACACACACCTCGTCTCAACACTACAGCTAACACACATCTCGTCTCAACACACTACAGCTAACACACACTTCGTCTAAACACACTACATCTAAGACACACCTCGTCTCAACACACTACAGCTAACACACACCTCGTCTCAACACACTACAGCTAACACGCACACCTCGTCTCAACACACTAAGGCTAACACGCACACCTCGTCTCAACACACTATAGCTAACACACACCTCGTCTCAACACACTACAGCTAACACACACCTCGTCTCAACACTACAGCTAACACACATCTCGACTCAACACACTACAGCTAACACACACTTCGTCTAAACACACTACAGCTAACACACACCTCGTCTCAACACTACAGCTAACACACACCACGTCTCAACACACTACAGCTACCACACATCTCGTCTCAACACACTACAGCTAACACGCACACCTCGTCTCAACACACTACAGCTAACACGCACACCTCGTCTGAACACACTACAGCTAACACACACCTCGTCGCAAAACTACAGCTAACACACCTCGTCTCAACACACAACAGCTAAAACACACCTCGTCTCAACACACTACAGCTAACACGCACACCTCGTCTCAACACACTACAGCTAACACACACTTCGTCTCAACACACTACAGCTAACACACCTCGTCTCAACACACTACAGCTAACACACATCTCGTGTCAAGCCACTACAGCTAACACACACCTCGTTTCAGCACTACAGCTAACACACACCTCGTCTCAACACTACAGCTAACACACACCTCGTCTCAACACTACAGCTAAGACACACCTCGTCTCAACACACTACAGCTAACACACACCTCGTCTCAACACACTACAGCTAACACGCACACCTCGTCTCAACACACTACAGCTAACACACACTTCTTCTCAACACACTACAGCTAACACACACTTCGTCTAAACACACTACATCTAAGACACACCTC
The DNA here is from genome assembly GCF_902713425.1 of Acipenser ruthenus. Taxonomy (NCBI): domain Eukaryota; kingdom Metazoa; phylum Chordata; class Actinopteri; order Acipenseriformes; family Acipenseridae; genus Acipenser; species Acipenser ruthenus. The sequence goes on along the minus strand of NC_081201.1, from coordinate 16,321,410 downwards.
GTCTCAACACACTACAGCTAACACGCACACCTCGTCTCAACACACTAAGGCTAACACGCACACCTCGTCTGAACACACTACAGCTAACACACACCTCGTCTCAACACTACAGCTAAGACACACCTCGTCTCAACACACTACAGCTAACACACACCTCGTCTCAACACACTACAGCTAACACGCACACCTCGTCTCAACACACTAAGGCTAACACGCACACCTCGTCTGAACACACTACAGCTAACACACACTTCGTCTCAACACACTACAGCTAACACGCACACCTCGTCTCAACACACTACAGCTAACACACAGCTTGTCTCAACACACTAAGGCTAACACGCACACCTCGTCTGAACACACTACAGCTAACACCACCTCGTCTCAACACACTACAGCTAACACACACCTCGTCTCAACACACTACACCTAACACACACCTCGTTTCAGCACTACAGCTAACACAAATCTCGTCTCAACGCACTACAGCTAACACGCACACCTCGTCTGAACACACTACATCTAACACACAACTCTTCTCAACACTACAGCTAACCAGAACTCGTCTCAACAGAATAGCTAACACAAACCTCGTCTCAACACTGCATCTAACACACACCTCGTCTCAACACACTACAGCTAACATACACCTCGTCTCAATACACTACAGGTAACACACACCTCGTCTAAACACACTACAGCTAACATACACCTCGTCTCAATACACTACAGCTAACACACACCTCGTCTCAACACACTACAGCTAACACACACCTCGTCTAAACACACTACAGCTAACACACACCTCGTCTCAACACACTACAGCTAACACACACCTCGTCTCAACACACTGCAGCTAACACACACCTCGTCTAAACACACAACAGCTAACACACAGCTCGTGTCATCACACTACAGCTAACACACACATCGTTTCAGCACTACAGCTAACACACACCTCGTCTCAACACTACAGCTAACACGCACACCTCGTCTGAACACACTACAGCTAACACACACCTCGTCTCAACACACTACAGCTAACACACACCTCGTCTCAACACACTGCAGCTAACACACACCTCGTCTAAACACACAACAGCTAACACACAGCTCGTGTCATCACACTACAGCTAACATCGTTTCAGCACTACAGCTAACACACACCTCGTCTCAACACTACAGCTAACACACACCTCGTCTCAACACACTGCAGCTCAAACACGCCTCGTCTCAACACACTACAGCTAACACGCACACCTCTTCTCAACACACTACAGCTAACACACACCTCGTCTAAACACACTACAGCTAACACACAGCTCGTGTCAACACACTACAGCTAACACACACCTCGTTTCAGCACTACAGCTAACACACACCTCGTCTCAACACTACAGCTAACACACACCTCGTCTCAACACTACAGCTAACACACATCTCGACTCAACACACTACAGCTAACACACACTTCGTCTAAACACACTACAGCTAACACACACCTCGTCTCAACACTACAGCTAACACACACCACGTCTCAACACACTACAGCTACCACACATCTCGTCTCAACACACTACAGCTAACACGCACACCTCGTCTCAACACACTACAGCTAACACGCACACCTCGTCTGAACACACTACAGCTAACACACACCTCGTCGCAAAACTACAGCTAACACACCTCGTCTCAACACACAACAGCTAAAACACACCTCGTCTCAACACACTACAGCTAACACGCACACCTCGTCTCAACACACTACAGCTAACACACACTTCGTCTCAACACACTACAGCTAACACACCTCGTCTCAACACACTACAGCTAACACACATCTCGTGTCAAGCCACTACAGCTAACACACACCTCGTTTCAGCACTACAGCTAACACACACCTCGTCTCAACACTACAGCTAACACACACCTCGTCTCAACACTACAGCTAAGACACACCTCGTCTCAACACACTACAGCTAACACACACCTCGTCTCAACACACTACAGCTAACACGCACACCTCGTCTCAACACACTACAGCTAACACACACTTCGTCTCAACACACTACAGCTAACACACACTTCGTCTAAACACACTACATCTAAGACACACCTCGTCTCAACACACTACAGCTAACACGCACACCTCGTCTCAACACACTAAGGCTAACACGCACACCTCGTCTGAACACACTACAGCTAACACACACCTCGTCTCAACACTACAGCTAAGACACACCTCGTCTCAACACACTACAGCTAACACACACCTCGTCTCAACACACTACAGCTAACACGCACACCTCGTCTCAACACACTAAGGCTAACACGCACACCTCGTCTGAACACACTACAGCTAACACACAGCTTGTCTCAACACACTAAGGCTAACACGCACACCTCGTCTGAACACACTACAGCTAACACCACCTCGTCTCAACACACTACAGCTAACACACACCTCGTCTCAACACACTACACCTAACACACACCTCGTTTCAGCACTACAGCTAACACAAATCTCGTCTCAACGCACTACAGCTAACACGCACACCTCGTCTGAACACACTACATCTAACACACAACTCTTCTCAACACTACAGCTAACCAGAACTCGTCTCAACAGAATAGCTAACACAAACCTCGTCTCAACACTGCATCTAACACACACCTCGTCTCAACACACTACAGCTAACATACACCTCGTCTCAATACACTACAGGTAACACACACCTCGTCTAAACACACTACAGCTAACATACACCTCGTCTCAATACACTACAGCTAACACACACCTCGTCTCAACACACTACAGCTAACACACACCTCGTCTAAACACACTACAGCTAACACACACCTCGTCTCAACACACTACAGCTAACACACACCTCGTCTCAACACACTGCAGCTAACACACACCTCGTCTAAACACACAACAGCTAACACACAGCTCGTGTCATCACACTACAGCTAACACACACATCGTTTCAGCACTACAGCTAACACACACCTCGTCTCAACACTACAGCTAACACGCACACCTCGTCTGAACACACTACAGCTAACACACACCTCGTCTCAACACACTACAGCTAACACACACCTCGTCTCAACACACTGCAGCTAACACACACCTCGTCTAAACACACAACAGCTAACACACAGCTCGTGTCATCACACTACAGCTAACATCGTTTCAGCACTACAGCTAACACACACCTCGTCTCAACACTACAGCTAACACACACCTCGTCTCAACACACTGCAGCTCAAACACGCCTCGTCTCAACACACTACAGCTAACACGCACACCTCTTCTCAACACACTACAGCTAACACACACCTCGTCTAAACACACTACAGCTAACACACAGCTCGTGTCAACACACTACAGCTAACACACACCTCGTTTCAGCACTACAGCTAACACACACCTCGTCTCAACACTACAGCTAACACACACCTCGTCTCAACACTACAGCTAACACACATCTCGACTCAACACACTACAGCTAACACACACTTCGTCTAAACACACTACAGCTAACACACACCTCGTCTCAACACTACAGCTAACACACACCACGTCTCAACACACTACAGCTACCACACATCTCGTCTCAACACACTACAGCTAACACGCACACCTCGTCTCAACACACTACAGCTAACACGCACACCTCGTCTGAACACACTACAGCTAACACACACCTCGTCGCAAAACTACAGCTAACACACCTCGTCTCAACACACAACAGCTAAAACACACCTCGTCTCAACACACTACAGCTAACACGCACACCTCGTCTCAACACACTACAGCTAACACACACTTCGTCTCAACACACTACAGCTAACACACCTCGTCTCAACACACTACAGCTAACACACATCTCGTGTCAAGCCACTACAGCTAACACACACCTCGTTTCAGCACTACAGCTAACACACACCTCGTCTCAACACTACAGCTAACACACACCTCGTCTCAACACTACAGCTAAGACACACCTCGTCTCAACACACTACAGCTAACACACACCTCGTCTCAACACACTACAGCTAACACGCACACCTCGTCTCAACACACTACAGCTAACACACACTTCGTCTCAACACACTACAGCTAACACACACTTCGTCTAAACACACTACATCTAAGACACACCTCGTCTCAACACACTACAGCTAACACGCACACCTCGTCTCAACACACTAAGGCTAACACGCACACCTCGTCTGAACACACTACAGCTAACACACACCTCGTCTCAACACTACAGCTAAGACACACCTCGTCTCAACACACTACAGCTAACACACACCTCGTCTCAACACACTACAGCTAACACGCACACCTCGTCTCAACACACTAAGGCTAACACGCACACCTCGTCTGAACACACTACAGCTAACACACACTTCGTCTCAACACACTACAGCTAACACGCACACCTCGTCTCAACACACTACAGCTAACACACAGCTTGTCTCAACACACTAAGGCTAACACGCACACCTCGTCTGAACACACTACAGCTAACACCACCTCGTCTCAACACACTACAGCTAACACACACCTCGTCTCAACACACTACACCTAACACACACCTCGTTTCAGCACTACAGCTAACACAAATCTCGTCTCAACGCACTACAGCTAACACGCACACCTCGTCTGAACACACTACATCTAACACACAACTCTTCTCAACACTACAGCTAACCAGAACTCGTCTCAACAGAATAGCTAACACAAACCTCGTCTCAACACTGCATCTAACACACACCTCGTCTCAACACACTACAGCTAACATACACCTCGTCTCAATACACTACAGGTAACACACACCTCGTCTAAACACACTACAGCTAACATACACCTCGTCTCAATACACTACAGCTAACACACACCTCGTCTCAACACACTACAGCTAACACACACCTCGTCTAAACACACTACAGCTAACACACACCTCGTCTCAACACACTACAGCTAACACACACCTCGTCTCAACACACTGCAGCTAACACACACCTCGTCTAAACACACAACAGCTAACACACAGCTCGTGTCATCACACTACAGCTAACACACACATCGTTTCAGCACTACAGCTAACACACACCTCGTCTCAACACTACAGCTAACACGCACACCTCGTCTGAACACACTACAGCTAACACACACCTCGTCTCAACACACTACAGCTAACACACACCTCGTCTCAACACACTGCAGCTAACACACACCTCGTCTAAACACACAACAGCTAACACACAGCTCGTGTCATCACACTACAGCTAACATCGTTTCAGCACTACAGCTAACACACACCTCGTCTCAACACTACAGCTAACACACACCTCGTCTCAACACACTGCAGCTCAAACACGCCTCGTCTCAACACACTACAGCTAACACGCACACCTCTTCTCAACACACTACAGCTAACACACACCTCGTCTAAACACACTACAGCTAACACACAGCTCGTGTCAACACACTACAGCTAACACACACCTCGTTTCAGCACTACAGCTAACACACACCTCGTCTCAACACTACAGCTAACACACACCTCGTCTCAACACACTACAGCTAACACACATCTCCTCTCAACGCACTACAGCTAACACATACCTCTTCTGAACACACTACAGCTAACACACAGCTCGTATCAAGCCACTACAGCTAACACACACCTCGTTTCAGCACTACAGCTAACACACACCTCGTCTCAACACTACAGCTAACACACACCCCGTCTCAACACACTACAGCTACCACACATCTCGTCTCAACACACTACAGCTAACACGCACACCTCTTCTGAACACACTACAGCTAACACGCACACCTCGTCGCAAAACTACAGCTAACACACCTCGTCTCAACACACTACAGCTAAAACACACCTCGTCTCAACACACTACAGCTAACACGCACACCTCGTCTCAACACACTACAGCTAACACGCACACCTCGTCTCAACACACTACAGCTAACACACACTTCGTCTCAACACACTACAGCTAACACATACCTCGTCTCAACACACTACAGCTAACACACATCTCGTGTCAAGCCACTACAGCTAACACACACCTCGTTTCAGCACTACAGCTAACACACACCTCGTCTCAACACTACAGCTAACACACACCTCGTCTCAACACTACAGCTAACACACATCTCGTCTCAACACACTACAGCTAACACACACTTCGTCTAAACACACTACATCTAAGACACACCTCGTCTCAACACACTACAGCTAACACACACCTCGTCTCAACACACTACAGCTAACACGCACACCTCGTCTCAACACACTAAGGCTAACACGCACACCTCGTCTCAACACACACCTCGTCTCAACACTACAGCTAACACACACCTCGTCTCAACACTACAGCTAAGACACATCTCGACTCAACACACTACAGCTAACACACACTTCGTCTAAACACACTACAGCTAACACACACCTCGTCTCAACACTACAGCTAACACACACCACGTCTCAACACACTACAGCTACCACACATCTCGTCTCAACACACTACAGCTAACACGCACACCTCGTCTCAACACACTACAGCTAACACGCACACCTCGTCTGAACACACTACAGCTAACACACACCTCGTCGCAAAACTACAGCTAACACACCTCGTCTCAACACACAACAGCTAAAACACACCTCGTCTCAACACACTACAGCTAACACGCACACCTCGTCTCAACACACTACAGCTAACACACACTTCGTCTCAACACACTACAGCTAACACACCTCGTCTCAACACACTACAGCTAACACACATCTCGTGTCAAGCCACTACAGCTAACACACACCTCGTTTCAGCACTACAGCTAACACACACCTCGTCTCAACACTACAGCTAACACACACCTCGTCTCAACACTACAGCTAAGACACACCTCGTCTCAACACACTACAGCTAACACACACCTCGTCTCAACACACTACAGCTAACACGCACACCTCGTCTCAACACACTACAGCTAACACACACTTCGTCTCAACACACTACAGCTAACACACACTTCGTCTAAACACACTACATCTAAGACACACCTCGTCTCAACACACTAAGGCTAACACGCACACCTCGTCTGAACACACTACAGCTAACACACACTTCGTCTCAACACACTACAGCTAACACGCACACCTCGTCTCAACACACTACAGCTAACACACAGCTTGTCTCAACACACTAAGGCTAACACGCACACCTCGTCTGAACACACTACAGCTAACACACACCTCGTCTCAACACACTACAGCTAACACACACCTCGTCTCAACACACTACACCTAACACACACCTCGTTTCAGCACTACAGCTAACACAAATCTCGTCTCAACGCACTACAGCTAACACGCACACCTCGTCTGAACACACTACATCTAACACACAACTCTTCTCAACACTACAGCTAACCAGAACTCGTCTCAACAGAATAGCTAACACAAACCTCGTCTCAACACTGCATCTAACACACACCTCGTCTCAACACACTACAGCTAACATACACCTCGTCTCAATACACTACAGGTAACACACACCTCGTCTAAACACACTACAGCTAACATACACCTCGTCTCAATACACTACAGCTAACACACACCTCGTCTCAACACACTACAGCTAACACGCACACCTCGTCTCAACACACTACAGCTAACACACACTTCGTCTCAACACACTACAGCTAACACGCACACCTCGTCTGAACACACTACAGCTAACACACACCTCGTCGCAAAACTACAGCTAACACACCTCGTCTAAACACACTACAGCTAACACACACCTCGTCTCAACACACTACAGCTAACACACACCTCGTCTCAACACACTGCAGCTAACACACACCTCGTCTAAACACACAACAGCTAACACACAGCTCGTGTCATCACACTACAGCTAACACACACATCGTTTCAGCACTACAGCTAACACACACCTCGTCTCAACACTACAGCTAACACGCACACCTCGTCTGAACACACTACAGCTAACACACACCTCGTCTCAACACACTACAGCTAACACACACCTCGTCTCAACACACTGCAGCTAACACACACCTCGTCTAAACACACAACAGCTAACACACAGCTCGTGTCATCACACTACAGCTAACATCGTTTCAGCACTACAGCTAACACACACCTCGTCTCAACACTACAGCTAACACACACCTCGTCTCAACACACTGCAGCTCAAACACGCCTCGTCTCAACACACTACAGCTAACACGCACACCTCTTCTCAACACACTACAGCTAACACACACCTCGTCTAAACACACTACAGCTAACACACAGCTCGTGTCAACACACTACAGCTAACACACACCTCGTTTCAGCACTACAGCTAACACACACCTCGTCTCAACACTACAGCTAACACACACCTCGTCTCAACACACTACAGCTACACACATCTCCTCTCAACGCACTACAGCTAACACATACCTCTTCTGAACACACTACAGCTAACACACAGCTCGTATCAAGCCACTACAGCTAACACACACCTCGTTTCAGCACTACAGCTAACACACACCTCGTCTCAACACTACAGCTAACACACACCCCGTCTCAACACACTACAGCTACCACACATCTCGTCTCAACACACTACAGCTAACACGCACACCTCTTCTGAACACACTACAGCTAACACGCACACCTCGTCGCAAAACTACAGCTAACACACCTCGTCTCAACACACTACAGCTAAAACACACCTCGTCTCAACACACTACAGCTAACACGCACACCTCGTCTCAACACACTACAGCTAACACGCACACCTCGTCTCAACACACTACAGCTAACACACACTTCGTCTCAACACACTACAGCTAACACATACCTCGTCTCAACACACTACAGCTAACACACATCTCGTGTCAAGCCACTACAGCTAACACACACCTCGTTTCAGCACTACAGCTAACACACACCTCGTCTCAACACTACAGCTAACACACACCTCGTCTCAACACTACAGCTAACACACATCTCGTCTCAACACACTACAGCTAACACACACTTCGTCTAAACACACTACATCTAAGACACACCTCGTCTCAACACACTACAGCTAACACACACCTCGTCTCAACACACTACAGCTAACACGCACACCTCGTCTCAACACACTAAGGCTAACACGCACACCTCGTCTCAACACACTATAGCTAACACACACCTCGTCTCAACACACTACAGCTAACACACACCTCGTCTCAACACTACAGCTAACACACATCTCGACTCAACACACTACAGCTAACACACACTTCGTCTAAACACACTACAGCTAACACACACCTCGTCTCAACACTACAGCTAACACACACCACGTCTCAACACACTACAGCTACCACACATCTCGTCTCAACACACTACAGCTAACACGCACACCTCGTCTCAACACACTACAGCTAACACGCACACCTCGTCTGAACACACTACAGCTAACACACACCTCGTCGCAAAACTACAGCTAACACACCTCGTCTCAACACACAACAGCTAAAACACACCTCGTCTCAACACACTACAGCTAACACGCACACCTCGTCTCAACACACTACAGCTAACACACACTTCGTCTCAACACACTACAGCTAACACACCTCGTCTCAACACACTACAGCTAACACACATCTCGTGTCAAGCCACTACAGCTAACACACACCTCGTTTCAGCACTACAGCTAACACACACCTCGTCTCAACACTACAGCTAACACACACCTCGTCTCAACACTACAGCTAAGACACACCTCGTCTCAACACACTACAGCTAACACACACCTCGTCTCAACACACTACAGCTAACACGCACACCTCGTCTCAACACACTACAGCTAACACACACTTCTTCTCAACACACTACAGCTAACACACACTTCGTCTAAACACACTACATCTAAGACACACCTCGTCTCAACACACTACAGCTAACACGCACACCTCGTCTCAACACACTAAGGCTAACACGCACACCTCGTCTGAACACACTACAGCTAACACACACCTCGTCTCAACACTACAGCTAAGACACACCTCGTCTCAACACACTACAGCTAACACACACCTCGTCTCAACACACTACAGCTAACACGCACACCTCGTCTCAACACACTAAGGCTAACACGCACACCTCGTCTGAACACACTACAGCTAACACACACTTCGTCTCAACACACTACAGCTAACACGCACACCTCGTCTCAACACACTACAGCTAACACACAGCTTGTCTCAACACACTAAGGCTAACACGCACACCTCGTCTGAACACACTACAGCTAACACCACCTCGTCTCAACACACTACAGCTAACACACACCTCGTCTCAACACACTACACCTAACACACACCTCGTTTCAGCACTACAGCTAACACAAATCTCGTCTCAACGCACTACAGCTAACACGCACACCTCGTCTGAACACACTACATCTAACACACAACTCTTCTCAACACTACAGCTAACCAGAACTCGTCTCAACAGAATAGCTAACACAAACCTCGTCTCAACACTGCATCTAACACACACCTCGTCTCAACACACTACAGCTAACATACACCTCGTCTCAATACACTACAGGTAACACACACCTCGTCTAAACACACTACAGCTAACATACACCTCGTCTCAATACACTACAGCTAACACACACCTCGTCTCAACACACTACAGCTAACACACACCTCGTCTAAACACACTACAGCTAACACACACCTCGTCTCAACACACTACAGCTAACACACACCTCGTCTCAACACACTGCAGCTAACACACACCTCGTCTAAACACACAACAGCTAACACACAGCTCGTGTCATCACACTACAGCTAACACACACATCGTTTCAGCACTACAGCTAACACACACCTCGTCTCAACACTACAGCTAACACGCACACCTCGTCTGAACACACTACAGCTAACACACACCTCGTCTCAACACACTACAGCTAACACACACCTCGTCTCAACACACTGCAGCTAACACACACCTCGTCTAAACACACAACAGCTAACACACAGCTCGTGTCATCACACTACAGCTAACATCGTTTCAGCACTACAGCTAACACACACCTCGTCTCAACACTACAGCTAACACACACCTCGTCTCAACACACTGCAGCTCAAACACGCCTCGTCTCAACACACTACAGCTAACACGCACACCTCTTCTCAACACACTACAGCTAACACACACCTCGTCTAAACACACTACAGCTAACACACAGCTCGTGTCAACACACTACAGCTAACACACACCTCGTTTCAGCACTACAGCTAACACACACCTCGTCTCAACACTACAGCTAACACACACCTCGTCTCAACACTACAGCTAACACACATCTCGACTCAACACACTACAGCTAACACACACTTCGTCTAAACACACTACAGCTAACACACACCTCGTCTCAACACTACAGCTAACACACACCACGTCTCAACACACTACAGCTACCACACATCTCGTCTCAACACACTACAGCTAACACGCACACCTCGTCTCAACACACTACAGCTAACACGCACACCTCGTCTGAACACACTACAGCTAACACACACCTCGTCGCAAAACTACAGCTAACACACCTCGTCTCAACACACAACAGCTAAAACACACCTCGTCTCAACACACTACAGCTAACACGCACACCTCGTCTCAACACACTACAGCTAACACACACTTCGTCTCAACACACTACAGCTAACACACCTCGTCTCAACACACTACAGCTAACACACATCTCGTGTCAAGCCACTACAGCTAACACACACCTCGTTTCAGCACTACAGCTAACACACACCTCGTCTCAACACTACAGCTAACACACACCTCGTCTCAACACTACAGCTAAGACACACCTCGTCTCAACACACTACAGCTAACACACACCTCGTCTCAACACACTACAGCTAACACGCACACCTCGTCTCAACACACTACAGCTAACACACACTTCGTCTCAACACACTACAGCTAACACACACTTCGTCTAAACACACTACATCTAAGACACACCTCGTCTCAACACACTACAGCTAACACGCACACCTCGTCTCAACACACTAAGGCTAACACGCACACCTCGTCTGAACACACTACAGCTAACACACACCTCGTCTCAACACTACAGCTAAGACACACCTCGTCTCAACACACTACAGCTAACACACACCTCGTCTCAACACACTACAGCTAACACGCACACCTCGTCTCAACACACTAAGGCTAACACGCACACCTCGTCTGAACACACTACAGCTAACACACAGCTTGTCTCAACACACTAAGGCTAACACGCACACCTCGTCTGAACACACTACAGCTAACACCACCTCGTCTCAACACACTACAGCTAACACACACCTCGTCTCAACACACTACACCTAACACACACCTCGTTTCAGCACTACAGCTAACACAAATCTCGTCTCAACGCACTACAGCTAACACGCACACCTCGTCTGAACACACTACATCTAACACACAACTCTTCTCAACACTACAGCTAACCAGAACTCGTCTCAACAGAATAGCTAACACAAACCTCGTCTCAACACTGCATCTAACACACACCTCGTCTCAACACACTACAGCTAACATACACCTCGTCTCAATACACTACAGGTAACACACACCTCGTCTAAACACACTACAGCTAACATACACCTCGTCTCAATACACTACAGCTAACACACACCTCGTCTCAACACACTACAGCTAACACACACCTCGTCTAAACACACTACAGCTAACACACACCTCGTCTCAACACACTACAGCTAACACACACCTCGTCTCAACACACTGCAGCTAACACACACCTCGTCTAAACACACAACAGCTAACACACAGCTCGTGTCATCACACTACAGCTAACACACACATCGTTTCAGCACTACAGCTAACACACACCTCGTCTCAACACTACAGCTAACACGCACACCTCGTCTGAACACACTACAGCTAACACACACCTCGTCTCAACACACTACAGCTAACACACACCTCGTCTCAACACACTGCAGCTAACACACACCTCGTCTAAACACACAACAGCTAACACACAGCTCGTGTCATCACACTACAGCTAACATCGTTTCAGCACTACAGCTAACACACACCTCGTCTCAACACTACAGCTAACACACACCTCGTCTCAACACACTGCAGCTCAAACACGCCTCGTCTCAACACACTACAGCTAACACGCACACCTCGTCTGAACACACTACAGCTAACACACACCTCGTCGCAAAACTACAGCTAACACACCTCGTCTAAACACACTACAGCTAACACACACCTCGTCTCAACACACTACAGCTAACACACACCTCGTCTCAACACACTGCAGCTAACACACACCTCGTCTAAACACACAACAGCTAACACACAGCTCGTGTCATCACACTACAGCTAACACACACATCGTTTCAGCACTACAGCTAACACACACCTCGTCTCAACACTACAGCTAACACGCACACCTCGTCTGAACACACTACAGCTAACACACACCTCGTCTCAACACACTACAGCTAACACACACCTCGTCTCAACACACTGCAGCTAACACACACCTCGTCTAAACACACAACAGCTAACACACAGCTCGTGTCATCACACTACAGCTAACATCGTTTCAGCACTACAGCTAACACACACCTCGTCTCAACACTACAGCTAACACACACCTCGTCTCAACACACTGCAGCTCAAACACGCCTCGTCTCAACACACTACAGCTAACACGCACACCTCTTCTCAACACACTACAGCTAACACACACCTCGTCTAAACACACTACAGCTAACACACAGCTCGTGTCAACACACTACAGCTAACACACACCTCGTTTCAGCACTACAGCTAACACACACCTCGTCTCAACACTACAGCTAACACACACCTCGTCTCAACACACTACAGCTACACACATCTCCTCTCAACGCACTACAGCTAACACATACCTCTTCTGAACACACTACAGCTAACACACAGCTCGTATCAAGCCACTACAGCTAACACACACCTCGTTTCAGCACTACAGCTAACACACACCTCGTCTCAACACTACAGCTAACACACACCCCGTCTCAACACACTACAGCTACCACACATCTCGTCTCAACACACTACAGCTAACACGCACACCTCTTCTGAACACACTACAGCTAACACGCACACCTCGTCGCAAAACTACAGCTAACACACCTCGTCTCAACACACTACAGCTAAAACACACCTCGTCTCAACACACTACAGCTAACACGCACACCTCGTCTCAACACACTACAGCTAACACGCACACCTCGTCTCAACACACTACAGCTAACACACACTTCGTCTCAACACACTACAGCTAACACATACCTCGTCTCAACACACTACAGCTAACACACATCTCGTGTCAAGCCACTACAGCTAACACACACCTCGTTTCAGCACTACAGCTAACACACACCTCGTCTCAACACTACAGCTAACACACACCTCGTCTCAACACTACAGCTAACACACATCTCGTCTCAACACACTACAGCTAACACACACTTCGTCTAAACACACTACATCTAAGACACACCTCGTCTCAACACACTACAGCTAACACACACCTCGTCTCAACACACTACAGCTAACACGCACACCTCGTCTCAACACACTAAGGCTAACACGCACACCTCGTCTCAACACACTATAGCTAACACACACCTCGTCTCAACACACTACAGCTAACACACACCTCGTCTCAACACTACAGCTAACACACATCTCGACTCAACACACTACAGCTAACACACACTTCGTCTAAACACACTACAGCTAACACACACCTCGTCTCAACACTACAGCTAACACACACCACGTCTCAACACACTACAGCTACCACACATCTCGTCTCAACACACTACAGCTAACACGCACACCTCGTCTCAACACACTACAGCTAACACGCACACCTCGTCTGAACACACTACAGCTAACACACACCTCGTCGCAAAACTACAGCTAACACACCTCGTCTCAACACACAACAGCTAAAACACACCTCGTCTCAACACACTACAGCTAACACGCACACCTCGTCTCAACACACTACAGCTAACACACACTTCGTCTCAACACACTACAGCTAACACACCTCGTCTCAACACACTACAGCTAACACACATCTCGTGTCAAGCCACTACAGCTAACACACACCTCGTTTCAGCACTACAGCTAACACACACCTCGTCTCAACACTACAGCTAACACACACCTCGTCTCAACACTACAGCTAAGACACACCTCGTCTCAACACACTACAGCTAACACACACCTCGTCTCAACACACTACAGCTAACACGCACACCTCGTCTCAACACACTACAGCTAACACACACTTCTTCTCAACACACTACAGCTAACACACACTTCGTCTAAACACACTACATCTAAGACACACCTCGTCTCAACACACTACAGCTAACACGCACACCTCGTCTCAACACACTAAGGCTAACACGCACACCTCGTCTGAACACACTACAGCTAACACACACCTCGTCTCAACACTACAGCTAAGACACACCTCGTCTCAACACACTACAGCTAACACACACCTCGTCTCAACACACTACAGCTAACACGCACACCTCGTCTCAACACACTAAGGCTAACACGCACACCTCGTCTGAACACACTACAGCTAACACACACTTCGTCTCAACACACTACAGCTAACACGCACACCTCGTCTCAACACACTACAGCTAACACACAGCTTGTCTCAACACACTAAGGCTAACACGCACACCTCGTCTGAACACACTACAGCTAACACCACCTCGTCTCAACACACTACAGCTAACACACACCTCGTCTCAACACACTACACCTAACACACACCTCGTTTCAGCACTACAGCTAACACAAATCTCGTCTCAACGCACTACAGCTAACACGCACACCTCGTCTGAACACACTACATCTAACACACAACTCTTCTCAACACTACAGCTAACCAGAACTCGTCTCAACAGAATAGCTAACACAAACCTCGTCTCAACACTGCATCTAACACACACCTCGTCTCAACACACTACAGCTAACATACACCTCGTCTCAATACACTACAGGTAACACACACCTCGTCTAAACACACTACAGCTAACATACACCTCGTCTCAATACACTACAGCTAACACACACCTCGTCTCAACACACTACAGCTAACACACACCTCGTCTAAACACACTACAGCTAACACACACCTCGTCTCAACACACTACAGCTAACACACACCTCGTCTCAACACACTGCAGCTAACACACACCTCGTCTAAACACACAACAGCTAACACACAGCTCGTGTCATCACACTACAGCTAACACACACATCGTTTCAGCACTACAGCTAACACACACCTCGTCTCAACACTACAGCTAACACGCACACCTCGTCTGAACACACTACAGCTAACACACACCTCGTCTCAACACACTACAGCTAACACACACCTCGTCTCAACACACTGCAGCTAACACACACCTCGTCTAAACACACAACAGCTAACACACAGCTCGTGTCATCACACTACAGCTAACATCGTTTCAGCACTACAGCTAACACACACCTCGTCTCAACACTACAGCTAACACACACCTCGTCTCAACACACTGCAGCTCAAACACGCCTCGTCTCAACACACTACAGCTAACACGCACACCTCTTCTCAACACACTACAGCTAACACACACCTCGTCTAAACACACTACAGCTAACACACAGCTCGTGTCAACACACTACAGCTAACACACACCTCGTTTCAGCACTACAGCTAACACACACCTCGTCTCAACACTACAGCTAACACACACCTCGTCTCAACACTACAGCTAACACACATCTCGACTCAACACACTACAGCTAACACACACTTCGTCTAAACACACTACAGCTAACACACACCTCGTCTCAACACTACAGCTAACACACACCACGTCTCAACACACTACAGCTACCACACATCTCGTCTCAACACACTACAGCTAACACGCACACCTCGTCTCAACACACTACAGCTAACACGCACACCTCGTCTGAACACACTACAGCTAACACACACCTCGTCGCAAAACTACAGCTAACACACCTCGTCTCAACACACAACAGCTAAAACACACCTCGTCTCAACACACTACAGCTAACACGCACACCTCGTCTCAACACACTACAGCTAACACACACTTCGTCTCAACACACTACAGCTAACACACCTCGTCTCAACACACTACAGCTAACACACATCTCGTGTCAAGCCACTACAGCTAACACACACCTCGTTTCAGCACTACAGCTAACACACACCTCGTCTCAACACTACAGCTAACACACACCTCGTCTCAACACTACAGCTAAGACACACCTCGTCTCAACACACTACAGCTAACACACACCTCGTCTCAACACACTACAGCTAACACGCACACCTCGTCTCAACACACTACAGCTAACACACACTTCGTCTCAACACACTACAGCTAACACACACTTCGTCTAAACACACTACATCTAAGACACACCTCGTCTCAACACACTACAGCTAACACGCACACCTCGTCTCAACACACTAAGGCTAACACGCACACCTCGTCTGAACACACTACAGCTAACACACACCTCGTCTCAACACTACAGCTAAGACACACCTCGTCTCAACACACTACAGCTAACACACACCTCGTCTCAACACACTACAGCTAACACGCACACCTCGTCTCAACACACTAAGGCTAACACGCACACCTCGTCTGAACACACTACAGCTAACACACAGCTTGTCTCAACACACTAAGGCTAACACGCACACCTCGTCTGAACACACTACAGCTAACACCACCTCGTCTCAACACACTACAGCTAACACACACCTCGTCTCAACACACTACACCTAACACACACCTCGTTTCAGCACTACAGCTAACACAAATCTCGTCTCAACGCACTACAGCTAACACGCACACCTCGTCTGAACACACTACATCTAACACACAACTCTTCTCAACACTACAGCTAACCAGAACTCGTCTCAACAGAATAGCTAACACAAACCTCGTCTCAACACTGCATCTAACACACACCTCGTCTCAACACACTACAGCTAACATACACCTCGTCTCAATACACTACAGGTAACACACACCTCGTCTAAACACACTACAGCTAACATACACCTCGTCTCAATACACTACAGCTAACACACACCTCGTCTCAACACACTACAGCTAACACACACCTCGTCTAAACACACTACAGCTAACACACACCTCGTCTCAACACACTACAGCTAACACACACCTCGTCTCAACACACTGCAGCTAACACACACCTCGTCTAAACACACAACAGCTAACACACAGCTCGTGTCATCACACTACAGCTAACACACACATCGTTTCAGCACTACAGCTAACACACACCTCGTCTCAACACTACAGCTAACACGCACACCTCGTCTGAACACACTACAGCTAACACACACCTCGTCTCAACACACTACAGCTAACACACACCTCGTCTCAACACACTGCAGCTAACACACACCTCGTCTAAACACACAACAGCTAACACACAGCTCGTGTCATCACACTACAGCTAACATCGTTTCAGCACTACAGCTAACACACACCTCGTCTCAACACTACAGCTAACACACACCTCGTCTCAACACACTGCAGCTCAAACACGCCTCGTCTCAACACACTACAGCTAACACGCACACCTCTTCTCAACACACTACAGCTAACACACACCTCGTCTAAACACACTACAGCTAACACACAGCTCGTGTCAACACACTACAGCTAACACACACCTCGTTTCAGCACTACAGCTAACACACACCTCGTCTCAACACTACAGCTAACACACACCTCGTCTCAACACTACAGCTAACACACATCTCGACTCAACACACTACAGCTAACACACACTTCGTCTAAACACACTACAGCTAACACACACCTCGTCTCAACACTACAGCTAACACACACCACGTCTCAACACACTACAGCTACCACACATCTCGTCTCAACACACTACAGCTAACACGCACACCTCGTCTCAACACACTACAGCTAACACGCACACCTCGTCTGAACACACTACAGCTAACACACACCTCGTCGCAAAACTACAGCTAACACACCTCGTCTCAACACACAACAGCTAAAACACACCTCGTCTCAACACACTACAGCTAACACGCACACCTCGTCTCAACACACTACAGCTAACACACACTTCGTCTCAACACACTACAGCTAACACACCTCGTCTCAACACACTACAGCTAACACACATCTCGTGTCAAGCCACTACAGCTAACACACACCTCGTTTCAGCACTACAGCTAACACACACCTCGTCTCAACACTACAGCTAACACACACCTCGTCTCAACACTACAGCTAAGACACACCTCGTCTCAACACACTACAGCTAACACACACCTCGTCTCAACACACTACAGCTAACACGCACACCTCGTCTCAACACACTACAGCTAACACACACTTCGTCTCAACACACTACAGCTAACACACACTTCGTCTAAACACACTACATCTAAGACACACCTCGTCTCAACACACTACAGCTAACACGCACACCTCGTCTCAACACACTAAGGCTAACACGCACACCTCGTCTGAACACACTACAGCTAACACACACCTCGTCTCAACACTACAGCTAAGACACACCTCGTCTCAACACACTACAGCTAACACACACCTCGTCTCAACACACTACAGCTAACACGCACACCTCGTCTCAACACACTAAGGCTAACACGCACACCTCGTCTGAACACACTACAGCTAACACACACTTCGTCTCAACACACTACAGCTAACACGCACACCTCGTCTCAACACACTACAGCTAACACACAGCTTGTCTCAACACACTAAGGCTAACACGCACACCTCGTCTGAACACACTACAGCTAACACCACCTCGTCTCAACACACTACAGCTAACACACACCTCGTCTCAACACACTACACCTAACACACACCTCGTTTCAGCACTACAGCTAACACAAATCTCGTCTCAACGCACTACAGCTAACACGCACACCTCGTCTGAACACACTACATCTAACACACAACTCTTCTCAACACTACAGCTAACCAGAACTCGTCTCAACAGAATAGCTAACACAAACCTCGTCTCAACACTGCATCTAACACACACCTCGTCTCAACACACTACAGCTAACATACACCTCGTCTCAATACACTACAGGTAACACACACCTCGTCTAAACACACTACAGCTAACATACACCTCGTCTCAATACACTACAGCTAACACACACCTCGTCTCAACACACTACAGCTAACACACACCTCGTCTAAACACACTACAGCTAACACACACCTCGTCTCAACACACTACAGCTAACACACACCTCGTCTCAACACACTGCAGCTAACACACACCTCGTCTAAACACACAACAGCTAACACACAGCTCGTGTCATCACACTACAGCTAACACACACATCGTTTCAGCACTACAGCTAACACACACCTCGTCTCAACACTACAGCTAACACGCACACCTCGTCTGAACACACTACAGCTAACACACACCTCGTCTCAACACACTACAGCTAACACACACCTCGTCTCAACACACTGCAGCTAACACACACCTCGTCTAAACACACAACAGCTAACACACAGCTCGTGTCATCACACTACAGCTAACATCGTTTCAGCACTACAGCTAACACACACCTCGTCTCAACACTACAGCTAACACACACCTCGTCTCAACACACTGCAGCTCAAACACGCCTCGTCTCAACACACTACAGCTAACACGCACACCTCTTCTCAACACACTACAGCTAACACACACCTCGTCTAAACACACTACAGCTAACACACAGCTCGTGTCAACACACTACAGCTAACACACACCTCGTTTCAGCACTACAGCTAACACACACCTCGTCTCAACACTACAGCTAACACACACCTCGTCTCAACACACTACAGCTAACACACATCTCCTCTCAACGCACTACAGCTAACACATACCTCTTCTGAACACACTACAGCTAACACACAGCTCGTATCAAGCCACTACAGCTAACACACACCTCGTTTCAGCACTACAGCTAACACACACCTCGTCTCAACACTACAGCTAACACACACCCCGTCTCAACACACTACAGCTACCACACATCTCGTCTCAACACACTACAGCTAACACGCACACCTCTTCTGAACACACTACAGCTAACACGCACACCTCGTCGCAAAACTACAGCTAACACACCTCGTCTCAACACACTACAGCTAAAACACACCTCGTCTCAACACACTACAGCTAACACGCACACCTCGTCTCAACACACTACAGCTAACACGCACACCTCGTCTCAACACACTACAGCTAACACACACTTCGTCTCAACACACTACAGCTAACACATACCTCGTCTCAACACACTACAGCTAACACACATCTCGTGTCAAGCCACTACAGCTAACACACACCTCGTTTCAGCACTACAGCTAACACACACCTCGTCTCAACACTACAGCTAACACACACCTCGTCTCAACACTACAGCTAACACACATCTCGTCTCAACACACTACAGCTAACACACACTTCGTCTAAACACACTACATCTAAGACACACCTCGTCTCAACACACTACAGCTAACACACACCTCGTCTCAACACACTACAGCTAACACGCACACCTCGTCTCAACACACTAAGGCTAACACGCACACCTCGTCTCAACACACACCTCGTCTCAACACTACAGCTAACACACACCTCGTCTCAACACTACAGCTAAGACACATCTCGACTCAACACACTACAGCTAACACACACTTCGTCTAAACACACTACAGCTAACACACACCTCGTCTCAACACTACAGCTAACACACACCACGTCTCAACACACTACAGCTACCACACATCTCGTCTCAACACACTACAGCTAACACGCACACCTCGTCTCAACACACTACAGCTAACACGCACACCTCGTCTGAACACACTACAGCTAACACACACCTCGTCGCAAAACTACAGCTAACACACCTCGTCTCAACACACAACAGCTAAAACACACCTCGTCTCAACACACTACAGCTAACACGCACACCTCGTCTCAACACACTACAGCTAACACACACTTCGTCTCAACACACTACAGCTAACACACCTCGTCTCAACACACTACAGCTAACACACATCTCGTGTCAAGCCACTACAGCTAACACACACCTCGTTTCAGCACTACAGCTAACACACACCTCGTCTCAACACTACAGCTAACACACACCTCGTCTCAACACTACAGCTAAGACACACCTCGTCTCAACACACTACAGCTAACACACACCTCGTCTCAACACACTACAGCTAACACGCACACCTCGTCTCAACACACTACAGCTAACACACACTTCGTCTCAACACACTACAGCTAACACACACTTCGTCTAAACACACTACATCTAAGACACACCTCGTCTCAACACACTAAGGCTAACACGCACACCTCGTCTGAACACACTACAGCTAACACACACTTCGTCTCAACACACTACAGCTAACACGCACACCTCGTCTCAACACACTACAGCTAACACACAGCTTGTCTCAACACACTAAGGCTAACACGCACACCTCGTCTGAACACACTACAGCTAACACACACCTCGTCTCAACACACTACAGCTAACACACACCTCGTCTCAACACACTACACCTAACACACACCTCGTTTCAGCACTACAGCTAACACAAATCTCGTCTCAACGCACTACAGCTAACACGCACACCTCGTCTGAACACACTACATCTAACACACAACTCTTCTCAACACTACAGCTAACCAGAACTCGTCTCAACAGAATAGCTAACACAAACCTCGTCTCAACACTGCATCTAACACACACCTCGTCTCAACACACTACAGCTAACATACACCTCGTCTCAATACACTACAGGTAACACACACCTCGTCTAAACACACTACAGCTAACATACACCTCGTCTCAATACACTACAGCTAACACACACCTCGTCTCAACACACTACAGCTAACACGCACACCTCGTCTCAACACACTACAGCTAACACACACTTCGTCTCAACACACTACAGCTAACACATACCTCGTCTCAACACACTACAGCTAACACACATCTCGTGTCAAGCCACTACAGCTAACACACACCTCGTTTCAGCACTACAGCTAACACACACCTCGTCTCAACACTACAGCTAACACACACCTCGTCTCAACACTACAGCTAACACACATCTCGTCTCAACACACTACAGCTAACACACACTTCGTCTAAACACACTACATCTAAGACACACCTCGTCTCAACACACTACAGCTAACACACACCTCGTCTCAACACACTACAGCTAACACGCACACCTCGTCTCAACACACTAAGGCTAACACGCACACCTCGTCTCAACACACACCTCGTCTCAACACTACAGCTAACACACACCTCGTCTCAACACTACAGCTAAGACACATCTCGACTCAACACACTACAGCTAACACACACTTCGTCTAAACACACTACAGCTAACACACACCTCGTCTCAACACTACAGCTAACACACACCACGTCTCAACACACTACAGCTACCACACATCTCGTCTCAACACACTACAGCTAACACGCACACCTCGTCTCAACACACTACAGCTAACACGCACACCTCGTCTGAACACACTACAGCTAACACACACCTCGTCGCAAAACTACAGCTAACACACCTCGTCTCAACACACAACAGCTAAAACACACCTCGTCTCAACACACTACAGCTAACACGCACACCTCGTCTCAACACACTACAGCTAACACACACTTCGTCTCAACACACTACAGCTAACACACCTCGTCTCAACACACTACAGCTAACACACATCTCGTGTCAAGCCACTACAGCTAACACACACCTCGTTTCAGCACTACAGCTAACACACACCTCGTCTCAACACTACAGCTAACACACACCTCGTCTCAACACTACAGCTAAGACACACCTCGTCTCAACACACTACAGCTAACACACACCTCGTCTCAACACACTACAGCTAACACGCACACCTCGTCTCAACACACTACAGCTAACACACACTTCGTCTCAACACACTACAGCTAACACACACTTCGTCTAAACACACTACATCTAAGACACACCTCGTCTCAACACACTACAGCTAACACGCACACCTCGTCTCAACACACTAAGGCTAACACGCACACCTCGTCTGAACACACTACAGCTAACACACACCTCGTCTCAACACTACAGCTAAGACACACCTCGTCTCAACACACTACAGCTAACACACACCTCGTCTCAACACACTACAGCTAACACGCACACCTCGTCTCAACACACTACAGCTAACACACACTTCGTCTCAACACACTACAGCTAACACGCACACCTCGTCTCAACACACTACAGCTAACACACAGCTTGTCTCAACACACTAAGGCTAACACGCACACCTCGTCTGAACACACTACAGCTAACACACACCTCGTCTCAACACTACAGCTAACACACACCACGTCTCAACACACTACAGCTACCACACATCTCGTCTCAACACACTACAGCTAACACGCACACCTCGTCTCAACACACTACAGCTAACACGCACACCTCGTCTCAACACACTACAGCTAACACACACTTCGTCTCAACACACTACAGCTAACACATACCTCGTCTCAACACACTACAGCTAACACACATCTCGTGTCAAGCCACTACAGCTAACACACACCTCGTTTCAGCACTACAGCTAACACACACCTCGTCTCAACACTACAGCTAACACACACCTCGTCTCAACACTACAGCTAACACACATCTCGTCTCAACACACTACAGCTAACACACACTTCGTCTAAACACACTACATCTAAGACACACCTCGTCTCAACACACTACAGCTAACACACACCTCGTCTCAACACACTACAGCTAACACGCACACCTCGTCTCAACACACTAAGGCTAACACGCACACCTCGTCTCAACACACTATAGCTAACACACACCTCGTCTCAACACTACAGCTAACACACACCTCGTCTCAACACTACAGCTAACACACATCTCGACTCAACACACTACAGCTAACACACACTTCGTCTAAACACACTACAGCTAACACACACCTCGTCTCAACACTACAGCTAACACACACCACGTCTCAACACACTACAGCTACCACACATCTCGTCTCAACACACTACAGCTAACACGCACACCTCGTCTCAACACACTACAGCTAACACGCACACCTCGTCTGAACACACTACAGCTAACACACACCTCGTCGCAAAACTACAGCTAACACACCTCGTCTCAACACACAACAGCTAAAACACACCTCGTCTCAACACACTACAGCTAACACGCACACCTCGTCTCAACACACTACAGCTAACACACACTTCGTCTCAACACACTACAGCTAACACACACTTCGTCTCAACACACTACAGCTAACACACACTTCGTCTAAACACACTACATCTAAGACACACCTCGTCTCAACACACTACAGCTAACACGCACACCTCGTCTCAACACACTAAGGCTAACACGCACACCTCGTCTGAACACACTACAGCTAACACACACCTCGTCTCAACACTACAGCTAAGACACACCTCGTCTCAACACACTACAGCTAACACACACCTCGTCTCAACACACTACAGCTAACACGCACACCTCGTCTCAACACACTACAGCTAACACACACTTCGTCTCAACACACTACAGCTAACACGCACACCTCGTCTCAACACACTACAGCTAACACACAGCTTGTCTCAACACACTAAGGCTAACACGCACACCTCGTCTGAACACACTACAGCTAACACACACCTCGTCTCAACACTACAGCTAACACACACCACGTCTCAACACACTACAGCTACCACACATCTCGTCTCAACACACTACAGCTAACACGCACACCTCGTCTCAACACACTACAGCTAACACGCACACCTCGTCTCAACACACTACAGCTAACACACACTTCGTCTCAACACACTACAGCTAACACATACCTCGTCTCAACACACTACAGCTAACACACATCTCGTGTCAAGCCACTACAGCTAACACACACCTCGTTTCAGCACTACAGCTAACACACACCTCGTCTCAACACTACAGCTAACACACACCTCGTCTCAACACTACAGCTAACACACATCTCGTCTCAACACACTACAGCTAACACACACTTCGTCTAAACACACTACATCTAAGACACACCTCGTCTCAACACACTACAGCTAACACACACCTCGTCTCAACACACTACAGCTAACACGCACACCTCGTCTCAACACACTAAGGCTAACACGCACACCTCGTCTCAACACACTATAGCTAACACACACCGCGTCTCAACACTACAGCTAACACACACCTCGTCTCAACACTACAGCTAACACACATCTCGACTCAACACACTACAGCTAACACACACTTCGTCTAAACACACTACAGCTAACACACACCTCGTCTCAACACTACAGCTAACACACACCACGTCTCAACACACTACAGCTACCACACATCTCGTCTCAACACACTACAGCTAACACGCACACCTCGTCTCAACACACTACAGCTAACACGCACACCTCGTCTGAACACACTACAGCTAACACACACCTCGTCGCAAAACTACAGCTAACACACCTCGTCTCAACACACAACAGCTAAAACACACCTCGTCTCAACACACTACAGCTAACACGCACACCTCGTCTCAACACACTACAGCTAACACACACTTCGTCTCAACACACTACAGCTAACACACCTCGTCTCAACACACTACAGCTAACACACATCTCGTGTCAAGCCACTACAGCTAACACACACCTCGTTTCAGCACTACAGCTAACACACACCTCGTCTCAACACTACAGCTAACACACACCTCGTCTCAACACTACAGCTAACACACATCTCGTCTCAACACACTACAGCTAACACACACTTCGTCTAAACACACTACATCTAAGACACACCTCGTCTCAACACACTACAGCTAACACGCACACCTCGTCTCAACACTACAGCTAAGACACACCTCGTCTCAACACACTACAGCTAACACACACCTCGTCTCAACACACTACAGCTAACACGCACACCTCGTCTCAACACACTACAGCTAACACACACTTCGTCTCAACACACTACAGCTAACACACACTTCGTCTAAACACACTACATCTAAGACACACCTCGTCTCAACACACTACAGCTAACACACATCTCGTGTCAAGCCACTACAGCTAACACACACCTCGTTTCAGCACTACAGCTAACACACACCTCGTCTCAACACTACAGCTAACACACACCTCGTCTCAACACTACAGCTAACACACATCTCGTCTCAACACACTACAGCTAACACACACTTCGTCTAAACACACTACATCTAAGACACACCTCGTCTCAACACACTACAGCTAACACACACCTCGTCTCAACACACTACAGCTAACACGCACACCTCGTCTGAACACACTACAGCTAACACACACCTCGTCGCAACACTACAGCTAACACACACCTCGTCTCAACACTACAGCTAACACACATCTCGTCTCAACACACTACAGCTAACACACACTTCGTCTAAACACACTACAGCTAACACCCATCTCGTCTCAACGCACTACAGCTAACACGCACACCTCGTCTCAACACACTAAGGGTAACACGCACACCTCGTCTGAACACACTACAGCTAACACACACCTCGTCTCAACACTACAGCTAACACACACCTCGTCTCAACACTACAGCTAACACACATCTCGTCTCAACACACTACAGCTAACACACACTTCGTCTAAACACACTACAGCTAACACACACCTCGTCTCAATACTACAGCTAACACACACCTCGTCTCAACACACTACAGCTAACACGCACACCTCGTCTCAACACACTAAGACTAACACGCACACCTCGTGTGAACACACTACAGCTAGCACACACCTCGTCTCAACACTACAGCTAAGACACACCTCGTCTCAACACACTACAGCTAACACACACCTCGTCTCAACACACTAAGCTAACACGCACACCTCGTCTCAACACACTACAGCTAACACACAGCTCGTTTCAGCACTACAGCTAACACACAGCTTGTCTCAACACACTACAGCTAACACACAACTCGTCTCAACACAATAGCTAACACACAGCTCGTCTCAACACTGCAGCTAACACACACCTCGTTTCAGCACTACAGCTAACAAACAACTCGTCTCAACACTACAGCTAACACACACCTCGTCTCAACACACTACAGCTAACACACACCTCGTCTCAACACACTACAGCTAACACACACCTCGTCTCAACGCACTACAGCTAACACACAACTCGTCTCAACACTATACCTAACACAGAACTCGTCTCAATACAATAGCTAACACACACCTCGTCTCAACACTGCATCTAACACACACCTCGTCTCAACACACTACAGCTAACATACACCTCGTCTCAATACACTACAGCTAACACACACCTCGTTTCAGCACTACAGCTAACACACACCTCGTCTCAACACTACAGCTAACACGCACACCTCGTCTGAACACACTACAGCTAACACACACCTCGTCTCAACACACTACAGCTAACACACACCTCGTCTCAACACACTACAGCTAACACACACCTCGTCTAAACACACAACAGCTAACACACAGCTCGTGTCATCACACTACAGCTAACACACACATCGTTTCAGCACTACAGCTAACACACACCTCGTCTCAACACTACAGCTAACACACACCTCGTCTCAACACACTGCAGCTCAAACACGCCTCGTCTCAACACACTACAGCTAACACGCACACCTCGTCTCAACACACTACAGCTAACACACACCTCGTCTAAACACACTACAGCTAACACACAGCTCGTGTCAACACACTACAGCTAACACACACCTCGTTTCAGCACTACAGCTAACACACACCTCGTCTCAACACTACAGCTAACACACACCTCGTCTCAACACACTACAGCTAACACACATCTCCGCTCAACGCACTACAGCTAACACATACCTCTTCTGAACACACTACAGCTAACACACAGCTTGTGTCAAGCCACTACAGCTAACACACACCTCGTTTCAGCACTACAGCTAACACACACCTCGTCTCAACACTACAGCTAACACACACCCCGTCTCAACACACTACAGCTACCACACATCTCGTCTCAACACACTACAGCTAACACGCACACCTCTTCTGAACACACTACAGCTAACACGCACACCTCGTCGCAAAACTACAGCTAACACACCTCGTCTCAACACACTACAGCTAAAACACACCTCGTCTCAACACACTACAGCTAACACGCACACCTCGTCTCAACACACTAAGGCTAACACGCACACCTCGTCTGAACACACTACAGCTAACACACACTTCGTCTCAACACACTACAGCTAACACGCACACCTCGTCTCAACACACTACAGCTAACACACAGCTTGTCTCAACACACTAAGGCTAACACGCACACCTCGTCTGAACACACTACAGCTAACACACACCTCGTCTCAACACACTACAGCTAACACACACCTCGTCTCAACACACTACACCTAACACACACCTCGTTTCAGCACTACAGCTAACACAAATCTCGTCTCAACGCACTACAGCTAACACGCACACCTCGTCTGAACACACTACATCTAACACACAACTCTTCTCAACACTACAGCTAACCAGAACTCGTCTCAACAGAATAGCTAACACAAACCTCGTCTCAACACTGCATCTAACACACACCTCGTCTCAACACACTACAGCTAACATACACCTCGTCTCAATACACTACAGGTAACACACACCTCGTCTAAACACACTACAGCTAACATACACCTCGTCTCAATACACTACAGCTAACACACACCTCGTCTCAACACACTACAGCTAACACACACCTCGTCTAAACACACTACAGCTAACACACACCTCGTCTCAACACACTACAGCTAACACACACCTCGTCTCAACACACTGCAGCTAACACACACCTCGTCTAAACACACAACAGCTAACACACAGCTCGTGTCATCACACTACAGCTAACACACACATCGTTTCAGCACTACAGCTAACACACACCTCGTCTCAATACTACAGCTAACACGCACACCTCGTCTGAACACACTACAGCTAACACACACCTCGTCTCAACACAGTACAGCTAACACACACCTCGTCTCAACACACTGCAGCTAACACACACCTCGTCTAAACACACAACAGCTAACACACAGCTCGTGTCATCACACTACAGCTAACATCGTTTCAGCACTACAGCTAACACACACCTCGTCTCAACACTACAGCTAACACACACCTCGTCTCAACACACTGCAGCTCAAACACGCCTCGTCTCAACACACTACAGCTAACACGCACACCTCTTCTCAACACACTACAGCTAACACACACCTCGTCTAAACACACTACAGCTAACACACAGCTCGTGTCAACACACTACAGCTAACACACACCTCGTTTCAGCACTACAGCTAACACACACCTCGTCTCAACACTACAGCTAACACACACCTCGTCTCAACACACTACAGCTAACACACATCTCCTCTCAACGCACTACAGCTAACACATACCTCTTCTGAACACACTACAGCTAACACACAGCTCGTATCAAGCCACTACAGCTAACACACACCTCGTTTCAGCACTACAGCTAACACACACCTCGTCTCAACACTACAGCTAACACACACCCCGTCTCAACACACTACAGCTACCACACATCTCGTCTCAACACACTACAGCTAACACGCACACCTCTTCTGAACACACTACAGCTAACACGCACACCTCGTCGCAAAACTACAGCTAACACACCTCGTCTCAACACACTACAGCTAAAACACACCTCGTCTCAACACACTACAGCTAACACGCACACCTCGTCTCAACACACTACAGCTAACACGCACACCTCGTCTCAACACACTACAGCTAACACACACTTCGTCTCAACACACTACAGCTAACACATACCTCGTCTCAACACACTACAGCTAACACACATCTCGTGTCAAGCCACTACAGCTAACACACACCTCGTTTCAGCACTACAGCTAACACACACCTCGTCTCAACACTACAGCTAACACACACCTCGTCTCAACACTACAGCTAACACACATCTCGTCTCAACACACTACAGCTAACACACACTTCGTCTAAACACACTACATCTAAGACACACCTCGTCTCAACACACTACAGCTAACACACACCTCGTCTCAACACACTACAGCTAACACGCACACCTCGTCTCAACACACTAAGGCTAACACGCACACCTCGTCTCAACACACTATAGCTAACACACACCTCGTCTCAACACTACAGCTAACACACACCTCGTCTCAACACTACAGCTAACACACATCTCGACTCAACACACTACAGCTAACACACACTTCGTCTAAACACACTACAGCTAACACACACCTCGTCTCAACACTACAGCTAACACACACCACGTCTCAACACACTACAGCTACCACACATCTCGTCTCAACACACTACAGCTAACACGCACACCTCGTCTCAACACACTACAGCTAACACGCACACCTCGTCTGAACACACTACAGCTAACACACACCTCGTCGCAAAACTACAGCTAACACACCTCGTCTCAACACACAACAGCTAAAACACACCTCGTCTCAACACACTACAGCTAACACGCACACCTCGTCTCAACACACTACAGCTAACACACACTTCGTCTCAACACACTACAGCTAACACACCTCGTCTCAACACACTACAGCTAACACACATCTCGTGTCAAGCCACTACAGCTAACACACACCTCGTTTCAGCACTACAGCTAACACACACCTCGTCTCAACACTACAGCTAACACACACCTCGTCTCAACACTACAGCTAAGACACACCTCGTCTCAACACACTACAGCTAACACACACCTCGTCTCAACACACTACAGCTAACACGCACACCTCGTCTCAACACACTACAGCTAACACACACTTCGTCTCAACACACTACAGCTAACACACACTTCGTCTAAACACACTACATCTAAGACACACCTCGTCTCAACACACTACAGCTAACACGCACACCTCGTCTCAACACACTAAGGCTAACACGCACACCTCGTCTGAACACACTACAGCTAACACACACCTCGTCTCAACACTACAGCTAAGACACACCTCGTCTCAACACACTACAGCTAACACGCACACCTCGTCTCAACACACTAAGGCTAACACGCACACCTCGTCTGAACACACTACAGCTAACACACACTTCGTCTCAACACACTACAGCTAACACGCACACCTCGTCTCAACACACTACAGCTAACACACAGCTTGTCTCAACACACTAAGGCTAACACGCACACCTCGTCTGAACACACTACAGCTAACACACACCTCGTCTCAACACACTACAGCTAACACACACCTCGTCTCAACACACTACACCTAACACACACCTCGTTTCAGCACTACAGCTAACACAAATCTCGTCTCAACGCACTACAGCTAACACGCACACCTCGTCTGAACACACTACATCTAACACACAACTCTTCTCAACACTACAGCTAACCAGAACTCGTCTCAACAGAATAGCTAACACAAACCTCGTCTCAACACTGCATCTAACACACACCTCGTCTCAACACACTACAGCTAACATACACCTCGTCTCAATACACTACAGGTAACACACACCTCGTCTAAACACACTACAGCTAACATACACCTCGTCTCAATACACTACAGCTAACACACACCTCGTCTCAACACACTACAGCTAACACACACCTCGTCTAAACACACTACAGCTAACACACACCTCGTCTCAACACACTACAGCTAACACACACCTCGTCTCAACACACTGCAGCTAACACACACCTCGTCTAAACACACAACAGCTAACACACAGCTCGTGTCATCACACTACAGCTAACACACACATCGTTTCAGCACTACAGCTAACACACACCTCGTCTCAACACTACAGCTAACACGCACACCTCGTCTGAACACACTACAGCTAACACACACCTCGTCTCAACACACTACAGCTAACACACACCTCGTCTCAACACACTGCAGCTAACACACACCTCGTCTAAACACACAACAGCTAACACACAGCTCGTGTCATCACACTACAGCTAACATCGTTTCAGCACTACAGCTAACACACACCTCGTCTCAACACTACAGCTAACACACACCTCGTCTCAACACACTGCAGCTCAAACACGCCTCGTCTCAACACACTACAGCTAACACGCACACCTCTTCTCAACACACTACAGCTAACACACACCTCGTCTAAACACACTACAGCTAACACACAGCTCGTGTCAACACACTACAGCTAACACACACCTCGTTTCAGCACTACAGCTAACACACACCTCGTCTCAACACTACAGCTAACACACACCTCGTCTCAACACACTACAGCTAACACACATCTCCTCTCAACGCACTACAGCTAACACATACCTCTTCTGAACACACTACAGCTAACACACAGCTCGTATCAAGCCACTACAGCTAACACACACCTCGTTTCAGCACTACAGCTAACACACACCTCGTCTCAACACTACAGCTAACACACACCCCGTCTCAACACACTACAGCTACCACACATCTCGTCTCAACACACTACAGCTAACACGCACACCTCTTCTGAACACACTACAGCTAACACGCACACCTCGTCGCAAAACTACAGCTAACACACCTCGTCTCAACACACTACAGCTAAAACACACCTCGTCTCAACACACTACAGCTAACACGCACACCTCGTCTCAACACACTACAGCTAACACGCACACCTCGTCTCAACACACTACAGCTAACACACACTTCGTCTAAACACACTACATCTAAGACACACCTCGTCTCAACACACTACAGCTAACACACATCTCGTGTCAAGCCACTACAGCTAACACACACCTCGTTTCAGCACTACAGCTAACACACACCTCGTCTCAACACTACAGCTAACACACACCTCGTCTCAACACTACAGCTAACACACATCTCGTCTCAACACACTACAGCTAACACACACTTCGTCTAAACACACTACATCTAAGACACACCTCGTCTCAACACACTACAGCTAACACACACCTCGTCTCAACACACTACAGCTAACACGCACACCTCGTCTCAACACACTAAGGCTAACACGCACACCTCGTCTCAACACACTATAGCTAACACACACCTCGTCTCAACACTACAGCTAACACACACCTCGTCTCAACACTACAGCTAACACACATCTCGACTCAACACACTACAGCTAACACACACTTCGTCTAAACACACTACAGCTAACACACACCTCGTCTCAACACTACAGCTAACACACACCACGTCTCAACACACTACAGCTACCACACATCTCGTCTCAACACACTACAGCTAACACGCACACCTCGTCTCAACACACTACAGCTAACACGCACACCTCGTCTGAACACACTACAGCTAACACACACCTCGTCGCAAAACTACAGCTAACACACCTCGTCTCAACACACAACAGCTAAAACACACCTCGTCTCAACACACTACAGCTAACACACACCTCGTCTCAACACACTACAGCTAACACACACTTCGTCTCAACACACTACAGCTAACACACCTCGTCTCAACACACTACAGCTAACACACATCTCGTGTCAAGCCACTACAGCTAACACACACC
Source organism: Acipenser ruthenus (assembly GCF_902713425.1). Classification (NCBI taxonomy): domain Eukaryota; kingdom Metazoa; phylum Chordata; class Actinopteri; order Acipenseriformes; family Acipenseridae; genus Acipenser; species Acipenser ruthenus. Next base: position 16,286,328 of record NC_081201.1, on the reverse strand, counting down.
TCGTTTCAGCACTACAGCTAACACACACCTCGTCTCAACACTACAGCTAACACACACCTCGTCTCAACACTACAGCTAACACACATCTCGTCTCAACACACTACAGCTAACACACACTTCGTCTAAACACACTACATCTAAGACACACCTCGTCTCAACACACTACAGCTAACACGCACACCTCGTCTCAACACTACAGCTAAGACACACCTCGTCTCAACACACTACAGCTAACACACACCTCGTCTCAACACACTACAGCTAACACGCACACCTCGTCTCAACACACTACAGCTAACACACACTTCGTCTCAACACACTACAGCTAACACACACTTCGTCTAAACACACTACATCTAAGACACACCTCGTCTCAACACACTACAGCTAACACGCACACCTCGTCTCAACACACTAAGGCTAACACGCACACCTCGTCTGAACACACTACAGCTAACACACACCTCGTCTCAACACTACAGCTAAGACACACCTCGTCTCAACACACTACAGCTAACACACACCTCGTCTCAACACACTACAGCTAACACGCACACCTCGTCTCAACACACTACAGCTAACACACACTTCGTCTCAACACACTACAGCTAACACGCACACCTCGTCTCAACACACTACAGCTAACACACAGCTTGTCTCAACACACTAAGGCTAACACGCACACCTCGTCTGAACACACTACAGCTAACACACACCTCGTCTCAACACTACAGCTAACACACACCACGTCTCAACACACTACAGCTAACACGCACACCTCGTCTCAACACACTACAGCTAACACACACTTCGTCTCAACACACTACAGCTAACACACACTTCGTCTAAACACACTACATCTAAGACACACCTCGTCTCAACACACTACAGCTAACACACATCTCGTGTCAAGCCACTACAGCTAACACACACCTCGTTTCAGCACTACAGCTAACACACACCTCGTCTCAACACTACAGCTAACACACACCTCGTCTCAACACTACAGCTAACACACATCTCGTCTCAACACACTACAGCTAACACACACTTCGTCTAAACACACTACATCTAAGACACACCTCGTCTCAACACACTACAGCTAACACACACCTCGTCTCAACACACTACAGCTAACACGCACACCTCGTCTCAACACACTAAGGCTAACACGCACACCTCGTCTCAACACACTATAGCTAACACACACCTCGTCTCAACACTACAGCTAACACACACCTCGTCTCAACACTACAGCTAACACACATCTCGACTCAACACACTACAGCTAACACACACTTCGTCTAAACACACTACAGCTAACACACACCTCGTCTCAACACTACAGCTAACACACACCACGTCTCAACACACTACAGCTACCACACATCTCGTCTCAACACACTACAGCTAACACGCACACCTCGTCTCAACACACTACAGCTAACACGCACACCTCGTCTGAACACACTACAGCTAACACACACCTCGTCGCAAAACTACAGCTAACACACCTCGTCTCAACACACAACAGCTAAAACACACCTCGTCTCAACACACTACAGCTAACACACACCTCGTCTCAACACACTACAGCTAACACACACTTCGTCTCAACACACTACAGCTAACACACCTCGTCTCAACACACTACAGCTAACACACATCTCGTGTCAAGCCACTACAGCTAACACACACCTCGTTTCAGCACTACAGCTAACACACACCTCGTCTCAACACTACAGCTAACACACACCTCGTCTCAACACTACAGCTAACACACATCTCGTCTCAACACACTACAGCTAACACACACTTCGTCTAAACACACTACATCTAAGACACACCTCGTCTCAACACACTACAGCTAACACGCACACCTCGTCTCAACACTACAGCTAAGACACACCTCGTCTCAACACACTACAGCTAACACACACCTCGTCTCAACACACTACAGCTAACACGCACACCTCGTCTCAACACACTACAGCTAACACACACTTCGTCTCAACACACTACAGCTAACACACACTTCGTCTAAACACACTACATCTAAGACACACCTCGTCTCAACACACTACAGCTAACACGCACACCTCGTCTCAACACACTAAGGCTAACACGCACACCTCGTCTGAACACACTACAGCTAACACACACCTCGTCTCAACACTACAGCTAAGACACACCTCGTCTCAACACACTACAGCTAACACACACCTCGTCTCAACACACTACAGCTAACACGCACACCTCGTCTCAACACACTACAGCTAACACACACTTCGTCTCAACACACTACAGCTAACACGCACACCTCGTCTCAACACACTACAGCTAACACACAGCTTGTCTCAACACACTAAGGCTAACACGCACACCTCGTCTGAACACACTACAGCTAACACACACCTCGTCTCAACACTACAGCTAACACACACCACGTCTCAACACACTACAGCTACCACACATCTCGTCTCAACACACTACAGCTAACACGCACACCTCGTCTCAACACACTACAGCTAACACGCACACCTCGTCTCAACACACTACAGCTAACACACACTTCGTCTCAACACACTACAGCTAACACATACCTCGTCTCAACACACTACAGCTAACACACATCTCGTGTCAAGCCACTACAGCTAACACACACCTCGTTTCAGCACTACAGCTAACACACACCTCGTCTCAACACTACAGCTAACACACACCTCGTCTCAACACTACAGCTAACACACATCTCGTCTCAACACACTACAGCTAACACACACTTCGTCTAAACACACTACATCTAAGACACACCTCGTCTCAACACACTACAGCTAACACACACCTCGTCTCAACACACTACAGCTAACACGCACACCTCGTCTCAACACACTAAGGCTAACACGCACACCTCGTCTCAACACACTATAGCTAACACACACCTCGTCTCAACACTACAGCTAACACACACCTCGTCTCAACACTACAGCTAACACACATCTCGACTCAACACACTACAGCTAACACACACTTCGTCTAAACACACTACAGCTAACACACACCTCGTCTCAACACTACAGCTAACACACACCACGTCTCAACACACTACAGCTACCACACATCTCGTCTCAACACACTACAGCTAACACGCACACCTCGTCTCAACACACTACAGCTAACACGCACACCTCGTCTGAACACACTACAGCTAACACACACCTCGTCGCAAAACTACAGCTAACACACCTCGTCTCAACACACAACAGCTAAAACACACCTCGTCTCAACACACTACAGCTAACACGCACACCTCGTCTCAACACACTACAGCTAACACACACTTCGTCTCAACACACTACAGCTAACACACCTCGTCTCAACACACTACAGCTAACACACATCTCGTGTCAAGCCACTACAGCTAACACACACCTCGTTTCAGCACTACAGCTAACACACACCTCGTCTCAACACTACAGCTAACACACACCTCGTCTCAACACTACAGCTAACACACATCTCGTCTCAACACACTACAGCTAACACACACTTCGTCTAAACACACTACATCTAAGACACACCTCGTCTCAACACACTACAGCTAACACGCACACCTCGTCTCAACACTACAGCTAAGACACACCTCGTCTCAACACACTACAGCTAACACACACCTCGTCTCAACACACTACAGCTAACACGCACACCTCGTCTCAACACACTACAGCTAACACACACTTCGTCTCAACACACTACAGCTAACACACACTTCGTCTAAACACACTACATCTAAGACACACCTCGTCTCAACACACTACAGCTAACACGCACACCTCGTCTCAACACACTAAGGCTAACACGCACACCTCGTCTGAACACACACAGCTAACACACACCTCGTCTCAACACTACAGCTAAGACACACCTCGTCTCAACACACTACAGCTAACACACACCTCGTCTCAACACACTACAGCTAACACACAGCTTGTCTCAACACACTAAGGCTAACACGCACACCTCGTCTGAACACACTACAGCTAACACACACCTCGTCTCAACACTACAGCTAACACACACCACGTCTCAACACACTACAGCTACCACACATCTCGTCTCAACACACTACAGCTAACACGCACACCTCGTCTCAACACACTACAGCTAACACGCACACCTCGTCTCAACACACTACAGCTAACACACACTTCGTCTCAACACACTACAGCTAACACATACCTCGTCTCAACACACTACAGCTAACACACATCTCGTGTCAAGCCACTACAGCTAACACACACCTCGTTTCAGCACTACAGCTAACACACACCTCGTCTCAACACTACAGCTAACACACACCTCGTCTCAACACTACAGCTAACACACACCACGTCTCAACACACTACAGCTACCACACATCTCGTCTCAACACACTACAGCTAACACGCACACCTCGTCTCAACACACTACAGCTAACACGCACACCTCGTCTCAACACACTACAGCTAACACACACTTCGTCTCAACACACTACAGCTAACACATACCTCGTCTCAACACACTACAGCTAACACACATCTCGTGTCAAGCCACTACAGCTAACACACACCTCGTTTCAGCACTACAGCTAACACACACCTCGTCTCAACACTACAGCTAACACACACCTCGTCTCAACACTACAGCTAACACACATCTCGTCTCAACACACTACAGCTAACACACACTTCGTCTAAACACACTACATCTAAGACACACCTCGTCTCAACACACTACAGCTAACACACACCTCGTCTCAACACACTACAGCTAACACGCACACCTCGTCTCAACACACTAAGGCTAACACGCACACCTCGTCTCAACACACTATAGCTAACACACACCTCGTCTCAACACTACAGCTAACACACACCTCGTCTCAACACTACAGCTAACACACATCTCGACTCAACACACTACAGCTGACACACACTTCGTCTAAACACACTACAGCTAACACACACCTCGTCTCAACACTACAGCTAACACACACCACGTCTCAACACACTACAGCTACCACACATCTCGTCTCAACACACTACAGCTAACACGCACACCTCGTCTCAACACACTACAGCTAACACGCACACCTCGTCTGAACACACTACAGCTAACACACACCTCGTCGCAAAACTACAGCTAACACACCTCGTCTCAACACACAACAGCTAAAACACACCTCGTCTCAACACACTACAGCTAACACGCACACCTCGTCTCAACACACTACAGCTAACACACACTTCGTCTCAACACACTACAGCTAACACACCTCGTCTCAACACACTACAGCTAACACACATCTCGTGTCAAGCCACTACAGCTAACACACACCTCGTTTCAGCACTACAGCTAACACACACCTCGTCTCAACACTACAGCTAACACACACCTCGTCTCAACACTACAGCTAACACACATCTCGTCTCAACACACTACAGCTAACACACACTTCGTCTAAACACACTACATCTAAGACACACCTCGTCTCAACACACTACAGCTAACACGCACACCTCGTCTCAACACTACAGCTAAGACACACCTCGTCTCAACACACTACAGCTAACACACACCTCGTCTCAACACACTACAGCTAACACGCACACCTCGTCTCAACACACTACAGCTAACACACACTTCGTCTCAACACACTACAGCTAACACACACTTCGTCTAAACACACTACATCTAAGACACACCTCGTCTCAACACACTACAGCTAACACGCACACCTCGTCTCAACACACTAAGGCTAACACGCACACCTCGTCTGAACACACACAGCTAACACACACCTCGTCTCAACACTACAGCTAAGACACACCTCGTCTCAACACACTACAGCTAACACACACCTCGTCTCAACACACTACAGCTAACACGCACACCTCGTCTCAACACACTACAGCTAACACACACTTCGTCTCAACACACTACAGCTAACACGCACACCTCGTCTCAACACACTACAGCTAACACACAGCTTGTCTCAACACACTAAGGCTAACACGCACACCTCGTCTGAACACACTACAGCTAACACACACCTCGTCTCAACACTACAGCTAACACACACCACGTCTCAACACACTACAGCTACCACACATCTCGTCTCAACACACTACAGCTAACACGCACACCTCGTCTCAACACACTACAGCTAACACGCACACCTCGTCTGAACACACTACAGCTAACACACACCTCGTCGCAAAACTACAGCTAACACACCTCGTCTCAACACACAACAGCTAAAACACACCTCGTCTCAACACACTACAGCTAACACGCACACCTCGTCTCAACACACTACAGCTAACACACACTTCGTCTCAACACACTACAGCTAACACACCTCGTCTCAACACACTACAGCTAACACACATCTCGTGTCAAGCCACTACAGCTAACACACACCTCGTTTCAGCACTACAGCTAACACACACCTCGTCTCAACACTACAGCTAACACACACCTCGTCTAAACACACTACATCTAAGACACACCTCGTCTCAACACACTACAGCTAACACACACTTCGTCTAAACACACTACATCTAAGACACACCTCGTCTCAACACACTACAGCTAACACGCACACCTCGTCTCAACACACTAAGGCTAACACGCACACCTCGTCTGAACACACTACAGCTAACACACACCTCGTCTCAACACTACAGCTAAGACACACCTCGTCTCAACACACTACAGCTAACACACACCTCGTCTCAACACACTACAGCTAACACGCACACCTCGTCTCAACACACTACAGCTAACACACACCTCGTCTGAACACACTACAGCTAACACACACCTCGTCTCAACACACTACAGCTAACACACAGCTTGTCTCAACACACTAAGGCTAACACGCACACCTCGTCTGAACACACTACAGCTAACACACACCTCGTCTCAACACACTACAGCTAACACACACCACGTCTCAACACACTACAGCTACCACACATCTCGTCTCAACACACTACAGCTAACACGCACACCTCGTCTCAACACACTACAGCTAACACGCACACCTCGTCTGAACACACTACAGCTAACACACACCTCGTCGCAAAACTACAGCTAACACACCTCGTCTCAACACACAACAGCTAAAACACACCTCGTCTCAACACACTACAGCTAACACGCACACCTCGTCTCAACACACTACAGCTAACACACACTTCGTCTCAACACACTACAGCTAACACACCTCGTCTCAACACACTACAGCTAACACACATCTCGTGTCAAGCCACTACAGCTAACACACACCTCGTTTCAGCACTACAGCTAACACACACCTCGTCTCAACACTACAGCTAACACACACCTCGTCTAAACACACTACATCTAAGACACACCTCGTCTCAACACACTACAGCTAACACACACTTCGTCTAAACACACTACATCTAAGACACACCTCGTCTCAACACACTACAGCTAACACGCACACCTCGTCTCAACACACTACAGCTAACACACACCTCGTCTCAACACTACAGCTAACACACACCTCGTCTCAACACTACAGCTAACACACACCACGTCTCAACACACTACAGCTACCACACATCTCGTCTCAACACACTACAGCTAACACGCACACCTCGTCTCAACACACTACAGCTAACACGCACACCTCGTCTCAACACACTACAGCTAACACACACTTCGTCTCAACACACTACAGCTAACACATACCTCGTCTCAACACACTACAGCTAACACACATCTCGTGTCAAGCCACTACAGCTAACACACACCTCGTTTCAGCACTACAGCTAACACACACCTCGTCTCAACACTACAGCTAACACACACCTCGTCTCAACACTACAGCTAACACACATCTCGTCTCAACACACTACAGCTAACACACACTTCGTCTAAACACACTACATCTAAGACACACCTCGTCTCAACACACTACAGCTAACACACACCTCGTCTCAACACACTACAGCTAACACGCACACCTCGTCTCAACACACTAAGGCTAACACGCACACCTCGTCTCAACACACTATAGCTAACACACACCTCGTCTCAACACTACAGCTAACACACACCTCGTCTCAACACTACAGCTAACACACATCTCGACTCAACACACTACAGCTGACACACACTTCGTCTAAACACACTACAGCTAACACACACCTCGTCTCAACACTACAGCTAACACACACCACGTCTCAACACACTACAGCTACCACACATCTCGTCTCAACACACTACAGCTAACACGCACACCTCGTCTCAACACACTACAGCTAACACGCACACCTCGTCTGAACACACTACAGCTAACACACACCTCGTCGCAAAACTACAGCTAACACACCTCGTCTCAACACACAACAGCTAAAACACACCTCGTCTCAACACACTACAGCTAACACGCACACCTCGTCTCAACACACTACAGCTAACACACACTTCGTCTCAACACACTACAGCTAACACACCTCGTCTCAACACACTACAGCTAACACACATCTCGTGTCAAGCCACTACAGCTAACACACACCTCGTTTCAGCACTACAGCTAACACACACCTCGTCTCAACACTACAGCTAACACACACCTCGTCTCAACACTACAGCTAACACACATCTCGTCTCAACACACTACAGCTAACACACACTTCGTCTAAACACACTACATCTAAGACACACCTCGTCTCAACACACTACAGCTAACACGCACACCTCGTCTCAACACTACAGCTAAGACACACCTCGTCTCAACACACTACAGCTAACACACACCTCGTCTCAACACACTACAGCTAACACGCACACCTCGTCTCAACACACTACAGCTAACACACACTTCGTCTCAACACACTACAGCTAACACACACTTCGTCTAAACACACTACATCTAAGACACACCTCGTCTCAACACACTACAGCTAACACGCACACCTCGTCTCAACACACTAAGGCTAACACGCACACCTCGTCTGAACACACACAGCTAACACACACCTCGTCTCAACACTACAGCTAAGACACACCTCGTCTCAACACACTACAGCTAACACACACCTCGTCTCAACACACTACAGCTAACACGCACACCTCGTCTCAACACACTACAGCTAACACACACTTCGTCTCAACACACTACAGCTAACACGCACACCTCGTCTCAACACACTACAGCTAACACACAGCTTGTCTCAACACACTAAGGCTAACACGCACACCTCGTCTGAACACACTACAGCTAACACACACCTCGTCTCAACACTACAGCTAACACACACCACGTCTCAACACACTACAGCTACCACACATCTCGTCTCAACACACTACAGCTAACACGCACACCTCGTCTCAACACACTACAGCTAACACGCACACCTCGTCTGAACACACTACAGCTAACACACACCTCGTCGCAAAACTACAGCTAACACACCTCGTCTCAACACACAACAGCTAAAACACACCTCGTCTCAACACACTACAGCTAACACGCACACCTCGTCTCAACACACTACAGCTAACACACACTTCGTCTCAACACACTACAGCTAACACACCTCGTCTCAACACACTACAGCTAACACACATCTCGTGTCAAGCCACTACAGCTAACACACACCTCGTTTCAGCACTACAGCTAACACACACCTCGTCTCAACACTACAGCTAACACACACCTCGTCTAAACACACTACATCTAAGACACACCTCGTCTCAACACACTACAGCTAACACACACTTCGTCTAAACACACTACATCTAAGACACACCTCGTCTCAACACACTACAGCTAACACGCACACCTCGTCTCAACACACTAAGGCTAACACGCACACCTCGTCTGAACACACTACAGCTAACACACACCTCGTCTCAACACTACAGCTAAGACACACCTCGTCTCAACACACTACAGCTAACACACACCTCGTCTCAACACACTACAGCTAACACGCACACCTCGTCTCAACACACTACAGCTAACACACACCTCGTCTGAACACACTACAGCTAACACACACCTCGTCTCAACACACTACAGCTAACACACAGCTTGTCTCAACACACTAAGGCTAACACGCACACCTCGTCTGAACACACTACAGCTAACACACACCTCGTCTCAACACACTACAGCTAACACACACCACGTCTCAACACACTACAGCTACCACACATCTCGTCTCAACACACTACAGCTAACACGCACACCTCGTCTCAACACACTACAGCTAACACGCACACCTCGTCTGAACACACTACAGCTAACACACACCTCGTCGCAAAACTACAGCTAACACACCTCGTCTCAACACACAACAGCTAAAACACACCTCGTCTCAACACACTACAGCTAACACGCACACCTCGTCTCAACACACTACAGCTAACACACACTTCGTCTCAACACACTACAGCTAACACACCTCGTCTCAACACACTACAGCTAACACACATCTCGTGTCAAGCCACTACAGCTAACACACACCTCGTTTCAGCACTACAGCTAACACACACCTCGTCTCAACACTACAGCTAACACACACCTCGTCTAAACACACTACATCTAAGACACACCTCGTCTCAACACACTACAGCTAACACACACTTCGTCTAAACACACTACATCTAAGACACACCTCGTCTCAACACACTACAGCTAACACGCACACCTCGTCTCAACACACTAAGGCTAACACGCACACCTCGTCTGAACACACTACAGCTAACACACACCTCGTCTCAACACTACAGCTAAGACACACCTCGTCTCAACACACTACAGCTAACACACACCTCGTCTCAACACACTACAGCTAACACGCACACCTCGTCTCAACACACTACAGCTAACACACACTTCGTCTCAACACACTACAGCTAACACGCACACCTCGTCTCAACACACTACAGCTAACACACAGCTTGTCTCAACACACTAAGGCTAACACGCACACCTCGTCTGAACACACTACAGCTAACACACACCTCGTCTCAACACACTACAGCTAACACACACCTCGTCTCAACACACTACACCTAACAGACACCTCGTTTCAGCACTACAGCTAACACACACCTCGTCTCAACACTACAGCTAACACACACCTCGTCTCAACACACTACAGCTAACACAAATCTCGTCTCAACGCACTACAGCTAACACGCACACCTCGTCTGAACACACTACATCTAACACACAACTCTTCTCAACACTACAGCTAACCAGAACTCGTCTCAACAGAATAGCTAACACAATCCTCGTCTCAACACTGCATCTAACACACACCTCGTCTCAACACACTACAGCTAACATACACCTCGTCTCAATACACTACAGGTAACACACACCTCGTCTAAACACACTACAGCTAACATACACCTCGTCTCAATACACTACAGCTAACACACACCTCGTCTCAACACACTACAGCTAACACACACCTCGTCTAAACACACTACAGCTAACACACACCTCGTCTCAACACACTACAGCTAACACACACCTCGTCTCAACACACTGCAGCTAACACACACCTCGTGTAAACACACAACAGCTAACACACAGCTCGTGTCATCACACTACAGCTAACACACACATCGTTTCAGCACTACAGCTAACACACACCTCGTCTCAACACTACAGCTAACACGCACACCTCGTCTGAACACACTACAGCTAACACACACCTCGTCTCAACACACTACAGCTAACACACACCTCGTCTCAACACACTGCAGCTAACACACACCTCGTCTAAACACACAACAGCTAACACACAGCTCGTGTCATCACACTACAGCTAACACACACATCGTTTCAGCACTACAGCTAACACACACCTCGTCTCAACACTACAGCTAACACGCACACCTCGTCTCAACACACTACAGCTAACACACACCTCGTCTAAACACACTACAGCTAACACACAGCTCGTGTCAACACACTACAGCTAACACACACCTCGTTTCAGCACTACAGCTAACACACACCTCGTCTCAACACACTACAGCTAACACACACCTCGTCTCAACACACTACAGCTAACACACACCTCGTTTCAGCACTACAGCTAACACACACCTCGTCTCAACACTACAGCTAACACACACCTCGTCTCAACACACTACAGCTAACACGCACACCTCGTCTCAACACACTACAGCTAACACGCACACCTCGTCTCAACACACTACAGCTAACACACACCTCGTCTAAACACACTACAGCTAACACACAGCTCGTGTCAACACACTACAGCTAACACACACCTCGTTTCAGCACTACAGCTAACACACACCTCGTCTCAACACTACAGCTAACACACACCTCGTCTCAACACACTACAGCTAACACACATCTCCTCTCAACGCACTACAGCTAACACATACCTCTTCTAAACACACTACAGCTAACACACAGCTCGTGTCAAGCCACTACAGCTAACACACACCTCATTTCAGCACTACAGCTAACACACACCTCGTCTCAACACTACAGCTAACACACACCTCGTCTCAACACTACAGCTAACACACATCTCGTCTCAACACACTGCAGCTAACACGCACACCTCGTCTGAACACACTACAGCTAACACACACCTCGTCTCAACACACTACAGCTAACACACACCTCGTCTCAGCACACTACAGCTAACACACACTTCATCTAAACACACTACAGCTAACACACACCTCGTCTCAACACTACAGCTAACACACACCACGTCTCAACACACTACAGCTAACACACAGCTTGTCTCAACACACTAAGGCTAACACGCACACCTCGTCTGAACACACTACAGCTAACACACACCTCGTCTCAACACTACAGCTAACACACACCACGTCTCAACACACTACAGCTACCACACATCTCGTCTCAACACACTACAGCTAACACGCACACCTCGTCTCAACACACTACAGCTAACACGCACACCTCGTCTGAACACACTACAGCTAACACACACCTCGTCGCAAAACTACAGCTAACACACCTCGTCTCAACACACAACAGCTAAAACACACCTCGTCTCAACACACTACAGCTAACACGCACACCTCGTCTCAACACACTACAGCTAACACACACTTCGTCTCAACACACTACAGCTAACACACCTCGTCTCAACACACTACAGCTAACACACATCTCGTGTCAAGCCACTACAGCTAACACACACCTCGTTTCAGCACTACAGCTAACACACACCTCGTCTCAACACTACAGCTAACACACACCTCGTCTAAACACACTACATCTAAGACACACCTCGTCTCAACACACTACAGCTAACACACACTTCGTCTAAACACACTACATCTAAGACACACCTCGTCTCAACACACTACAGCTAACACGCACACCTCGTCTCAACACACTAAGGCTAACACGCACACCTCGTCTGAACACACTACAGCTAACACACACCTCGTCTCAACACACTACAGCTAACACACACCTCGTCTCAGCACACTACAGCTAACACACACTTCATCTAAACACACTACAGCTAACACACACCTCGTCTCAACACTACAGCTAACACACACCACGTCTCAACACACTACAGCTAACACACAGCTTGTCTCAACACACTAAGGCTAACACGCACACCTCGTCTGAACACACTACAGCTAACACACACCTCGTCTCAACACTACAGCTAACACACACCACGTCTCAACACACTACAGCTACCACACATCTCGTCTCAACACACTACAGCTAACACGCACACCTCGTCTCAACACACTACAGCTAACACGCACACCTCGTCTGAACACACTACAGCTAACACACACCTCGTCGCAAAACTACAGCTAACACACCTCGTCTCAACACACAACAGCTAAAACACACCTCGTCTCAACACACTACAGCTAACACGCACACCTCGTCTCAACACACTACAGCTAACACACACTTCGTCTCAACACACTACAGCTAACACACCTCGTCTCAACACACTACAGCTAACACACATCTCGTGTCAAGCCACTACAGCTAACACACACCTCGTTTCAGCACTACAGCTAACACACACCTCGTCTCAACACTACAGCTAACACACACCTCGTCTAAACACACTACATCTAAGACACACCTCGTCTCAACACACTACAGCTAACACACACTTCGTCTAAACACACTACATCTAAGACACACCTCGTCTCAACACACTACAGCTAACACGCACACCTCGTCTCAACACACTAAGGCTAACACGCACACCTCGTCTGAACACACTACAGCTAACACACACCTCGTCTCAACACTACAGCTAAGACACACCTCGTCTCAACACACTACAGCTAACACACACCTCGTCTCAACACACTACAGCTAACACGCACACCTCGTCTCAACACACTACAGCTAACACACACTTCGTCTCAACACACTACAGCTAACACGCACACCTCGTCTCAACACACTACAGCTAACACACAGCTTGTCTCAACACACTAAGGCTAACACGCACACCTCGTCTGAACACACTACAGCTAACACACACCTCGTCTCAACACACTACAGCTAACACACACCTCGTCTCAACACACTACACCTAACACACACCTCGTTTCAGCACTACAGCTAACACACACCTCGTCTCAACACTACAGCTAACACACACCTCGTCTCAACACACTACAGCTAACACAAATCTCGTCTCAACGCACTACAGCTAACACGCACACCTCGTCTGAACACACTACATCTAACACACAACTCTTCTCAACACTACAGCTAACCAGAACTCGTCTCAACAGAATAGCTAACACAATCCTCGTCTCAACACTGCATCTAACACACACCTCGTCTCAACACACTACAGCTAACATACACCTCGTCTCAATACACTACAGGTAACACACACCTCGTCTAAACACACTACAGCTAACATACACCTCGTCTCAATACACTACAGCTAACACACACCTCGTCTCAACACACTACAGCTAACACACACCTCGTCTAAACACACTACAGCTAACACACACCTCGTCTCAACACACTACAGCTAACACACACCTCGTCTCAACACACTGCAGCTAACACACACCTCGTCTAAACACACAACAGCTAACACACAGCTCGTGTCATCACACTACAGCTAACACACACATCGTTTCAGCACTACAGCTAACACACACCTCGTCTCAACACTACAGCTAACACGCACACCTCGTCTGAACACACTACAGCTAACACACACCTCGTCTCAACACTACAGCTAACACGCACACCTCGTTTCAGCACTACAGCTAACACACACCTCGTCTCAACACTACAGCTAACACACACCTCGTCTCAACACACTACAGCTAACACGCACACCTCGTCTCAACAAACTACAGCTAACACGCACACCTCGTCTCAACACACTACAGCTAACACACACCTCGTCTAAACACACTACAGCTAACACACAGCTCGTGTCAACACACTACAGCTAACACACACCTCGTTTCAGCACTACAGCTAACACACACCTCGTCTCAACACTACAGCTAACACACACCTCGTCTCAACACACTACAGCTAACACACATCTCCTCTCAACGCACTACAGCTAACACATACCTCTTCTAAACACACTACAGCTAACACACAGCTCGTGTCAAGCCACTACAGCTAACACACACCTCATTTCAGCACTACAGCTAACACACACCTCGTCTCAACACTACAGCTAACACACACCTCGTCTCAACACTACAGCTAACACACATCTCGTCTCAACACACTGCAGCTAACACGCACACCTCGTCTGAACACACTACAGCTAACACACACCTCGTCTCAACACACTACAGCTAACACACACCTCGTCTCAGCACACTACAGCTAACACACAGCTTGTCTCAACACACTAAGGCTAACACGCACACCTCGTCTGAACACACTACAGCTAACACACACCTCGTCTCAACACTACAGCTAACACACACCACGTCTCAACACACTACAGCTACCACACATCTCGTCTCAACACACTACACCTAACACGCACACCTCGTCTCAACACACTACAGCTAACACGCACACCTCGTCTGAACACACTACAGCTAACACACACCTCGTCGCAAAACTACAGCTAACACACCTCGTCTCAACACACAACAGCTAAAACACACCTCGTCTCAACACACTACAGCTAACACGCACACCTCGTCTCAACACACTACAGCTAACACACACTTCGTCTCAACACACTACAGCTAACACACCTCGTCTCAACACACTACAGCTAACACACATCTCGTGTCAAGCCACTACAGCTAACACACACCTCGTTTCAGCACTACAGCTAACACACACCTCGTCTCAACACTACAGCTAACACACACCTCGTCTAAACACACTACATCTAAGACACACCTCGTCTCAACACACTACAGCTAACACACACTTCGTCTAAACACACTACATCTAAGACACACCTCGTCTCAACACACTACAGCTAACACGCACACCTCGTCTCAACACACTAAGGCTAACACGCACAC
Organism: Acipenser ruthenus; assembly: GCF_902713425.1. NCBI lineage: Eukaryota > Metazoa > Chordata > Actinopteri > Acipenseriformes > Acipenseridae > Acipenser > Acipenser ruthenus. The sequence goes on along the minus strand of NC_081201.1, from coordinate 16,269,741 downwards.
CTCGTCTGAACACACTACAGCTAACACACACCTCGTCTCAACACTACAGCTAAGACACACCTCGTCTCAACACACTACAGCTAACACACACCTCGTCTCAACACACTACAGCTAACACGCACACCTCGTCTCAACACACTACAGCTAACACACACTTCGTCTCAACACACTACAGCTAACACGCACACCTCGTCTCAACACACTACAGCTAACACACAGCTTGTCTCAACACACTAAGGCTAACACGCACACCTCGTCTGAACACACTACAGCTAACACACACCTCGTCTCAACACACTACAGCTAACACACACCTCGTCTCAACACACTACACCTAACACACACCTCGTTTCAGCACTACAGCTAACACACACCTCGTCTCAACACTACAGCTAACACACACCTCGTCTCAACACACTACAGCTAACACAAATCTCGTCTCAACGCACTACAGCTAACACGCACACCTCGTCTGAACACACTACATCTAACACACAACTCTTCTCAACACTACAGCTAACCAGAACTCGTCTCAACAGAATAGCTAACACAATCCTCGTCTCAACACTGCATCTAACACACACCTCGTCTCAACACACTACAGCTAACATACACCTCGTCTCAATACACTACAGGTAACACACACCTCGTCTAAACACACTACAGCTAACATACACCTCGTCTCAATACACTACAGCTAACACACACCTCGTCTCAACACACTACAGCTAACACACACCTCGTCTAAACACACTACAGCTAACACACACCTCGTCTCAACACACTACAGCTAACACACACCTCGTCTCAACACACTGCAGCTAACACACACCTCGTCTAAACACACAACAGCTAACACACAGCTCGTGTCATCACACTACAGCTAACACACACATCGTTTCAGCACTACAGCTAACACACACCTCGTCTCAACACTACAGCTAACACGCACACCTCGTCTGAACACACTACAGCTAACACACACCTCGTCTCAACACACTACAGCTAACACACACCTCGTCTCAACACACTGCAGCTAACACACACCTCGTCTAAACACACAACAGCTAACACACAGCTCGTGTCATCACACTACAGCTAACACACACATCGTTTCAGCACTACAGCTAACACACACCTCGTCTCAACACTACAGCTAACACGCACACCTCGTCTCAACACACTACAGCTAACACACACCTCGTCTAAACACACTACAGCTAACACACAGCTCGTGTCAACACACTACAGCTAACACACACCTCGTTTCAGCACTACAGCTAACACACACCTCGTCTCAACACACTACAGCTAACACACACCTCGTCTCAACACACTACAGCTAACACACACCTCGTTTCAGCACTACAGCTAACACACACCTCGTCTCAACACACTACAGCTAACACACACCTCGTCTAAACACACTACAGCTAACACACAGCTCGTGTCAACACACTACAGCTAACACACACCTCGTTTCAGCACTACAGCTAACACACACCTCGTCTCAACACTACAGCTAACACACACCTCGTCTCAACACACTACAGCTAACACACATCTCCTCTCAACGCACTACAGCTAACACATACCTCTTCTAAACACACTACAGCTAACACACAGCTCGTGTCAAGCCACTACAGCTAACACACACCTCATTTCAGCACTACAGCTAACACACACCTCGTCTCAACACTACAGCTAACACACACCTCGTCTCAACACTACAGCTAACACACATCTCGTCTCAACACACTGCAGCTAACACGCACACCTCGTCTGAACACACTACAGCTAACACACACCTCGTCTCAACACACTACAGCTAACACACACCTCGTCTCAGCACACTACAGCTAACACACACTTCGTCTAAACACACTACAGCTAACACACACCTCGTCTCAACACTACAGCTAACACACACCACGTCTCAACACACTACAGCTACCACACATCTCGTCTCAACCACACTACAGCTAACACGCACACCTCGTCTCAACACACTACAGCTAACACGCACACCTCGTCTCAACACACTACAGCTAACACACACCTCGTCTAAACACACTACAGCTAACACACAGCTCGTTTCAACACACTACAGCTAACACACACCTCGTTTCAGCACTACAGCTAACACACACCTCGTCTCAACACACTACAGCTAACACACACCTCGTCTCAACACACTACAGCTAACACACACCTCGTTTCAGCACTACAGCTAACACACACCTCGTCTCAACACTACAGCTAACACACACCTCGTCTCAACACACTACAGCTAACACGCACACCTCGTCTCAACACACTACAGCTAACACGCACACCTCGTCTCAACACACTACAGCTAACACACACCTCGTCTAAACACACTACAGCTAACACACAGCTCGTGTCAACACACTACAGCTAACACACACCTCGTTTCAGCACTACAGCTAACACACACCTCGTCTCAACACTACAGCTAACACACACCTCGTCTCAACACACTACAGCTAACACACATCTCCTCTCAACGCACTACAGCTAACACATACCTCTTCTAAACACACTACAGCTAACACACAGCTCGTGTCAAGCCACTACAGCTAACACACACCTCATTTCAGCACTACAGCTAACACACACCTCGTCTCAACACTACAGCTAACACACACCTCGTCTCAACACTACAGCTAACACACATCTCGTCTCAACACACTGCAGCTAACACGCACACCTCGTCTGAACACACTACAGCTAACACACACCTCGTCTCAACACACTACAGCTAACACACACCTCGTCTCAGCACACTACAGCTAACACACACTTTGTCTAAACACACTACAGCTAACACACACCTCGTCTCAACACTACAGCTAACACACACCACGTCTCAACACATTACAGCTACCACACATCTCGTCTCAACACACTACAGCTAACACGCACACCTCGTCTCAACACACTACAGCTAACACGCACACCTCGTCTGAACACACTACAGCTAACACACACCTCGTCGCAACACTACAGCTAACACACACCTCGTCTCAACACTACAGCTAACACACATTTCGTCTCAACACACTACAGCTAACACACACTTCGTCTAAACACACTACAGCTAACACCCATCTCGTCTCAACGCACTACAGCTAACACGCACACCTCGTCTCAACACACTAAGGGTAACACGCACACCTCGTCTGAACACACTACAGCTAACACACACCTCGTCTCAACACTACAGCTAACACACACCTCGTCTCAACACTACAGCTAACACACATCTCGTCTCAACACACTACAGCTAACACACACTTCGTCTAAACACACTACAGCTAACACACACCTCGTCTCAATACTACAGCTAACACACACCTCGTCTCAACACACTACAGCTACACGCACACCTCGTCTCAACACACTAAGACTAACACGCACACCTCGTGTGAACACACTACAGCTATCACACACCTCGTCTCAACACTACAGCTAAGACACACCTCGTCTCAACACACTACAGCTAACACACACCTCGTCTCAACACACTACAGCTAACACGCACACCTCGTCTCAACACACTACAGCTAACACACAGCTCGTTTCAGCACTACAGCTAACACACAGCTTGTCTCAACACACTACAGCTAACACACAACTCGTCTCAACACAATAGCTAACACACAGCTCGTCTCAACACTGCAGCTAACACACACCTCGTCTCAACGCACTACAGCTAACACACAACTCGTCTCAACACTATACCTAACACAGAACTCGTCTCAATACAATAGCTAACACACACCTCGTCTCAACACTGCATCTAACACACATCTCGTCTCAACACACTACAGCTAACATACACCTCGTCTCAATACACTACAGCTAACACACACCTCGTTTCAGCACTACAGCTAACACACACCTCGTCTCAACACTACAGCTAACACGCACACCTCGTCTGAACACACTACAGCTAACACACACCTCGTCTCAACACACTACAGCTAACACACACCTCGTCTCAACACACTACAGCTAACACACACCTCGTCTAAACACACAACAGCTAACACACAGCTCGTGTCATCACACTACAGCTAACACACACATCGTTTCAGCACTACAGCTAACACACACCTCGTCTCAACACTACAGCTAACACACACCTCGTCTCAACACACTGCAGCTCAAACACGCCTCGTCTCAACACACTACAGCTAACACGCACACCTCGTCTCAACACACTACAGCTAACACACACCTCGTCTAAACACACTACAGCTAACACACAGCTCGTGTCAACACACTACAGCTAACACACACCTCGTTTCAGCACTACAGCTAACACACACCTCGTCTCAACACTACAGCTAACACACACCTCGTCTCAACACACTACAGCTAACACACATCTCCGCTCAACGCACTACAGCTAACACATACCTCTTCTGAACACACTACAGCTAACACACAGCTTGTGTCAAGCCACTACAGCTAACACACACCTCGTTCAGCACTACAGCTAACACACACCTCGTCTCAACACTACAGCTAACACACACCCCGTCTCAACACACTACAGCTACCACACATCTCGTCTCAACACACTACAGCTAACACGCACACCTCTTCTGAACACACTACAGCTAACACGCACACCTCGTCGCAAAACTACAGCTAACACACCTCGTCTCAACACACTACAGCTAAAACACACCTCGTCTCAACACACTACAGCTTAACACGCACACCTCGTCTCAACACACTAAGGCTAACACGCACACCTCGTCTGAACACACTACAGCTAACACACACCTCGTCTCAACATTACAGCTAAGACACACCTCGTCTCAACACACTACAGCTAACACACACCTCGTCTCAACACACTACAGCTAACACGCACACCTCGTCTCAACACACTACAGCTAACACACACTTCGTCTCAACACACTACAGCTAACACGCACACCTCGTCTCAACACACTACAGCTAACACACAGCTTGTCTCAACACACTAAGGCTAACACGCACACCTCGTCTGAACACACTACAGCTAACACACACCTCGTCTCAACACACTACAGCTAACACACACCTCGTCTCAACACACTACACCTAACACACACCTCGTTTCAGCACTACAGCTAACACACACCTCGTCTCAACACTACAGCTAACACACACCTCGTCTCAACACACTACAGCTAATACAAATCTCGTCTCAACGCACTACAGCTAACACGCACACCTCGTCTGAACACACTACATCTAACACACAACTCTTCTCAACACTACAGCTAACCAGAACTCGTCTCAACAGAATAGCTAACACAAACCTCGTCTCAACACTGCATCTAACACACACCTCGTCTCAACACACTACAGCTAACATACACCTCGTCTCAATACACTACAGGTAACACACACCTCGTCTAAACACACTACAGCTAACATACACCTCGTCTCAATACACTACAGCTAACACGCACACCTCGTCTCAACACACTACAGCTAACACACACCTCGTCTAAACACACTACAGCTAACACACAGCTCGTGTCAACACACTACAGCTAACACACACCTCGTTTCAGCACTACAGCTAACACACACCTCGTCTCAACACACTACAGCTAACACACACCTCGTCTCAACACACTACAGCTAACACACACCTCGTTTCAGCACTACAGCTAACACACACCTCGTCTCAACACTACAGCTAACACACACCTCGTCTCAACACACTACAGCTAACACGCACACCTCGTCTCAACACACTACAGCTAACACACACCTCGTCTCAACACACTACAGCTAACACACACCTCGTCTAAACACACAACAGCTAACACACAGCTCGTGTCATCACACTACAGCTAACACACACATCGTTTCAGCACTACAGCTAACACACACCTCGTCTCAACACTACAGCTAACACACACCTCGTCTCAACACACTGCAGCTCAAACACGCCTCGTCTCAACACACTACAGCTAACACGCACACCTCGTCTCAACACACTACAGCTAACACACACCTCGTCTAAACACACTACAGCTAACACACAGCTCGTGTCAACACACTACAGCTAACACACACCTCGTTTCAGCACTACAGCTAACACACACCTCGTCTCAACACTACAGCTAACACACACCTCGTCTCAACACACTACAGCTAACACACATCTCCGCTCAACGCACTACAGCTAACACATACCTCTTCTGAACACACTACAGCTAACACACAGCTTGTGTCAAGCCACTACAGCTAACACACACCTCGTTTCAGCACTACAGCTAACACACACCTCGTCTCAACACTACAGCTAACACACACCCCGTCTCAACACACTACAGCTACCACACATCTCGTCTCAACACACTACAGCTAACACGCACACCTCTTCTGAACACACTACAGCTAACACGCACACCTCGTCGCAAAACTACAGCTAACACACCTCGTCTCAACACACTACAGCTAAAACACACCTCGTCTCAACACACTACAGCTTAACACGCACACCTCGTCTCAACACACTAAGGCTAACACGCACACCTCGTCTGAACACACTACAGCTAACACACACCTCGTCTCAACATTACAGCTAAGACACACCTCGTCTCAACACACTACAGCTAACACACACCTCGTCTCAACACACTACAGCTAACACGCACACCTCGTCTCAACACACTACAGCTAACACACACTTCGTCTCAACACACTACAGCTAACACGCACACCTCGTCTCAACACACTACAGCTAACACACAGCTTGTCTCAACACACTAAGGCTAACACGCACACCTCGTCTGAACACACTACAGCTAACACACACCTCGTCTCAACACACTACAGCTAACACACACCTCGTCTCAACACACTACACCTAACACACACCTCGTTTCAGCACTACAGCTAACACACACCTCGTCTCAACACTACAGCTAACACACACCTCGTCTCAACACACTACAGCTAATACAAATCTCGTCTCAACGCACTACAGCTAACACGCACACCTCGTCTGAACACACTACATCTAACACACAACTCTTCTCAACACTACAGCTAACCAGAACTCGTCTCAACAGAATAGCTAACACAAACCTCGTCTCAACACTGCATCTAACACACACCTCGTCTCAACACACTACAGCTAACATACACCTCGTCTCAATACACTACAGGTAACACACACCTCGTCTAAACACACTACAGCTAACATACACCTCGTCTCAATACACTACAGCTAACACGCACACCTCGTCTCAACACACTACAGCTAACACACACCTCGTCTAAACACACTACAGCTAACACACAGCTCGTGTCAACACACTACAGCTAACACACACCTCGTTTCAGCACTACAGCTAACACACACCTCGTCTCAACACACTACAGCTAACACACACCTCGTCTCAACACACTACAGCTAACACACACCTCGTTTCAGCACTACAGCTAACACACACCTCGTCTCAACACTACAGCTAACACACACCTCGTCTCAACACACTACAGCTAACACGCACACCTCGTCTCAACACACTACAGCTAACACACACCTCGTCTCAACACACTACAGCTAACACACACCTCGTCTAAACACACAACAGCTAACACACAGCTCGTGTCATCACACTACAGCTAACACACACATCGTTTCAGCACTACAGCTAACACACACCTCGTCTCAACACTACAGCTAACACACACCTCGTCTCAACACACTGCAGCTCAAACACGCCTCGTCTCAACACACTACAGCTAACACGCACACCTCGTCTCAACACACTACAGCTAACACACACCTCGTCTAAACACACTACAGCTAACACACAGCTCGTGTCAACACACTACAGCTAACACACACCTCGTTTCAGCACTACAGCTAACACACACCTCGTCTCAACACTACAGCTAACACACACCTCGTCTCAACACACTACAGCTAACACACATCTCTGCTCAACGCACTACAGCTAACACATACCTCTTCTGAACACACTACAGCTAACACACAGCTTGTGTCAAGCCACTACAGCTAACACACACCTCGTTTCAGCACTACAGCTAACACACACCTCGTCTCAACACTACAGCTAACACACACCCCGTCTCAACACACTACAGCTACCACACATCTCGTCTCAACACACTACAGCTAACACGCACACCTCTTCTGAACACACTACAGCTAACACGCACACCTCGTCGCAAAACTACAGCTAACACACCTCGTCTCAACACACTACAGCTAAAACACACCTCGTCTCAACACACTACAGCTTAACACGCACACCTCGTCTCAACACACTAAGGCTAACACGCACACCTCGTCTGAACACACTACAGCTAACACACACCTCGTCTCAACATTACAGCTAAGACACACCTCGTCTCAACACACTACAGCTAACACACACCTCGTCTCAACACACTACAGCTAACACGCACACCTCGTCTCAACACACTACAGCTAACACACACTTCGTCTCAACACACTACAGCTAACACGCACACCTCGTCTCAACACACTACAGCTAACACACAGCTTGTCTCAACACACTAAGGCTAACACGCACACCTCGTCTGAACACACTACAGCTAACACACACCTCGTCTCAACACACTACAGCTAACACACACCTCGTCTCAACACACTACACCTAACACACACCTCGTTTCAGCACTACAGCTAACACACACCTCGTCTCAACACTACAGCTAACACACACCTCGTCTCAACACTCTACAGCTAATACAAATCTCGTCTCAACGCACTACAGCTAACACGCACACCTCGTCTGAACACACTACATCTAACACACAACTCTTCTCAACACTACAGCTAACCAGAACTCGTCTCAACAGAATAGCTAACACAAACCTCGTCTCAACACTGCATCTAACACACACCTCGTCTCAACACACTACAGCTAACATACACCTCGTCTCAATACACTACAGGTAACACACACCTCGTCTAAACACACTACAGCTAACATACACCTCGTCTCAATACACTACAGCTAACACGCACACCTCGTCTCAACACACTACAGCTAACACACACCTCGTCTAAACACACTACAGCTAACACACAGCTCGTGTCAACACACTACAGCTAACACACACCTCGTTTCAGCACTACAGCTAACACACACCTCGTCTCAACACACTACAGCTAACACACACCTCGTCTCAACACACTACAGCTAACACACACCTCGTTTCAGCACTACAGCTAACACACACCTCGTCTCAACACTACAGCTAACACACACCTCGTCTCAACACACTACAGCTAACACGCACACCTCGTCTCAACACACTACAGCTAACACACACCTCGTCTCAACACACTACAGCTAACACACACCTCGTCTAAACACACAACAGCTAACACACAGCTCGTGTCATCACACTACAGCTAACACACACATCGTTTCAGCACTACAGCTAACACACACCTCGTCTCAACACTACAGCTAACACACACCTCGTCTCAACACACTGCAGCTCAAACACGCCTCGTCTCAACACACTACAGCTAACACGCACACCTCGTCTCAACACACTACAGCTAACACACACCTCGTCTAAACACACTACAGCTAACACACAGCTCGTGTCAACACACTACAGCTAACACACACCTCGTTTCAGCACTACAGCTAACACACACCTCGTCTCAACACTACAGCTAACACACACCTCGTCTCAACACACTACAGCTAACACACATCTCCGCTCAACGCACTACAGCTAACACATACCTCTTCTGAACACACTACAGCTAACACACAGCTTGTGTCAAGCCACTACAGCTAACACACACCTCGTTTCAGCACTACAGCTAACACACACCTCGTCTCAACACTACAGCTAACACACACCCCGTCTCAACACACTACAGCTACCACACATCTCGTCTCAACACACTACAGCTAACACGCACACCTCTTCTGAACACACTACAGCTAACACGCACACCTCGTCGCAAAACTACAGCTAACACACCTCGTCTCAACACACTACAGCTAAAACACACCTCGTCTCAACACACTACAGCTTAACACGCACACCTCGTCTCAACACACTAAGGCTAACACGCACACCTCGTCTGAACACACTACAGCTAACACACACCTCGTCTCAACATTACAGCTAAGACACACCTCGTCTCAACACACTACAGCTAACACACACCTCGTCTCAACACACTACAGCTAACACGCACACCTCGTCTCAACACACTACAGCTAACACACACTTCGTCTCAACACACTACAGCTAACACGCACACCTCGTCTCAACACACTACAGCTAACACACAGCTTGTCTCAACACACTAAGGCTAACACGCACACCTCGTCTGAACACACTACAGCTAACACACACCTCGTCTCAACACACTACAGCTAACACACACCTCGTCTCAACACACTACACCTAACACACACCTCGTTTCAGCACTACAGCTAACACACACCTCGTCTCAACACTACAGCTAACACACACCTCGTCTCAACACACTACAGCTAATACAAATCTCGTCTCAACGCACTACAGCTAACACGCACACCTCGTCTGAACACACTACATCTAACACACAACTCTTCTCAACACTACAGCTAACCAGAACTCGTCTCAACAGAATAGCTAACACAAACCTCGTCTCAACACTGCATCTAACACACACCTCGTCTCAACACACTACAGCTAACATACACCTCGTCTCAATACACTACAGGTAACACACACCTCGTCTAAACACACTACAGCTAACATACACCTCGTCTCAATACACTACAGCTAACACGCACACCTCGTCTCAACACACTACAGCTAACACACACCTCGTCTAAACACACTACAGCTAACACACAGCTCGTGTCAACACACTACAGCTAACACACACCTCGTTTCAGCACTACAGCTAACACACACCTCGTCTCAACACTACAGCTAACACACACCTCGTCTCAACACACTACAGCTAACACACATCTCCGCTCAACGCACTACAGCTAACACATACCTCTTCTGAACACACTACAGCTAACACACAGCTTGTGTCAAGCCACTACAGCTAACACACACCTCGTTTCAGCACTACAGCTAACACACACCTCGTCTCAACACTACAGCTAACACACACCCCGTCTCAACACACTACAGCTAACACGCACACCTCGTCTCAACACACTACAGCTAACACACACTTCGTCTCAACACACTACAGCTAACACGCACACCTCGTCTCAACACACTACAGCTAACACACAGCTTGTCTCAACACACTAAGGCTAACACGCACACCTCGTCTGAACACACTACAGCTAACACACACCTCGTCTCAACACACTACAGCTAACACACACCTCGTCTCAACACACTACACCTAACACACACCTCGTTTCAGCACTACAGCTAACACACACCTCGTCTCAACACTACAGCTAACACACACCTCGTCTCAACACACTACAGCTAATACAAATCTCGTCTCAACGCACTACATCTAACACACAACTCTTCTCAACACTACAGCTAACCAGAACTCGTCTCAACAGAATAGCTAACACAAACCTCGTCTCAACACTGCATCTAACATACACCTCGTCTCAACACACTACAGCTAACATACACCTCGTCTCAATACACTACAGGTAACACACACCTCTTCTAAACACACTACAGCTAACATACACCTCGTCTCAATACACTACAGCTAACACACACCTCGTCTCAACACACTACAGCTAACACACACCTCGTCTAAACACACTACAGCTAACACACACCTCGTCTCAACACACTACAGCTAACACACACCTCGTCTCAACACACTGCAGCTAACACACACCTCGTCTAAACACACAACAGCTAACACACAGCTCGTGTCATCACACTACAGCTAACACACACATCGTTTCAGCACTACAGCTAACACACACCTCGTCTCAACACTACAGCTAACACGCACACCTCGTCTGAACACACTACAGCTAACACACACCTCGTCTCAACACACTACAGCTAACACACACCTCGTCTCAACACACTACAGCTAACACACACCTCGTCTAAACACACTACAGCTAACACACAGCTCGTGTCAACACACTACAGCTAACACACACCTCGTTTCAGCACTACAGCTAACACACACCTCGTCTCAACACTACAGCTAACACACACCTCGTCTCAACACACTACAGCTAACACACATCTCCTCTCAACGCACTACAGCTAACACATACCTCTTCTGAACACACTACAGCTAACACACAGCTCTTGTCAAGCCACTACAGCTAACACACACCTCGTTTCAGCACTACAGCTAACACACACCTCGTCTCAACACTACAGCTAACACACACCCCGTCTCAACACACTACAGCTACCACACATCTCGTGTCAACACACTACAGCTAACACGCACACCTCTTCTGAACACACTACAGCTAACACGCACACCTCGTCGCAAAACTACAGCTAACACACCTCGTCTCAACACACTACAGCTAAAACACACCTCGTCTCAACACACTACAGCTAACACGCACACCTCGTCTCAACACACTACAGCTAACACACACTTCGTCTCAACACACTACAGCTAACACATACCTCGTCTCAACACACTACAGCTAACACACATCTCGTGTCAAGCCACTACAGCTAACACACACCTCGTTTCAGCACTACAGCTAACACACACCTCGTCTCAACACTACAGCTAACACACACCTCGTCTCAACACTACAGCTAACACACATCTCGTCTCAACACACTACAGCTAACACACACTTCGTCTAAACACACTACATCTAAGACACACCTCGTCTCAACACACTACAGCTAACACACACCTCGTCTCAACACACTACAGCTAACACGCACACCTCGTCTCAACACACTAAGGCTAACACGCACACCTCGTCTGAACACACTATAGCTAACACACACCTCGTCTCCACACTACAGCTAACACACACCTCGTCTCAACACTACAGCTAACACACATCTCGACTCAACACACTACAGCTAACACACACTTCGTCTAAACACACTACAGCTAACACACACCTCGTCTCAACACACTACAGCTAACACACACCACGTCTCAACACACTACAGCTACCACACATCTCGTCTCAACACACTACAGCTAACACGCACACCTCGTCTCAACACACTACAGCTAACACGCACACCTCGTCTGAACACACTACAGCTAACACACACCTCGTCGCAAAACTACAGCTAACACACCTCGTCTCAACACACTACAGCTAAAACACACCTCGTCTCAAAACACTACAGCTAACACGCACACCTCGTCTCAACACACTACAGCTAACACACACTTCGTCTCAACACACTACAGCTAACACACCTCGTCTAAACACACTACAGCTAACACACAGCTCGTGTCAACACACTACAGCTAACACACACCTCGTTTCAGCACTACAGCTAACACACACCTCGTCTCAACACTACAGCTAACACACACCTCGTCTCAACACACTACAGCTAACACACATCTCCGCTCAACGCACTACAGCTAACACATACCTCTTCTGAACACACTACAGCTAACACACAGCTTGTGTCAAGCCACTACAGCTAACACACACCTCGTTTCAGCACTACAGCTAACACACACCTCGTCTCAACACACTACAGCTAACACACATCTCCGCTCAACGCACTACAGCTAACACATACCTCTTCTGAACACACTACAGCTAACACACAGCTTGTGTCAAGCCACTACAGCTAACACACACCTCGTTTCAGCACTACAGCTAACACACACCTCGTCTCAACACTACAGCTAACACACACCCCGTCTCAACACACTACAGCTACCACACATCTCGTCTCAACACACTACAGCTAACACGCACACCTCTTCTGAACACACTACAGCTAACACGCACACCTCGTCGCAAAACTACAGCTAACACACCTCGTCTCAACACACTACAGCTAAAACACACCTCGTCTCAACACACTACAGCTAACACGCACACCTCGTCTCAACACACTAAGGCTAACACGCACACCTCGTCTGAACACATTACAGCTAACACACACCTCGTCTCAACATTACAGCTAAGACACACCTCGTCTCAACACACTACAGCTAACACGCACACCTCGTCTCAACACACTACAGCTAACACACACTTCGTCTCAACACACTACAGCTAACACGCACACCTCGTCTCAACACACTACAGCTAACACACAGCTTGTCTCAACACACTAAGGCTAACACGCACACCTCGTCTGAACACACTACAGCTAACACACACCTCGTCTCAACACACTACAGCTAACACACACCTCGTCTCAACACACTACACCTAACACACACCTCGTTTCAGCACTACAGCTAACACACACCTCGTCTCAACACTACAGCTAACACACACCTCGTCTCAACACACTACAGCTAATACAAATCTCGTCTCAACGCACTACATCTAACACACAACTCTTCTCAACACTACAGCTAACCAGAACTCGTCTCAACAGAATAGCTAACACAAACCTCGTCTCAACACTGCATCTAACATACACCTCGTCTCAACACACTACAGCTAACATACACCTCGTCTCAATACACTACAGGTAACACACACCTCGTCTAAACACACTACAGCTAACATACACCTCGTCTCAATACACTACAGCTAACACACACCTCGTCTCAACACACTACAGCTAACACACACCTCGTCTAAACACACTACAGCTAACACACACCTCGTCTCAACACACTACAGCTAACACACACCTCGTCTCAACACACTGCAGCTAACACACACCTCGTCTAAACACACAACAGCTAACACACAGCTCGTGTCATCACACTACAGCTAACACACACATCGTTTCAGCACTACAGCTAACACACACCTCGTCTCAACACTACAGCTAACACGCACACCTCGTCTGAACACACTACAGCTAACACACACCTCGTCTCAACACACTACAGCTAACACACACCTCGTCTCAACACACTACAGCTAACACACACCTCGTCTAAACACACTACAGCTAACACACAGCTCGTGTCAACACACTACAGCTAACACACACCTCGTTTCAGCACTACAGCTAACACACACCTCGTCTCAACACTACAGCTAACACACACCTCGTCTCAACACACTACAGCTAACACACATCTCCTCTCAACGCACTACAGCTAACACATACCTCTTCTGAACACACTACAGCTAACACACAGCTCGTGTCAAGCCACTACAGCTAACACACACCTCGTTTCAGCACTACAGCTAACACACACCTCGTCTCAACACTACAGCTAACACACACCCCGTCTCAACACACTACAGCTACCACACATCTCGTGTCAACACACTACAGCTAACACGCACACCTCTTCTGAACACACTACAGCTAACACGCACACCTCGTCGCAAAACTACAGCTAACACACCTCGTCTCAACACACTACAGCTAAAACACACCTCGTCTCAACACACTACAGCTAACACGCACACCTCGTCTCAACACACTACAGCTAACACACACTTCGTCTCAACACACTACAGCTAACACATACCTCGTCTCAACACACTACAGCTAACACACATCTCGTGTCAAGCCACTACAGCTAACACACACCTCGTTTCAGCACTACAGCTAACACACACCTCGTCTCAACACTACAGCTAACACACACCTCGTCTCAACACTACAGCTAACACACATCTCGTCTCAACACACTACAGCTAACACACACTTCGTCTAAACACACTACATCTAAGACACACCTCGTCTCAACACACTACAGCTAACACACACCTCGTCTCAACACACTACAGCTAACACGCACACCTCGTCTCCACACACTAAGGCTAACACGCACACCTCGTCTGAACACACTATAGCTAACACACACCTCGTCTCCACACTACAGCTAACACACACCTCGTCTCAACACTACAGCTAACACACATCTCGACTCAACACACTACAGCTAACACACACTTCGTCTAAACACACTACAGCTAACACACACCTCGTCTCAACACACTACAGCTAACACACACCACGTCTCAACACACTACAGCTACCACACATCTCGTCTCAACACACTACAGCTAACACGCACACCTCGTCTCAACACACTACAGCTAACACGCACACCTCGTCTGAACACACTACAGCTAACACACACCTCGTCGCAAAACTACAGCTAACACACCTCGTCTCAACACACTACAGCTAAAACACACCTCGTCTCAACACACTACAGCTAACACGCACACCTCGTCTCAACACACTACAGCTAACACACACTTCGTCTCAACACACTACAGCTAACACACCTCGTCTAAACACACTACAGCTAACACACAGCTCGTGTCAACACACTACAGCTAACACACACCTCGTTTCAGCACTACAGCTAACACACACCTCGTCTCAACACTACAGCTAACACACACCTCGTCTCAACACACTACAGCTAACACACATCTCCGCTCAACGCACTACAGCTAACACATACCTCTTCTGAACACACTACAGCTAACACACAGCTTGTGTCAAGCCACTACAGCTAACACACACCTCGTTTCAGCACTACAGCTAACACACACCTCGTCTCAACACTACAGCTAACACACACCCCGTCTCAACACACTACAGCTACCACACATCTCGTCTCAACACACTACAGCTAACACGCACACCTCTTCTGAACACACTACAGCTAACACGCACACCTCGTCGCAAAACTACAGCTAACACACCTCGTCTCAACACACTACAGCTAAAACACAACTCGTCTCAACACACTACAGCTAACACGCACACCTTCTCTCAACACACTAAGGCTAACACGCACACCTCGTCTGAACACACTACAGCTAACACACACCTCGTCTCAACATTACAGCTAAGACACACCTCGTCTCAACACACTACAGCTAACACACACCTCGTCTCAACACACTACAGCTAACACGCACACCTCGTCTCAACACACTACAGCTAACACACACTTCGTCTCAACACACTACAGCTAACACGCACACCTCGTCTCAACACACTACAGCTAACACACAGCTTGTCTCAACACACTAAGGCTAACACGCACACCTCGTCTGAACACACTACAGCTAACACACACCTCGTCTCAACACACTACAGCTAACACACACCTCGTCTCAACACACTACACCTAACACACACCTCGTTTCAGCACTACAGCTAACACACACCTCGTCTCAACACTACAGCTAACACACACCTCGTCTCAACACACTACAGCTAATACAAATCTCGTCTCAACGCACTACAGCTAACACGCACACCTCGTCTGAACACACTACATCTAACACACAACTCTTCTCAACACTACAGCTCACCAGAACTCGTCTCAACAGAATAGCTAACACAGACCTCGTCTCAACACTGCATCTAACACACACCTTGTCTCAACACACTACAGCTAACATACACCTCGTCTCAATACACTACAGGTAACACACACCTCGTCTAAACACACTACAGCTAACATACACCTCGTCTCAATACACTACAGCTAACACACACCTCGTCTCAACACACTACAGCTAACACACACCTCGTCTAAACACACTACAGCTAACACACACCTCGTCTCAACACACTACAGCTAACACACACCTCGTCTCAACACACTGCAGCTAACACACACCTCGTCTAAACACACAACAGCTAACACACAGCTTGTGTCATCACACTACAGCTAACACACACATCGTTTCAGCACTACAGCTAACACACACCTCGTCTCAACACTACAGCTAACACGCACACCTCGTCTGAACACACTACAGCTTAACACACACCTCGTCTCAACACACTACAGCTAACACACACCTCGTCTCAACACACTGCAGCTAACACACACCTCGTCTAAACACACAACAGCTAACACACAGCTCGTGTCATCACACTACAGCTAACACACACATCGTTTCAGCACTACAGCTAACACACACCTCGTCTCAACACTACAGCTAACACACACCTCGTCTCAACACACTGCAGCTCAAACACGCCTCGTCTCAACACACTACAGCTAACACGCACACCTCGTCTCAACACACTACAGCTAACACACACCTCGTCTAAACACACTACAGCTAACACACAGCTCGTGTCAACACACTACAGCTAACACACACCTCGTTTCAGCACTACAGCTAACACACACCTCGTCTCAACACTACAGCTAACACACACCTCGTCTCAACACACTACAGCTAACACACATCTCCTCTCAACGCACTACAGCTAACACATACCTCTTCTGAACACACTACAGCTAACACACAGCTCGTGTCAAGCCACTACAGCTAACACACACCTCGTTTCAGCACTACAGCTAACACACACCTCGTCTCAACACTACAGCTAACACACACCCCGTCTCAACACACTACAGCTACCACACATCTCGTCTCAACACACTACAGCTAACACGCACACCTCTTCTGAACACACTACAGCTAACACGCACACCTCGTCGCAAAACTACAGCTAACACACCTCGTCTCAACACACTACAGCTAAAACACACCTCTTCTCAACACACTACAGCTAACACGCACACCTCGTCTCAACACACTACAGCTAACACACACTTCGTCTCAACACACTACAGCTAACACATACCTCGTCTCAACACACTACAGCTAACACACATCTCGTGTCAAGCCACTACAGCTAACACACACCTCGTTTCAGCACTACAGCTAACACACACCTCGTCTCAACACTATACAGCTAACACACACCTCGTCTCAACACTACAGCTAACACACATCTCGTCTCAACACACTACAGCTAACACACACTTCGTCTAAACACACTACATCTAAGACAAACCTCGTCTCAACACACTACAGCTAACACACACCTCGTCTCAACACACTACAGCTAACACGCACACCTCGTCTCAACACACTAAGGCTAACACGCACACCTCGTCTGAACACACTATAGCTAACACACACCTCGTCTCAACACTACAGCTAACACACACCTCGTCTCAACACTATAACACACATCTCGACTCAACACACTACAGCTAACACACACTTCGTCTAAACACACTACAGCTAACACACACCTCGTCTCAACACACTACAGCTAACACACACCACGTCTCAACACACTACAGCTACCACACATCTCATCTCAACACACTACAGCTAACACGCACACCTCGTCTCAACACACTACAGCTAACACGCACACCTCGTCTGAACACACTACAGCTAACACACACCTCGTCGCAAAACTACAGCTAACACACCTCGTCTCAACACACTACAGCTAAAACACACCTCGTCTCAACACACTACAGCTAACACGCACACCTCGTCTCAACACTACAGCTAACACACACTTCGTCTCAACACACTACAGCTAACACACCTCGTCTCAACACACTACAGCTAACACACATCTCGTGTCAAGCCACTACAGCTAACACACACCTCGTTTCAGCACTACAGCTAACACACACCTCGTCTCAACACTACAGCTAACACACACCTCGTCTCAACAGCTAACACACATCTCGTCTCAACACACTACAGCTAACACACACTTCGTCTAAACACACTACATCTAAGACACACCTCGTATCAACACACTACAGCTAACACGCACACCTCGTCTCAACACACTAAGGCTAACACGCACACCTCGTCTGAACACACTACAGCTAACACACACCTCGTCTCAACACTACAGCTAAGACACACCTCGTCTCAACACACTACAGCTAACACACACTTCGTCTAAACACACTACATCTAAGACACACCTCGTATCAACACACTACAGCTAACACGCACACCTCGTCTCAACACACTACAGCTAACACACACTTCGTCTCAACACACTACAGCTAACACACACCTAGTCTCAACACACTACACCTAACACACACCTCGTTTCAGCACTACAGCTAACACACACCTCGTCTCAACACTACAGCTAACACACACCTCGTCTCAACACACTACAGCTAACACAAATCTCGTCTCAACGCACTACAGCTAACACGCACACCTCGTCTGAACACACTACATCTAACACACAACTCTTCTCAACACTACAGCTAACCAGAACTCGTCTCAACAGAATAGCTAACACAAACCTCGTCTCAACACTGCATCTAACACACACCTCGTCTCAACACACTACAGCTAACATACACCTCGTCTCAATACACTACAGCTAACACACACCTCGTCTCAACACACTACAGCTAACACACACCTCGTCTAAACACACTACAACTAACACACAGCTCGAGTCAACACACTACAGCTAACACACACCTCGTTTCAGCACTACAGCTAACACACAGCTCGTCTCAACACTACAGCTAACACGCACACCTCGTCTGAACACACTACAGCTAACACACACCTCGTCTCAACACACTACAGCTAACACACACCTCGTCTAAACACACTACAGCTAACACACAGCTCGTGTCAACACACTACAGCTAACACACACCTCGTTTCAGCACTACAGCTAACACACACCTCGTCTCAACACTACAGCTAACACACACCTCGTCTCAACACACTACAGCTAACACGCACACCTCGTCTCAACGCACTACAGTTAACACATACCTCTTCTAAACACACTACAGCTAACACACAGCTCGTGTCAAGCCACTACAGCTAACACACACCTCGTCTCAACACAACAGCTAACATACACCTCGTCTCAATACACTACAGCTAACACACACCTCGTCTCAACACACTACAGCTAACACACACCTCGTCTAAACACACTACAGCTAACACACAGCTCGTGTCAACACACTACAGCTAACACACACCTCGTTTCAGCACTACAACTAGCACACACCTCGTCTCAACACTACAGCTAACACGCACACCTCGTCTGAACACACTACAGCTAACACACACCTCGTCTCAACACACTACAGCTAACACACACCTCGTCTCAACACTACAGCTAACACACATCTCGTCTCAACACACTACAGCTAAACACACACCTCGTCTAAACACACAGCTCGTGTCAACACACTACAGCTAACACACACCTCGTTTCAGCACTACAGCTAACACACACCTCTTCTCAACACTACAGCTAACACGCACACCTCGTCTGAACACACTACAG
The DNA here is from genome assembly GCF_902713425.1 of Acipenser ruthenus. Classification (NCBI taxonomy): domain Eukaryota; kingdom Metazoa; phylum Chordata; class Actinopteri; order Acipenseriformes; family Acipenseridae; genus Acipenser; species Acipenser ruthenus. The sequence continues at coordinate 16,248,480 of NC_081201.1, read as the reverse complement.
CTAACACACACCTCGTCTCAACACACTACAGCTAACACACACCTCGTCTAAACACACTACAGCTAACACACAGCTCGTGTCAACACACTACAGCTAACACACACCTCGTCTCAACACTACAGCTAACACACACCTCGTCTCAACACAACAGCTAACATACACCTCGTCTCAATACACTACAGCTAACACACACCTCGTCTCAACACACTACAGCTAACACACACCTCGTCTAAACACACAACAGCTAACACACAGCTCGTGTCATCACACTACAACTAACACACACATCGTTTCAGCACTACAGCTAACACACACCTCGTCTCAACACTACAGCTAACACGCACACCTCGTCTGAACACACTACAGCTAACACACACCTCGTCTCAACACACACACCTCGTCTCAACACACTGCAGCTAACACACACCTCGTCTAAACACACAACAGCTAACACACAGCTCGTGTCATCACACTACAGCTAACACACACATCGTTTCAGCACTACAGCTAACACACACCTCGTCTCAACACTACAGCTAACACACACCTCGCCTCAACACACTGCAGCTCAAACACGCCTCGTCTCAACACACTACAGCTAACACGCACACCTCGTCTCAACACACTACAGCTAACACACACCTCGTCTAAACACACTACAGCTAACACACAGCTCGTGTCAACACACTACAGCTAACACACACCTCGTTTCAGCACTACAGCTAACACACACCTCGTATCAACACTACAGCTAACACACACCTCGTCTCAACACACTACAGCTAACACACATCTCCTCTCAACGCACTACAGCTAACACATACCTCTTCTGAACACACTACAGCTAACACACAGCTCGTGTCAAGCCACTACAGCTAACACACACCTCGTTTCAGCACTACAGCTAACACACACCTCGTCTCAACACTACAGCTAACACACACCTCGTCTCAACACACTACAGCTAACACACATCTCCGCTCAACGCACTACAGCTAACACATACCTCTTCTGAACACTACAGCTAACACACAGCTTGTGTCAAGCCACTACAGCTAACACACACCTCGTTTCAGCACTACAGCTAACACACACCTCGTCTCAACACTACAGCTAACACACACCCCGTCTCAACACACTACAGCTACCACACATCTCGTCTCAACACACTACAGCTAACACGCACACCTCTTCTGAACACACTACAGCTAACACACACCTCGTCTCAACACACTACAGCTAACACACACCTCGTCTAAACACACTATAGCTAACACACACCTCGTCTCAACACACTACAGCTAACACACACCTCGTCTCAACACACTGCAGCTAACACACACCTCGTCTAAACACACAACAGCTAACACACAGCTCGTGTCATCACACTACAGCTAACATCGTTTCAGCACTACAGCTAACACACACCTCGTCTCAACACTACAGCTAACACACACCTCGTCTCAACACACTGCAGCTCAAATACGCCTCGTCTCAACACACTACAGCTAACACACACTTCGTCTCAACACACTACAGCTAACACGCACACCTCGTCTCAACACACTACAGCTAACACACAGCTTGTCTCAACACACTAAGGCTAACACGCACACCTCGTCTGAACACACTACAGCTAACACACACCTCGTCTCAACACACTACAGCTAACACACACCTCGTCTAAACACACTACAGCTAACACACACCTCGTCTCAACACACTACAGCTAACACACACCTCGTCTCAACACACTGCAGCTAACATACACCTCGTCTCAATACACTACAGCTAACACACACCTCGTCTCAACACACTACAGCTAACACGCACAACTCTTCTCAACACTACAGCTAACCAGAACTCGTCTCAACAGAATAGCTAACACAAACCTCGTCTCAACACTGCATCTAACATACACCTCGTCTCAACACACTACAGCTAACATACACCTCGTCTCAATACACTACAGGTAACACACACCTCGTCTAAACACACTACAGCTAACATACACCTCGTCTCAATACACTACAGCTAACACACACCTCGTCTCAACACACTACAGCTAACACACACCTCGTCTAAACACACTATAGCTAACACACACCTCGTCTCAACACACTACAGCTAACACACACCTCGTCTCAACACACTGCAGCTAACACACACCTCGTCTAAACACACAACAGCTAACACACAGCTCGTGTCATCACACTACAGCTAACACACACATCGTTTCAGCACTACAGCTAACACACACCTCGTCTCAACATTACAGCTAACACACATCTCGTCTCAACACACTACACCTAACACACACCTCGTTTCAGCACTACAACTAACACACACTTCGTCTAAACACACTACATCTAAGACACACCTCGTATCAACACACTACAGCTAACACGCACACCTCGTCTCAACACACTAAGGCTAACACGCACACCTCGTCTGAACACACTACAGCTAACACACACCTCGTCTCAACACTACAGCTAAGACACACCTCGTCTCAACACACTACAGCTAACACACACCTCGTCTCAACACACTACAGCTAACACGCACACCTCGTCTCAACACACTACAGCTAACACACACTTCGTCTCAACACACTACAGCTAACACACACCTAGTCTCAACACACTACACCTAACACACACCTCGTTTCAGCACTACAACTAGCACACACCTCGTCTCAACACTACAGCTAACACGCACACCTCGTCTCAACGCACTACAGCTAACACATACCTCTTCTAAACACACTACAGCTAACACACAGCTCGTGTCAAGCCACTACAGCTAACACACACCTCGTCTCAACACAACAGCTAACATACACCTCGTCTCAATACACTACAGCTAACACACACCTCGTCTCAACACACTACAGCTAACACACACCTCGTCTAAACACACTACAGCTAACACACAGCTCGTGTCAACACACTACAGCTAACACACACCTCGTTTCAGCACTACAACTAGCACACACCTCGTCTCAACACTACAGCTAACACGCACACCTCGTCTGAACACACTACAGCTAACACACACCTCGTCTCAACACACTACAGCTAACACACACCTCGTCTCAACACTACAGCTAACACACATCTCGTCTCAACACACTACAGCTAAACACACACCTCGTCTAAACACACAGCTCGTGTCAACACACTACAGCTAACACACACCTCGTTTCAGCACTACAGCTAACACACACCTCTTCTCAACACTACAGCTAACACGCACACCTCGTCTGAACACACTACAGCTAACACACACCTCGTCTCAACACACTACAGCTAACACACACCTCGTCTAAACACACTACAGCTAACACACAGCTCGTGTCAACACACTACAGCTAACACACACCTCGTCTCAACACTACAGCTAACACACACCTCGTCTCAACACAACAGCTAACATACACCTCGTCTCAATACACTACAGCTAACACACACCTCGTCTCAACACACTACAGCTAACACACACCTCGTCTAAACACACAACAGCTAACACACAGCTCGTGTCATCACACTACAACTAACACACACATCGTTTCAGCACTACAGCTAACACACACCTCGTCTCAACACTACAGCTAACACGCACACCTCGTCTGAACACACTACAGCTAACACACACCTCGTCTCAACACACTACAGCTAACACACACCTCGTCTCAACACACTGCAGCTAACACACACCTCGTCTAAACACACAACAGCTAACACACAGCTCGTGTCATCACACTACAGCTAACACACACATCGTTTCAGCACTACAGCTAACACACACCTCGACTCAACACTACAGCTAACACACACCTCGCCTCAACACACTGCAGCTCAAACACGCCTCGTCTCAACACACTACAGCTAACACGCACACCTCGTCTCAACACACTACAGCTAACACACACCTCGTCTAAACACACTACAGCTAACACACAGCTCGTGTCAACACACTACAGCTAACACACACCTCGTTTCAGCACTACAGCTAACACACACCTCGTCTCAACACTACAGCTAACACACACCTCGTCTCAACACACTACAGCTAACACACATCTCCTCTCAACGCACTACAGCTAACACATACCTCTTCTGAACACACTACAGCTAACACACAGCTCGTGTCAAGCCACTACAGCTAACACACACCTCGTTTCAGCACTACAGCTAACACACACCTCGTCTCAACACTACAGCTAACACACACCTCGTCTCAACACACTACAGCTAACACACATCTCCGCTCAACGCACTACAGCTAACACATACCTCTTCTGAACACACTACAGCTAACACACAGCTTGTGTCAAGCCACTACAGCTAACACACACCTCGTTTCAGCACTACAGCTAACACACACCTCGTCTCAACACTACAGCTAACACACACCCCGTCTCAACACACTACAGCTACCACACATCTCGTCTCAACACACTACAGCTAACACGCACACCTCTTCTGAACACACTACAGCTAACACACACCTCGTCTCAACACACTACAGCTAACACACACCTCGTCTAAACACACTATAGCTAACACACACCTCGTCTCAACACACTACAGCTAACACACACCTCGTCTCAACACACTGCAGCTAACACACACCTCGTCTAAACACACAACAGCTAACACACAGCTCGTGTCATCACACTACAGCTAACATCGTTTCAGCACTACAGCTAACACACACCTCGTCTCAACACTACAGCTAACACACACCTCGTCTCAACACACTGCAGCTCAAACACGCCTCGTCTCAACACACTACAGCTAACACACACTTCGTCTCAACACACTACAGCTAACACGCACACCTCGTCTCAACACACTACAGCTAACACACAGCTTGTCTCAACACACTAAGGCTAACACGCACACCTCGGCTGAACACACTACAGCTAACACACACCTCGTCTCAACACACTACAGCTAACACACACCTCGTCTAAACACACTACAGCTAACACACACCTCGTCTCAACACACTACAGCTAACACACACCTCGTCTCAACACACTGCAGCTAACATACACCTCGTCTCAATACACTACAGCTAACACACACCTCGTCTCAACACACTACAGCTAACACACACCTCGTCTAAACACACTATAGCTAACACACACCTCGTCTCAACACACTACAGCTAACACACACCTCGTCTCAACACACTGCAGCTAACACACACCTCGTCTAAACACACTACATCTAACACACAACTCTTCTCAACACTACAGCTAACCAGAACTCGTCTCAACAGAATAGCTAACACAAACCTCGTCTCAACACTGCATCTAACATACACCTCGTCTCAACACACTACAGCTAACATACACCTCGTCTCAATACACTACAGGTAACACACACCTCGTCTAAACACACTACAGCTAACATACACCTCGTCTCAATACACTACAGCTAACACACACCTCGTCTCAACACACTACAGCTAACACACACCTCGTCTAAACACACTATAGCTAACACACACCTCGTCTCAACACACTACAGCTAACACACACCTCGTCTCAACACACTGCAGCTAACACACACCTCGTCTAAACACACAACAGCTAACACACAGCTCGTGTCATCACACTACAGCTAACACACACATCGTTTCAGCACTACAGCTAACACACACCTCGTCTCAACACTACAGCTAACACACACCTCGTCTCAACACTACAGCTAACACACACCTCGTCGCAACACTACAGCTAACACACACCTCGTCTCAACACTACAGCTAACACACATCTCGTCTCAACACACTACAGCTAACACACACTTCGTCTAAACACACTACAGCTAACACCCATCTCGTCTCAACGCACTACAGCTAACACGCACACCTCGTCTCAACACACTAAGGGTAACACGCACACCTCGTCTGAACACACTACAGCTAACACACACCTCGTCTCAACACTACAGCTAACACACACCTCGTCTCAACACTACAGCTAACACACATCTCGTCTCAACACACTACAGCTAACACACACTTCGTCTAAACACACTACAGCTAACACATACCTCGTCTCAATACTACAGCTAACACACACCTCGTCTAAACACACTACAGCTAACACACATCTCGTCTCAACACACTACAGGTAACACGCACACCTCGTCTCAACACACTAAGGCTAACACGCACACCTCGTGTGAACACACTACAGCTAGCACACACCTCGTCTCAACACTACAGCTAAGACACACCTCGTCTCAACACACTACAGCTAACACACACCTCGTCTCAACACACTACAGCTAACACGCACACCTCGTCTCAACACACTACAGCTAACACACAGCTCGTTTCAGCACTACAGCTAACACACAGCTTGTCTCAACACACTACAGCTAACACACAACTCGTCTCAACACAATAGCTAACACACAGCTCGTCTCAACACTGCAGCTAACACACACCTCGTTTCAGCACTACAGCTAACAACACCTCGTCTCAACACTACAGCTAACACACACCTCGTCTCAACACACTACAGCTAACACACACCTCGTCTCAACGCACTACAGCTAACACGCACACCTCGTCTGAACACACTACAGCTAACACACAACTCGTCTCAACACTATACCTAACACAGAACTCGTCTCAATACAATAGCTAACACACACCTCGTCTCAACACTGCATCTAACACACACCTCGTCTCAACACACTACAGCTAACATACACCTCGTCTCAATACACTACAGCTAACACACACCTCGTTTCAGCACTACAGCTAACACACACCTCGTCTCAACACTACAGCTAACACGCACACCTCGTCTGAACACACTACAGCTAACACACACCTCGTCTCAACACACTACAGCTAACACACACCTCGTCTCAACACACTACAGCTAACACACACCTCGTCTAAACACACAACAGCTAACACACAGCTCGTGTCATCACACTACAGCTAACACACACATCGTTTCAGCACTACAGCTAACACACACCTCGTCTCAACACTACAGCTAACACACACCTCGTCTCAACACACTGCAGCTCAAACACGCCTCGTCTCAACACACTACAGCTAACACGCACACCTCGTCTCAACACACTACAGCTAACACACACCTCGTCTAAACACACTACAGCTAACACACAGCTCGTGTCAACACACTACAGCTAACACACACCTCGTTTCAGCACTACAGCTAACACACACCTCGTCTCAACACTACAGCTAACACACACCTCGTCTCAACACACTACAGCTAACACACATCTCCGCTCAACGCACTACAGCTAACACATACCTCTTCTGAACACACTACAGCTAACACACAGCTTGTGTCAAGCCACTACAGCTAACACACACCTCGTTTCAGCACTACAGCTAACACACACCTCGTCTCAACACTACAGCTAACACACACCCCGTCTCAACACACTACAGCTACCACACATCTCGTCTCAACACACTACAGCTAACACGCACACCTCTTCTGAACACACTACAGCTAACACGCACACCTCGTCGCAAAACTACAGCTAACACACCTCGTCTCAACACACTACAGCTAAAACACACCTCGTCTCAACACACTACAGCTAACACGCACACCTTCTCTCAACACACTAAGGCTAACACGCACACCTCGTCTGAACACACTACAGCTAACACACACCTCGTCTCAACATTACAGCTAAGACACACCTCGTCTCAACACACTACAGCTAACACACACCTCGTCTCAACACACTACAGCTAACACGCACACCTCGTCTCAACACACTACAGCTAACACACACTTCGTCTCAACACACTACAGCTAACACGCACACCTCGTCTCAACACACTACAGCTAACACACAGCTTGTCTCAACACACTAAGGCTAACACGCACACCTCGTCTGAACACACTACAGCTAACACACACCTCGTCTCAACACACTACAGCTAACACACACCTCGTCTCAACACACTACACCTAACACACACCTCGTTTCAGCACTACAGCTAACACACACCTCGTCTCAACACTACAGCTAACACACACCTCGTCTCAACACACTACAGCTAATACAAATCTCGTCTCAACAGCTAACACGCACACCTCGTCTGAACACACTACATCTAACACACAACTCTTCTCAACACTACAGCTAACACACACCTCGTCTAAACACACTATAGCTAACACACACCTCGTCTCAACACACTACAGCTAACACACACCTCGTCTCAACACACTGCAGCTAACACACACCTCGTCTAAACACACAACAGCTAACACACAGCTCGTGTCATCACACTACAGCTAACACACACATCGTTTCAGCACTACAGCTAACACACACCTCGTCTCAACACTACAGCTAACACACACCTCGTCTCAACACTACAGCTAACACACACCTCGTCGCAACACTACAGCTAACACACACCTCGTCTCAACACTACAGCTAACACACATCTCGTCTCAACACACTACAGCTAACACACACTTCGTCTAAACACACTACAGCTAACACCCATCTCGTCTCAACGCACTACAGCTAACACGCACACCTCGTCTCAACACACTAAGGGTAACACGCACACCTCGTCTGAACACACTACAGCTAACACACACCTCGTCTCAACACTACAGCTAACACACACCTCGTCTCAACACTACAGCTAACACACATCTCGTCTCAACACACTACAGCTAACACACACTTCGTCTAAACACACTACAGCTAACACATACCTCGTCTCAATACTACAGCTAACACACACCTCGTCTAAACACACTACAGCTAACACACATCTCGTCTCAACACACTACAGGTAACACGCACACCTCGTCTCAACACACTAAGGCTAACACGCACACCTCGTGTGAACACACTACAGCTAGCACACACCTCGTCTCAACACTACAGCTAAGACACACCTCGTCTCAACACACTACAGCTAACACACACCTCGTCTCAACACACTACAGCTAACACGCACACCTCGTCTCAACACACTACAGCTAACACACAGCTCGTTTCAGCACTACAGCTAACACACAGCTTGTCTCAACACACTACAGCTAACACACAACTCGTCTCAACACAATAGCTAACACACAGCTCGTCTCAACACTGCAGCTAACACACACCTCGTTTCAGCACTACAGCTAACAACACCTCGTCTCAACACTACAGCTAACACACACCTCGTCTCAACACACTACAGCTAACACACACCTCGTCTCAACGCACTACAGCTAACACGCACACCTCGTCTGAACACACTACAGCTAACACACAACTCGTCTCAACACTATACCTAACACAGAACTCGTCTCAATACAATAGCTAACACACACCTCGTCTCAACACTGCATCTAACACACACCTCGTCTCAACACACTACAGCTAACATACACCTCGTCTCAATACACTACAGCTAACACACACCTCGTTTCAGCACTACAGCTAACACACACCTCGTCTCAACACTACAGCTAACACGCACACCTCGTCTGAACACACTACAGCTAACACACACCTCGTCTCAACACACTACAGCTAACACACACCTCGTCTCAACACACTACAGCTAACACACACCTCGTCTAAACACACAACAGCTAACACACAGCTCGTGTCATCACACTACAGCTAACACACACATCGTTTCAGCACTACAGCTAACACACACCTCGTCTCAACACTACAGCTAACACACACCTCGTCTCAACACACTGCAGCTCAAACACGCCTCGTCTCAACACACTACAGCTAACACGCACACCTCGTCTCAACACACTACAGCTAACACACACCTCGTCTAAACACACTACAGCTAACACACAGCTCGTGTCAACACACTACAGCTAACACACACCTCGTTTCAGCACTACAGCTAACACACACCTCGTCTCAACACTACAGCTAACACACACCTCGTCTCAACACACTACAGCTAACACACATCTCCGCTCAACGCACTACAGCTAACACATACCTCTTCTGAACACACTACAGCTAACACACAGCTTGTGTCAAGCCACTACAGCTAACACACACCTCGTTTCAGCACTACAGCTAACACACACCTCGTCTCAACACTACAGCTAACACACACCCCGTCTCAACACACTACAGCTACCACACATCTCGTCTCAACACACTACAGCTAACACGCACACCTCTTCTGAACACACTACAGCTAACACGCACACCTCGTCGCAAAACTACAGCTAACACACCTCGTCTCAACACACTACAGCTAAAACACACCTCGTCTCAACACACTACAGCTAACACGCACACCTTCTCTCAACACACTAAGGCTAACACGCACACCTCGTCTGAACACACTACAGCTAACACACACCTCGTCTCAACATTACAGCTAAGACACACCTCGTCTCAACACACTACAGCTAACACACACCTCGTCTCAACACACTACAGCTAACACGCACACCTCGTCTCAACACACTACAGCTAACACACACTTCGTCTCAACACACTACAGCTAACACGCACACCTCGTCTCAACACACTACAGCTAACACACAGCTTGTCTCAACACACTAAGGCTAACACGCACACCTCGTCTGAACACACTACAGCTAACACACACCTCGTCTCAACACACTACAGCTAACACACACCTCGTCTCAACACACTACACCTAACACACACCTCGTTTCAGCACTACAGCTAACACACACCTCGTCTCAACACTACAGCTAACACACACCTCGTCTCAACACACTACAGCTAATACAAATCTCGTCTCAACAGCTAACACGCACACCTCGTCTGAACACACTACATCTAACACACAACTCTTCTCAACACTACAGCTAACCAGAACTCGTCTCAACAGAATAGCTAACACAAACCTCGTCTCAACACTGCATCTAACACACACCTCGTCTCAACACACTACAGCTAACATACACCTCGTCTCAATACACTACAGGTAACACACACCTCGTCTAAACACACTACAGCTAACATACACCTCGTCTCAATACACTACAGCTAACACACACCTCGTCTCAACACACTACAGCTAACACACACCTCGTCTAAACACACTACAGCTAACACACACCTCGTCTCAACACACTACAGCTAACACACACCTCGTCTCAACACACTGCAGCTAACACACACCTCGTCTCAACACACAACAGCTAACACACAGCTCGTGTCATCACACTACAGCTAACACACACATCGTTTCAGCACTACAGCTAACACACACCTCGTCTCAACACTACAGCTAACACGCACACCTCGTCTGAACACACTACAGCTTAACACACACCTCGTCACAACACACTACAGCTAACACACACCTCGTCTCAACACACTGCAGCTAACACACACCTCGTCTAAACACACAACAGCTAACACACAGCTCGTGTCATCACACTACAGCTAACACACACATCGTTTCAGCACTACAGCTAACACACACCTCGTCTCAACACTACAGCTAACACACACCTCGTCTCAACACACTGCAGCTCAAACACGCCTCGTCTCAACACACTACAGCTAACACGCACACCTCGTCTCAACACACTACAGCTAACACACACCTCGTCTAAACACACTACAGCTAACACACAGCTCGTGTCAACACACTACAGCTAACACACACCTCGTTTCAGCACTACAGCTAACACACACCTCGTCTCAACACTACAGCTAACACACACCTCGTCTCAACACACTACAGCTAACACACATCTCCTCTCAACGCACTACAGCTAACACATACCTCTTCTGAACACACTACAGCTAACACACAGCTCGTGTCAAGCCACTACAGCTAACACACACCTCGTTTCAGCACTACAGCTAACACACACCTCGTCTCAACACTACAGCTAACACACACCCCGTCTCAACACACTACAGCTACCACACATCTCGTCTCAACACACTACAGCTAACACGCACACCTCTTCTGAACACACTACAGCTAACACGCACACCTCGTCGCAAAACTACAGCTAACACACCTCGTCTCAACACACTACAGCTAAAACACACCTCGTCTCAACACACTACAGCTAACACGCACACCTCGTCTCAACACACTACAGCTAACACACACTTCGTCTCAACACACTACAGCTAACACATACCTCGTCTCAACACACTACAGCTAACACACATCTCGTGTCAAGCCACTACAGCTAACACACACCTCGTTTCAGCACTACAGCTAACACACACCTCGTCTCAACACTACAGCTAACACACACCTCGTCTCAACACTACAGCTAACACACATCTCGTCTCAACACACTACAGCTAACACACACTTCGTCTAAACACACTACATCTAAGACACACCTCGTCTCAACACACTACAGCTAACACACACCTCGTCTCAACACTACAGCTAACACACACCTCGTCTCAACACTACAGCTAACACACATCTCGTCTCAACACACTACAGCTAACACACACTTCGTATAAACACACTACATCTAAGACACACCTCGTCTCAACACACTACAGCTAACACACACCTCGTCTCAACACACTACAGCTAACACGCACACCTCGTCTCAACACACTAAGGCTAACACGCACACCTCGTCTGAACACACTATAGCTAACACACACCTCGTCTCAACACTACAGCTAACACACACCTCGTCTCAACACTACAGCTAACACACATCTCGACTCAACACACTACAGCTAACACACACTTCGTCTAAACACACTACAGCTAACACACACCTCGTCTCAACACACTACAGCTAACACACACCACGTCTCAACACACTACAGCTACCACACATCTCGTCTCAACACACTACAGCTAACACGCACACCTCGTCTCAACACACTACAGCTAACACGCACACCTCGTCTGAACACACTACAGCTAACACACACCTCGTCGCAAAACTTCAGCTAACACACCTCGTCTCAACACACTACAGCTAAAACACACCTCGTCTCAACACACTACAGCTAACACGCACACCTCGTCTCAACACACTACAGCTAACACACACTTCGTCTCAACACACTACAGCTAACACACCTCGTCTCAACACACTACAGCTAACACACATCTCGTGTCAAGCCACTACAGCTAACACACACCTCGTTTCAGCACTACAGCTAACACACACCTCGTCTCAACACTACAGCTAACACACACCTCGTCTCAACATTACAGCTAACACAAGTCTCGTCTCAACACACTACAGCTAACACACACTTCGTCTAAACACACTACATCTAAGACACACCTCGTATCAACACACTACAGCTAACACGCACACCTCGTCTCAACACACTAAGGCTAACACGCACACCTCGTCTGAACACACTACAGCTAACACACACCTCGTCTCAACACTACAGCTAAGACACACCTCGTCTCAACACACTACAGCTAACACACACCTCGTCTCAACACACTACAGCTAACACGCACACCTCGTCTCAACACACTACAGCTAACACACACTTCGTCTCAACACACTACAGCTAACACACACCTCGTCTCAACACACTACACCTAACACACACCTCGTTTCAGCACTACAGCTAACACACACCTCGTCTCAACACTACAGCTAACACACACCTCGTCTCAACACACTACAGCTAACACAAATCTCGTCTCAACGCACTACAGCTAACACGCACACCTCGTCTGAACACACTACATCTAACACACAACTCTTCTCAACACTACAGCTAACCAGAACTCGTCTCAACAGAATAGCTAACACAAACCTCGTCTCAACACTGCATCTAACACACACCTCGTCTCAACACACTACAGCTAACATACACCTCGTCTCAATACACTACAGCTAACACACACCTCGTCTCAACACACTACAGCTAACACACACCTCGTCTAAACACACTACAACTAACACACAGCTCGAGTCAACACACTACAGCTAACACACACCTCGTTTCAGCACTACAGCTAACACACAGCTCGTCTCAACACTACAGCTAACACGCACACCTCGTCTGAACACACTACAGCTAACACACACCTCGTCTCAACACACTACAGCTAACACACACCTCGTCTAAACACACTACAGCTAACACACAGCTCGTGTCAACACACTACAGCTAACACACACCTCGTTTCAGCACTACAGCTAACACACACCTCGTCTCAACACTACAGCTAACACACACCTCGTCTCAACACACTACAGCTAACACGCACACCTCGTCTCAACGCACTACAGCTAACACATACCTCTTCTAAACACACTACAGCTAACACACAGCTCGTGTCAAGCCACTACAGCTAACACACACCTCGTCTCAACACAACAGCTAACATACACCTCGTCTCAATACACTACAGCTAACACACACCTCGTCTCAACAACCTACAGCTAACACACACCTCGTCTAAACACACTACAGCTAACACACAGCTCGTGTCAACACACTACAGCTAACACACACCTCGTTTCAGCACTACAACTAGCACACACCTCGTCTCAACACTACAGCTAACACGCACACCTCGTCTGAACACACTACAGCTAACACACACCTCGTCTCAACACACTACAGCTAAGACACACGTCGTCTCAACACTACAGCTAACACACATCTCGTCTCAACACACTACAGCTAACACACACCTCGTCTAAACACACAGCTCGTGTCAACACACTACAGCTAACACACACCTCGTTTCAGCACTACAGCTAACACACACCTCTTCTCAACACTACAGCTAACACGCACACCTCGTCTGAACACACTACAGCTAACACACACCTCGTCGCAACACTACAGCTAACACACACCTCGTCTCAACACTACAGCTAACACACATCTCGTCTCAACACACTACAGCTAACACACACTTCGTCTAAACACACTACAGCTAACACCCATCTCGTCTCAACGCACTACAGCTAACACGCACACCTCGTCTCAACACACTAAGGGTAACACGCACACCTCGTCTGAACACACTACAGCTAACACACACCTCGTCTCAACACTACAGCTAACACACACCTCGTCTCAACACTACAGCTAACACACATCTCGTCTCAACACACTACAGCTAACACACACTTCGTCTAAACACACTACAGCTAACACATACCTCGTCTCAATACTACAGCTAACACACACCTCGTCTAAACACACTACAGCTAACACACATCTCGTCTCAACACACTACAGGTAACACGCACACCTCGTCTCAACACACTAAGGCTAACACGCACACCTCGTGTGAACACACTACAGCTAGCACACACCTCGTCTCAACACTACAGCTAAGACACACCTCGTCTCAACACACTACAGCTAACACACACCTCGTCTCAACACACTACAGCTAACACGCACACCTCGTCTCAACACACTACAGCTAACACACAGCTCGTTTCAGCACTACAGCTAACACACAGCTTGTCTCAACACACTACAGCTAACGCACAACTCGTCTCAACACAATAGCTAACACACAGCTCGTCTCAACACTGCAGCTAACACACACCTCGTTTCAGCACTACAGCTAACAAACACCTCGTCTCAACACTACAGCTAACACACACCTCGTCTCAATACACTACAGCTAACACACACCTCGTCTCAACGCACTACAGCTAACACGCACACCTCGTCTGAACACACTACAGCTAACACACAACTCGTCTCAACACTATACCTAACACAGAACTCGTCTCAATACAATAGCTAACACACACCTCGTCTCAACACTGCATCTAACACACACCTCGTCTCAACACACTACAGCTAACATACACCTCGTCTCAATACACTACAGCTAACACACACCTCGTTTCAGCACTACAGCTAACACACACCTCGTCTCAACACTACAGCTAACACGCACACCTCGTCTGAACACACTACAGCTAACACACACCTCGTCTCAACACACTACAGCTAACACACACCTCGTCTCAACACACTACAGCTAACACACACCTCGTCTAAACACACAACAGCTAACACACAGCTCGTGTCATCACACTACAGCTAACACACACATCGTTTCAGCACTACAGCTAACACACACCTCGTCTCAACACTACAGCTAACACACACCTCGTCTCAACACACTGCAGCTCAAACACGCCTCGTCTCAACACACTACAGCTAACACGCACACCTCGTCTCAACACACTACAGCTAACACACACCTCGTCTAAACACACTACAGCTAACACACAGCTCGTGTCAACACACTACAGCTAACACACACCTCGTTTCAGCACTACAGCTAACACACACCTCGTCTCAACACTACAGCTAACACACACCTCGTCTCAACACACTACAGCTAACACACATCTCCGCTCAACGCACTACAGCTAACACATACCTCTTCTGAACACACTACAGCTAACACACAGCTTGTGTCAAGCCACTACAGCTAACACACACCTCGTTTCAGCACTACAGCTAACACACACCTCGTCTCAACACTACAGCTAACACACACCCCGTCTCAACACACTACAGCTACCACACATCTCGTCTCAACACACTACAGCTAACACGCACACCTCTTCTGAACACACTACAGCTAACACGCACACCTCGTCGCAAAACTACAGCTAACACACCTCGTCTCAACACACTACAGCTAAAACACACCTCGTCTCAACACACTACAGCTAACACGCACACCTTCTCTCAACACACTAAGGCTAACACGCACACCTCGTCTGAACACACTACAGCTAACACACACCTCGTCTCAACATTACAGCTAAGACACACCTCGTCTCAACACACTACAGCTAACACACACCTCGTCTCAACACACTACAGCTAACACGCACACCTCGTCTCAACACACTACAGCTAACACACACTTCGTCTCAACACACTACAGCTAACACGCACACCTCGTCTCAACACACTACAGCTAACACACAGCTTGTCTCAACACACTAAGGCTAACACGCACACCTCGTCTGAACACACTACAGCTAACACACACCTCGTCTCAACACACTACAGCTAACACACACCTCGTCTCAACACACTACACCTAACACACACCTCGTTTCAGCACTACAGCTAACACACACCTCGTCTCAACACTACAGCTAACACACACCTCGTCTCAACACACTACAGCTAATACAAATCTCGTCTCAACGCACTACAGCTAACACGCACACCTCGTCTGAACACACTACAGCTAACACACAACTCGTCTCAACACTATACCTAACACAGAACTCGTCTCAATACAATAGCTAACACACACCTCGTCTCAACACTGCATCTAACACACACCTCGTCTCAACACACTACAGCTAACATACACCTCGTCTCAATACACTACAGCTAACACACACCTCGTTTCAGCACTACAGCTAACACACACCTCGTCTCAACACTACAGCTAACACGCACACCTCGTCTGAACACACTACAGCTAACACACACCTCGTCTCAACACACTACAGCTAACACACACCTCGTCTCAACACACTACAGCTAACACACACCTCGTCTAAACACACAACAGCTAACACACAGCTCGTGTCATCACACTACAGCTAACACACACATCGTTTCAGCACTACAGCTAACACACACCTCGTCTCAACACTACAGCTAACACACACCTCGTCTCAACACACTGCAGCTCAAACACGCCTCGTCTCAACACACTACAGCTAACACGCACACCTCGTCTCAACACACTACAGCTAACACACACCTCGTCTAAACACACTACAGCTAACACACAGCTCGTGTCAACACACTACAGCTAACACACACCTCGTTTCAGCACTACAGCTAACACACACCTCGTCTCAACACTACAGCTAACACACACCTCGTCTCAACACACTACAGCTAACACACATCTCCGCTCAACGCACTACAGCTAACACATACCTCTTCTGAACACACTACAGCTAACACACAGCTTGTGTCAAGCCACTACAGCTAACACACACCTCGTTTCAGCACTACAGCTAACACACACCTCGTCTCAACACTACAGCTAACACACACCCCGTCTCAACACACTACAGCTACCACACATCTCGTCTCAACACACTACAGCTAACACGCACACCTCTTCTGAACACACTACAGCTAACACGCACACCTCGTCGCAAAACTACAGCTAACACACCTCGTCTCAACACACTACAGCTAAAACACACCTCGTCTCAACACACTACAGCTAACACGCACACCTTCTCTCAACACACTAAGGCTAACACGCACACCTCGTCTGAACACACTACAGCTAACACACACCTCGTCTCAACATTACAGCTAAGACACACCTCGTCTCAACACACTACAGCTAACACACACCTCGTCTCAACACACTACAGCTAACACGCACACCTCGTCTCAACACACTACAGCTAACACACACTTCGTCTCAACACACTACAGCTAACACGCACACCTCGTCTCAACACACTACAGCTAACACACAGCTTGTCTCAACACACTAAGGCTAACACGCACACCTCGTCTGAACACACTACAGCTAACACACACCTCGTCTCAACACACTACAGCTAACACACACCTCGTCTCAACACACTACACCTAACACACACCTCGTTTCAGCACTACAGCTAACACACACCTCGTCTCAACACTACAGCTAACACACACCTCGTCTCAACACACTACAGCTAATACAAATCTCGTCTCAACGCACTACAGCTAACACGCACACCTCGTCTGAACACACTACATCTAACACACAACTCTTCTCAACACTACAGCTAACCAGAACTCGTCTCAACAGAATAGCTAACACAAACCTCGTCTCAACACTGCATCTAACACACACCTCGTCTCAACACACTACAGCTAACATACACCTCGTCTCAATACACTACAGGTAACACACACCTCGTCTAAACACACTACAGCTAACATACACCTCGTCTCAATACACTACAGCTAACACACACCTCGTCTCAACACACTACAGCTAACACACACCTCGTCTAAACACACTACAGCTAACACACACCTCGTCTCAACACACTACAGCTAACACACACCTCGTCTCAACACACTGCAGCTAACACACACCTCGTCTAAACACACAACAGCTAACACACAGCTCGTGTCATCACACTACAGCTAACACACACATCGTTTCAGCACTACAGCTAACACACACCTCGTCTCAACACTACAGCTAACACGCACACCTCGTCTGAACACACTACAGCTTAACACACACCTCGTCTCAACACACTACAGCTAACACACACCTCGTCTCAACACACTGCAGCTAACACACACCTCGTCTAAACACACAACAGCTAACACACAGCTCGTGTCATCACACTACAGCTAACACACACATCGTTTCAGCACTACAGCTAACACACACCTCGTCTCAACACTACAGCTAACACACACCTCGTCTCAACACACTGCAGCTCAAACACGCCTCGTCTCAACACACTACAGCTAACACGCACACCTCGTCTCAACACACTACAGCTAACACACACCTCGTCTAAACACACTACAGCTAACACACAGCTCGTGTCAACACACTACAGCTAACACACACCTCGTTTCAGCACTACAGCTAACACACACCTCGTCTCAACACTACAGCTAACACACACCTCGTCTCAACACACTACAGCTAACACACATCTCCTCTCAACGCACTACAGCTAACACATACCTCTTCTGAACACACTACAGCTAACACACAGCTCGTGTCAAGCCACTACAGCTAACACACACCTCGTTTCAGCACTACAGCTAACACACACCTCGTCTCAACACTACAGCTAACACACACCCCGTCTCAACACACTACAGCTACCACACATCTCGTCTCAACACACTACAGCTAACACGCACACCTCTTCTGAACACACTACAGCTAACACGCACACCTCGTCGCAAAACTACAGCTAACACACCTCGTCTCAACACACTACAGCTAACACGCACACCTCGTCTCAACACACTACAGCTAACACACACTTCGTCTCAACACACTACAGCTAACACGCACACCTCGTCTCAACACACTACAGCTAACACACAGCTTGTCTCAACACACTAAGGCTAACACGCACACCTCGTCTGAACACACTACAGCTAACACACACCTCGTCTCAACACACTACAGCTAACACACACCTCGTCTCAACACACTACACCTAACACACACCTCGTTTCAGCACTACAGCTAACACACACCTCGTCTCAACACTACAGCTAACACACACCTCGTCTCAACACACTACAGCTAATACAAATCTCGTCTCAACGCACTACAGCTAACACGCACACCTCGTCTGAACACACTACAGCTAACACACAACTCGTCTCAACACTATACCTAACACAGAACTCGTCTCAATACAATAGCTAACACACACCTCGTCTCAACACTGCATCTAACACACACCTCGTCTCAACACACTACAGCTAACATACACCTCGTCTCAATACACTACAGCTAACACACACCTCGTTTCAGCACTACAGCTAACACACACCTCGTCTCAACACTACAGCTAACACGCACACCTCGTCTGAACACACTACAGCTAACACACACCTCGTCTCAACACACTACAGCTAACACACACCTCGTCTCAACACACTACAGCTAACACACACCTCGTCTAAACACACAACAGCTAACACACAGCTCGTGTCATCACACTACAGCTAACACACACATCGTTTCAGCACTACAGCTAACACACACCTCGTCTCAACACTACAGCTAACACACACCTCGTCTCAACACACTGCAGCTCAAACACGCCTCGTCTCAACACACTACAGCTAACACGCACACCTCGTCTCAACACACTACAGCTAACACACACCTCGTCTAAACACACTACAGCTAACACACAGCTCGTGTCAACACACTACAGCTAACACACACCTCGTTTCAGCACTACAGCTAACACACACCTCGTCTCAACACTACAGCTAACACACACCTCGTCTCAACACACTACAGCTAACACACATCTCCGCTCAACGCACTACAGCTAACACATACCTCTTCTGAACACACTACAGCTAACACACAGCTTGTGTCAAGCCACTACAGCTAACACACACCTCGTTTCAGCACTACAGCTAACACACACCTCGTCTCAACACTACAGCTAACACACACCCCGTCTCAACACACTACAGCTACCACACATCTCGTCTCAACACACTACAGCTAACACGCACACCTCTTCTGAACACACTACAGCTAACACGCACACCTCGTCGCAAAACTACAGCTAACACACCTCGTCTCAACACACTACAGCTAAAACACACCTCGTCTCAACACACTACAGCTAACACGCACACCTTCTCTCAACACACTAAGGCTAACACGCACACCTCGTCTGAACACACTACAGCTAACACACACCTCGTCTCAACATTACAGCTAAGACACACCTCGTCTCAACACACTACAGCTAACACACACCTCGTCTCAACACACTACAGCTAACACGCACACCTCGTCTCAACACACTACAGCTAACACACACTTCGTCTCAACACACTACAGCTAACACGCACACCTCGTCTCAACACACTACAGCTAACACACAGCTTGTCTCAACACACTAAGGCTAACACGCACACCTCGTCTGAACACACTACAGCTAACACACACCTCGTCTCAACACACTACAGCTAACACACACCTCGTCTCAACACACTACACCTAACACACACCTCGTTTCAGCACTACAGCTAACACACACCTCGTCTCAACACTACAGCTAACACACACCTCGTCTCAACACACTACAGCTAATACAAATCTCGTCTCAACGCACTACAGCTAACACGCACACCTCGTCTGAACACACTACATCTAACACACAACTCTTCTCAACACTACAGCTAACCAGAACTCGTCTCAACAGAATAGCTAACACAAACCTCGTCTCAACACTGCATCTAACACACACCTCGTCTCAACACACTACAGCTAACATACACCTCGTCTCAATACACTACAGGTAACACACACCTCGTCTAAACACACTACAGCTAACATACACCTCGTCTCAATACACTACAGCTAACACACACCTCGTCTCAACACACTACAGCTAACACACACCTCGTCTAAACACACTACAGCTAACACACACCTCGTCTCAACACACTACAGCTAACACACACCTCGTCTCAACACACTGCAGCTAACACACACCTCGTCTAAACACACAACAGCTAACACACAGCTCGTGTCATCACACTACAGCTAACACACACATCGTTTCAGCACTACAGCTAACACACACCTCGTCTCAACACTACAGCTAACACGCACACCTCGTCTGAACACACTACAGCTTAACACACACCTCGTCTCAACACACTACAGCTAACACACACCTCGTCTCAACACACTGCAGCTAACACACACCTCGTCTAAACACACAACAGCTAACACACAGCTCGTGTCATCACACTACAGCTAACACACACATCGTTTCAGCACTACAGCTAACACACACCTCGTCTCAACACTACAGCTAACACACACCTCGTCTCAACACACTGCAGCTCAAACACGCCTCGTCTCAACACACTACAGCTAACACGCACACCTCGTCTCAACACACTACAGCTAACACACACCTCGTCTAAACACACTACAGCTAACACACAGCTCGTGTCAACACACTACAGCTAACACACACCTCGTTTCAGCACTACAGCTAACACACACCTCGTCTCAACACTACAGCTAACACACACCTCGTCTCAACACACTACAGCTAACACACATCTCCTCTCAACGCACTACAGCTAACACATACCTCTTCTGAACACACTACAGCTAACACACAGCTCGTGTCAAGCCACTACAGCTAACACACACCTCGTTTCAGCACTACAGCTAACACACACCTCGTCTCAACACTACAGCTAACACACACCCCGTCTCAACACACTACAGCTACCACACATCTCGTCTCAACACACTACAGCTAACACTCACACCTCTTCTGAACACACTACAGCTAACACGCACACCTCGTCGCAAAACTACAGCTAACACACCTCGTCTCAACACACTACAGCTAAAACACACCTCGTCTCAACACACTACAGCTAACACGCACACCTCGTCTCAACACACTACAGCTAACACACACTTCGTCTCAACACACTACAGCTAACACATACCTCGTCTCAACACACTACAGCTAACACACATCTCGTGTCAAGCCACTACAGCTAACACACACCTCGTTTCAGCACTACAGCTAACACACACCTCGTCTCAACACTACAGCTAACACACACCTCGTCTCAACACTACAGCTAACACACATCTCGTCTCAACACACTACAGCTAACACACACTTCGTCTAAACACACTACATCTAAGACACACCTCGTCTCAACACACTACAGCTAACACACACCTCGTCTCAACACTACAGCTAACACACACCTCGTCTCAACACTACAGCTAACACACATCTCGTCTCAACACACTACAGCTAACACACACTTCGTATAAACACACTACATCTAAGACACACCTCGTCTCAACACACTACAGCTAACACACACCTCGTCTCAACACATTACAGCTAACACGCACACCTCGTCTCAACACACTAAGGCTAACACGCACACCTCGTCTGAACACACTATAGCTAACACACACCTCGTCTCAACACTACAGCTAACACACACCTCGTCTCAACACTACAGCTAACACACATCTCGACTCAACACACTACAGCTAACACACACTTCGTCTAAACACACTACAGCTAACACACACCTCGTCTCAACACACTACAGCTAACACACACCACGTCTCAACACACTACAGCTACCACACATCTCGTCTCAACACACTACAGCTAACACGCACACCTCGTCTCAACACACTACAGCTAACACGCACACCTCGTCTGAACACACTACAGCTAACACACACCTCGTCGCAAAACTACAGCTAACACACCTCGTCTCAACACACTACAGCTAAAACACACCTCGTCTCAACACACTACAGCTAACACGCACACCTCGTCTCAACACACTACAGCTAACACACACTTCGTCTCAACACACTACAGCTAACACACCTCGTCTCAACACACTACAGCTAACACACATCTCGTGTCAAGCCACTACAGCTAACACACACCTCGTTTCAGCACTACAGCTAACACACACCTCGTCTCAACACTACAGCTAACACACACCTCGTCTCAACATTACAGCTAACACAAGTCTCGTCTCAACACACTACAGCTAACACACACTTCGTCTAAACACACTACATCTAAGACACACCTCGTATCAACACACTACAGCTAACACGCACACCTCGTCTCAACACACTAAGGCTAACACGCACACCTCGTCTGAACACACTACAGCTAACACACACCTCGTCTCAACACTACAGCTAAGACACACCTCGTCTCAACACACTACAGCTAACACACACCTCGTCTCAACACACTACAGCTAACACGCACACCTCGTCTCAACACACTACAGCTAACACACACTTCGTCTCAACACACTACAGCTAACACACACCTCGTCTCAACACACTACACCTAACACACACCTCGTTTCAGCACTACAGCTAACACACACCTCGTCTCAACACTACAGCTAACACACACCTCGTCTCAACACACTACAGCTAACACAAATCTCGTCTCAACGCACTACAGCTAACACGCACACCTCGTCTGAACACACTACATCTAACACACAACTCTTCTCAACACTACAGCTAACCAGAACTCGTCTCAACAGAATAGCTAACACAAACCTCGTCTCAACACTGCATCTAACACACACCTCGTCTCAACACACTACAGCTAACATACACCTCGTCTCAATACACTACAGCTAACACACACCTCGTCTCAACACACTACAGCTAACACACACCTCGTCTAAACACACTACAACTAACACACAGCTCGAGTCAACACACTACAGCTAACACACACCTCGTTTCAGCACTACAGCTAACACACAGCTCGTCTCAACACTACAGCTAACACGCACACCTCGTCTGAACACACTACAGCTAACACACACCTCGTCTCAACACACTACAGCTAACACACACCTCGTCTAAACACACTACAGCTAACACACAGCTCGTGTCAACACACTACAGCTAACACACACCTCGTTTCAGCACTACAGCTAACACACACCTCGTCTCAACACTACAGCTAACACACACCTCGTCTCAACACACTACAGCTAACACGCACACCTCGTCTCAACGCACTACAGCTAACACATACCTCTTCTAAACACACTACAGCTAACACACAGCTCGTGTCAAGCCACTACAGCTAACACACACCTCGTCTCAACACAACAGCTAACATACACCTCGTCTCAATACACTACAGCTAACACACACCTCGTCTCAACAACCTACAGCTAACACACACCTCGTCTAAACACACTACAGCTAACACACAGCTCGTGTCAACACACTACAGCTAACACACACCTCGTTTCAGCACTACAACTAGCACACACCTCGTCTCAACACTACAGCTAACACGCACACCTCGTCTGAACACACTACAGCTAACACACACCTCGTCTCAACACACTACAGCTAAGACACACGTCGTCTCAACACTACAGCTAACACACATCTCGTCTCAACACACTACAGCTAACACACACCTCGTCTAAACACACAGCTCGTGTCAACACACTACAGCTAACACACACCTCGTTTCAGCACTACAGCTAACACACACCTCTTCTCAACACTACAGCTAACACGCACACCTCGTCTGAACACACTACAGCTAACACACACCTCGTCTCAACACACTACAGCTAACACACACCTCGTCTAAACACACTACAGCTAACACACACCTCGTCTCAACACTACAGCTAACACACACCTCGTCTCAACACAACAGCTAACATACACCTCGTCTCAATACACTACAGCTAACACACACCTCGTCTCAACACACTACAGCTAACACACACCTCGTCTAAACACACAACAGCTAACACACAGCTCGTGTCATCACACTACAGCTAACACACACATCGTTTCAGCACTACAGCTAACACACACCTCGTCTCAACACTACAGCTAACACGCACACCTCGTCTGAACACACTACAGCTAACACACACCTCGTCTCAACACACTACAGCTAACACACACCTCGTCTCAACACACTGCAGCTAACACACACCTCGTCTAAACACACAACAGCTAACACACAGCTCGTGTCATCACACTACAGCTAACACACACATCGTTTCAGCACTACAGCTAACACACACCTCGTCTCAACACTACAGCTAACACACACCTCGCCTCAACACACTGCAGCTCAAACACGCCTCGTCTCAACACACTACAGCTAACACGCACACCTCGTCTCAACACACTACAGCTAACACACACCTCGTCTAAACACACTACAGCTAACACACAGCTCGTGTCAACACACTACAGCTAACACACACCTCGTTTCAGCACTACAGCTAACACACACCTCGTCTCAACACTACAGCTAACACACACCTCGTCTCAACACACTACAGCTAACACACATCTCCTCTCAACGCACTACAGCTAACACATACCTCTTCTGAACACACTACAGCTAACACACAGCTCGTGTCAAGCCACTACAGCTAACACACACCTCGTTTCAGCACTACAGCTAACACACACCTCGTCTCAACACTACAGCTAACACACACCTCGTCTCAACACACTACAGCTAACACAAATCTCGTCTCAACGCACTACAGCTAACACGCACACCTCGTCTGAACACACTACATCTAACACACAACTCTTCTCAACACTACAGCTAACCAGAACTCGTCTCAACAGAATAGCTAACACAAACCTCGTCTCAACACTGCATCTAACACACACCTCGTCTCAACACACTACAGCTAACATACACCTCGTCTCAATACACTACAGCTAACACACACCTCGTCTCAACACACTACAGCTAACACACACCTCGTCTAAACACACTACAACTAACACACAGCTCGAGTCAACACACTACAGCTAACACACACCTCGTTTCAGCACTACAGCTAACACACAGCTCGTCTCAACACTACAGCTAACACGCACACCTCGTCTGAACACACTACAGCTAACACACACCTCGTCTCAACACACTACAGCTAACACACACCTCGTCTAAACACACTACAGCTAACACACAGCTCGTGTCAACACACTACAGCTAACACACACCTCGTTTCAGCACTACAGCTAACACACACCTCGTCTCAACACTACAGCTAACACACACCTCGTCTCAACACACTACAGCTAACACGCACACCTCGTCTCAACGCACTACAGCTAACACATACCTCTTCTAAACACACTACAGCTAACACACAGCTCGTGTCAAGCCACTACAGCTAACACACACCTCGTCTCAACACAACAGCTAACATACACCTCGTCTCAATACACTACAGCTAACACACACCTCGTCTCAACAACCTACAGCTAACACACACCTCGTCTAAACACACTACAGCTACACAGCTCGTGTCAACACACTACAGCTAACACACACCTCGTTTCAGCACTACAACTAGCACACACCTCGTCTCAACACTACAGCTAACACGCACACCTCGTCTGAACACACTACAGCTAACACACACCTCGTCTCAACACACTACAGCTAACACACACGTCGTCTCAACACTACAGCTAACACACATCTCGTCTCAACACACTACAGCTAACACACACCTCGTCTAAACACACAGCTCGTGTCAACACACTACAGCTAACACACACCTCGTTTCAGCACTACAGCTAACACACACCTCTTCTCAACACTACAGCTAACACGCACACCTCGTCTGAACACACTACAGCTAACACACACCTCGTCTCAACACACTACAGCTAACACACACCTCGTCTAAACACACTACAGCTAACACACAGCTCGTGTCAACACACTACAGCTAACACACACCTCGTCTCAACACTACAGCTAACACACACCTCGTCTCAACACAACAGCTAACATACACCTCGTCTCAATACACTACAGCTAACACACACCTCGTCTCAACACACTACAGCTAACACACACAACAGCTAACACACAGCTCGTGTCATCACACTACAGCTAACACACACATCGTTTCAGCACTACAGCTAACACACACCTCGTCTCAACACTACAGCTAACACGCACACCTCGTCTGAACACACTACAGCTAACACACACCTCGTCTCAACACACTACAGCTAACACACACCTCGTCTCAACACACTGCAGCTAACACACACCTCGTCTAAACACACAACAGCTAACACACAGCTCGTGTCATCACACTACAGCTAACACACACATCGTTTCAGCACTACAGCTAACACACACCTCGTCTCAACACTACAGCTAACACACACCTCGCCTCAACACACTGCAGCTCAAACACGCCTCGTCTCAACACACTACAGCTAACACGCACACCTCGTCTCAACACACTACAGCTAAAACACACCTCGTCTAAACACACTACAGCTAACACACAGCTCGTGTCAACACACTACAGCTAACACACACCTCGTTTCAGCACTACAGCTAACACACACCTCGTCTCAACACTACAGCTAACACACACCTCGTCTCAACACACTACAGCTAACACACATCTCCTCTCAACGCACTACAGCTAACACATACCTCTTCTGAACACACTACAGCTAACACACAGCTCGTGTCAAGCCACTACAGCTAACACACACCTCGTTTCAGCACTACAGCTAACACACACCTCGTCTCAACACTACAGCTAACACACACCCCGTCTCAACACACTACAGCTACCACACATCTCGTCTCAACACACTACAGCTAACACGCACACCTCTTCTGAACACACTACAGCTAACACGCACACCTCGTCGCAAAACTACAGCTAACACACCTCGTCTCAACACACTACAGCTAAAACACACCTCGTCTCAACACACTACAGCTAACACGCACACCTCGTCTCAACACACTACAGCTAACACACACTTCGTCTCAACACACTACAGCTAACACACACCTCGTCTAAAGACACTACAACTAACACACAGCTCGAGTCAACACACTACAGCTAACACACACCTCGTTTCAGCACTACAGCTAACACACAGCTCGTCTCAACACTACAGCTAACACGCACACCTCGTCTGAACACACTACAGCTAACACAAATCTCGTCTCAACGCACTACAGCTAACACGCACACCTCGTCTGAACACACTACATCTAACACACAACTCTTCTCAACACTACAGCTAACCAGAACTCGTCTCAACAGAATAGCTAACACAAACCTCGTCTCAACACTGCATCTAACACACACCTCGTCTCAACACACTACAGCTAACATACACCTCGTCTCAATACACTACAGCTAACACACACCTCGTCTCAACACACTACAGCTAACACACACCTCGTCTAAAGACACTACAACTAACACACAGCTCGAGTCAACACACTACAGCTAACACACACCTCGTTTCAGCACTACAGCTAACACACAGCTCGTCTCAACACTACAGCTAACACGCACACCTCGTCTGAACACACTACAGCTAACACACACCTCGTCTCAACACACTACAGCAAACACACACCTCGTCTAAACACACTACAGCTAACACACAGCTCGTGTCAACACACTACAGCTAACACACACCTCGTTTCAGCACTACAGCTAACACACACCTCGTCTCAACACTACAGCTAACACACACCTCGTCTCAACACACTACAGCTAACACGCACACCTCGTCTCAACGCACTACAGCTAACACATACCTCTTCTAAACACACTACAGCTAACACACAGCTCGTGTCAAGCCACTACAGCTAACACACACCTCGTCTCAACACAACAGCTAACATACACCTCGTCTCAATACACTACAGCTAACACACACCTCGTCTCAACACACTACAGCTAACACACACCTCGTCTAAACACACTACAGCTAACACACAGCTCGTGTCAACACACTACAGCTAACACACACCTCGTTTCAGCACTACAACTAGCACACACCTCGTCTCAACACTACAGCCAACACGCACACCTCGTCTGAACACACTACAGCTAACACACACCTCGTCTCAACACACTACAGCTAACACACACCTCGTCTCAACACTACAGCTAACACACATCTCGTCTCAACACACTACAGCTAACACACACCTCGTCTAAACACACAGCTCGTGTCAACACACTACAGCTAACACACACCTCGTGTCAACACACTACAGCTAACACACACCTCGTTTCAGCACTACAGCTAACACACACCTCTTCTCAACACTACAGCTAACACGCACACCTCGTCTGAACACACTACAGCTAACACACACCTCGTCTCAACACACTACAGCTAACACACACCTCGTCTAAACACACTACAGCTAACACACAGCTCGTGTCAACACACTACAGCTAACACACACCTCGTTTCACCACTACAGCTAACACACACCTCGTCTCAACACTACAGCTAACACACACCTCGTCTCAACACACTACAGCTAACACGCACACCTCGTCTCAAGACACTACAGCTAACACACACCTCGTCTAAACACACTACAGCTAACACACAGCTCGTGTCAACACACTACAGCTAACACACACCTCGTTTCAGCACTTCAGCTAACACACACCTCGTCTCAACACTACAGCTGACACACACCTCGTCTCAACACACTACAGCTAAGACACATCTCGTCTCAACGCACTACAGCTAACACATACCTCGTCTCAACACACTACAGCTAACACACACCTCGTCTAAACACACTACAGCTAACACACAGCTCGTGTCAACACACTACAGCTAACACACACCTCGTTTCAGCACTACAACTAACACACACCTCGTCTCAACACTACAGCTAACACGCACACCTCGTCTGAACACACTACAGCTAACACACACCTCGTCTCAACACACTACAGCTAACACACACCTCGTCTCAACACTACAGCTAACACACATCTCGTCTCAACACTCTACAGCTAACACACACCTCGTCTAAACACACACCTCGTCTCAACACACTACAGCTAACACACACCTCGTCTAAACACACTACAGCTAACACACAGCTCGTGTCAACACACTACAGCTAACACACACCTCGTTTCAGCACTACAGCTAACACACACCTCGTCTCAACACTACAGCTAACACACACCTCGTCTCAACACTACAGCTAACACACATCTCGTCTCAACACACTACAGCTAACACGCACACCTCGTCTGAACACACTACAGCTAACACACACCTCGTCTCAACACACTACACCTAACACACACCTCGTTTCAGCACTACAGCTAACACACACCCCGTCTCAACACACTACAGCTACCACACATCTCGTCTCAACACACTACAGCTAACACACACCTCGTCTAAACACACTACAGCTAACACACAGCTCGTGTCAACACACTACAGCTAACACACACCTCGTTTCAGCACTACAGCTAACACACACCTCGTCTCAACACACTACAGCTAACACACACCTCGTCTCAACACACTACAGCTAACACACACCCCGTCTCAACACACTACAGCTACCACACATCTCGTCTCAACACACTACAGCTAACACACACCTCGTCTAAACACACTACAGCTAACACACAGCTCGTGTCAACACACTACAGCTAACACACACCTCGTTTCAGCACTACAGCTAACACACACCTCGTCTCAACACACTACAGCTAACACACACCTCGTCTCAACACACTACAGCTAACACACACCTCGTTTCAGCACTACAGCTAACACACACCTCGTCTCAACACTACAGCTAACACACACCTCGTCTCAACACACTACAGCTAACACGCACACCTCGTCTCAACACACTACAGCTAACACGCACACCTCGTCTCAACACACTACAGCTAACACACACCTCGTCTAAACACACTACAGCTAACACACAGCTCGTGTCAACACACTACAGCTAACACACACCTCGTTTCAGCACTACAGCTAACACACACCTCGTTTCAGCACTACAGCTAACACACACCTCGTCTCAACACTACAGCTAACACACACCTCGTCTCAACACACTACAGCTAACACACATCTCCGCTCAACGCACTACAGCTAACACATACCTCTTCTAAACACACTACAGCTAACACACAGCTCGTGTCAAGCCACTACAGCTAACACACACCTCATTTCAGCACTACAGCTAACACACATCTCGTCTCAACACACTGCAGCTAACACGCACACCTCGTCTGAACACACTACAGCTAACACACAGCTCGTCTCAACACACTACAGCTAACACACACCTCGTCTCAGCACACTACAGCTAACACACACTTCGTCTAAACACACTACAGCTAACACACACCTCGTCTCAACACTACAGCTAACACACACCACGTCTCAACACACTACAGCTACCACACATCTCGTCTCAACACACTACAGCTAACACGCACACCTCGTCTCAACACACTACAGCTAACACGCACACCTCGTCTGAACACACTACAGCTAACACACACCTCGTCGCAACACTACAGCTAACACACACCTCGTCTCAACACTACAGCTAACACACATCTCGTCTCAACACACTACAGCTAACACACACTTCGTCTAAACACACTACAGCTAACACCCATCTCGTCTCAACGCACTACAGCTAACACGCACACCTCGTCTCAACACACTAAGGGTAACACGCACACCTCGTCTGAACACACTACAGCTAACACACACCTCGTCTCAACACTACAGCTAACACACACCTCGTCTCAACACTACAGCTAACACACATCTCGTCTCAACACACTACAGCTAACACACACTTCGTCTAAACACACTACAGCTAACACACACCTCGTCTCAATACTACAGCTAACACACACCTCGTCTAAACACACTACAGCTAACACACATCTCGTCTCAACACACTACAGCTAACACGCACACCTCGTCTCAACACACTAAGACTAACACGCACACCTCGTGTGAACACACTACAGCTAGCACACACCTCGTCTCAACACTACAGCTAAGACACACCTCGTCTCAAAACACTACAGCTAACACACACCTCGTCTCAACACACTACAGCTAACACGCACACCTCTTCCAACACACTACAGCTAACACACAGCTCGTTTCAGCACTACAGCTAACACACAGCTTGTCTCAACACACTACAGCTAACACACAACTCGTCTCAACACAATAGCTAACACACAGCTCGTCTCAACACTGCAGCTAACACACACCTCGTTTCAGCACTACAGCTAACAAACACCTCGTCTCAACACTACAGCTAACACACACCTCGTCTCAACACACTACAGCTAACACACACCTCGTCTCAACACACTACAGCTAACACACACCTCGTCTCAACGCACTACAGCTAACACACAACTCGTCTCAACACTATACCTAACACAGAACTCGTCTCAATACAATAGCTAACACACACCTCGTCTCAACACTGCATCTAACACACACCTCGTCTCAACACACTACAGCTAACATACACCTCGTCTCAATACACACAGCTAACACACACCTCGTTTCAGCACTACAGCTAACACACACCTCGTCTCAACACTACAGCTAACACGCACACCTCGTCTGAACACACTACAGCTAACACACACCTCGTCTCAACACACTACAGCTAACACACACCTCGTCTAAACACACTACAGCTAACACACACCTCGTCTAAACACACAACAGCTAACACACAGCTCGTGTCATCACACTACAGCTAACACACACATCGTTTCAGCACTACAGCTAACACACACCTCGTCTCAACACTACAGCTAACACACACCTCGTCTCAACACACTGCAGCTCAAACACGCCTCGTCTCAACACACTACAGCTAACACGCACACCTCGTCTCAACACACTACAGCTAAAACACACCTCGTCTCAACACACTACAGCTAACACACACCTCGTCTCAACACACTACAGCTAACACACACCCCGTCTCAACACACTACAGCTACCACACATCTCGTCTCAACACACTACAGCTAACACACACCTCGTCTAAACACACTACAGCTAACACACAGCTCGTGTCAACACACTACAGCTAACACACACCTCGTTTCAGCACTACAGCTAACACACACCTCGTCTCAACACACTACAGCTAACACACACCTCGTCTCAACACACTACAGCTAACACACACCTCGTTTCAGCACTACAGCTAACACACACCTCGTCTCAACACTACAGCTAACACACACCTCGTCTCAACACACTACAGCTAACACGCACACCTCGTCTCAACACACTACAGCTAACACGCACACCTCGTCTCAACACACTACAGCTAACACACACCTCGTCTAAACACACTACAGCTAACACACAGCTCGTGTCAACACACTACAGCTAACACACACCTCGTTTCAGCACTACAGCTAACACACACCTCGTTTCAGCACTACAGCTAACACACACCTCGTCTCAACACTACAGCTAACACACACCTCGTCTCAACACACTACAGCTAACACACATCTCCGCTCAACGCACTACAGCTAACACATACCTCTTCTAAACACACTACAGCTAACACACAGCTCGTGTCAAGCCACTACAGCTAACACACACCTCATTTCAGCACTACAGCTAACACACACCTCGTCTCAACACTACAGCTAACACACACCTCGTCTCAACACTACAGCTAACACACATCTCGTCTCAACACACTGCAGCTAACACGCACACCTCGTCTGAACACACTACATCTAACAC
Organism: Acipenser ruthenus; assembly: GCF_902713425.1. NCBI lineage: Eukaryota > Metazoa > Chordata > Actinopteri > Acipenseriformes > Acipenseridae > Acipenser > Acipenser ruthenus. The sequence continues at coordinate 16,213,554 of NC_081201.1, read as the reverse complement.
ACAGCTCGTCTCAACACACTACAGCTAACACACACCTCGTCTCAGCACACTACAGCTAACACACACTTCGTCTAAACACACTACAGCTAACACACACCTCGTCTCAACACTACAGCTAACACACACCACGTCTCAACACACTACAGCTACCACACATCTCGTCTCAACACACTACAGCTAACACGCACACCTCGTCTCAACACACTACAGCTAACACGCACACCTCGTCTGAACACACTACAGCTAACACACACCTCGTCGCAACACTACAGCTAACACACACCTCGTCTCAACACTACAGCTAACACACATCTCGTCTCAACACACTACAGCTAACACACACTTCGTCTAAACACACTACAGCTAACACCCATCTCGTCTCAACGCACTACAGCTAACACGCACACCTCGTCTCAACACACTAAGGGTAACACGCACACCTCGTCTGAACACACTACAGCTAACACACACCTCGTCTCAACACTACAGCTAACACACACCTCGTCTCAACACTACAGCTAACACACATCTCGTCTCAACACACTACAGCTAACACACACTTCGTCTAAACACACTACAGCTAACACACACCTCGTCTCAATACTACAGCTAACACACACCTCGTCTAAACACACTACAGCTAACACACATCTCGTCTCAACACACTACAGCTAACACGCACACCTCGTCTCAACACACTAAGACTAACACGCACACCTCGTGTGAACACACTACAGCTAGCACACACCTCGTCTCAACACTACAGCTAAGACACACCTCGTCTCAAAACACTACAGCTAACACACACCTCGTCTCAACACACTACAGCTAACACGCACACCTCGTCCAACACACTACAGCTAACACACAGCTCGTTTCAGCACTACAGCTAACACACAGCTTGTCTCAACACACTACAGCTAACACACAACTCGTCTCAACACAATAGCTAACACACAGCTCGTCTCAACACTGCAGCTAACACACACCTCGTTTCAGCACTACAGCTAACAAACACCTCGTCTCAACACTACAGCTAACACACACCTCGTCTCAACACACTACAGCTAACACACACCTCGTCTCAACACACTACAGCTAACACACACCTCGTCTCAACGCACTACAGCTAACACACAACTCGTCTCAACACTATACCTAACACAGAACTCGTCTCAATACAATAGCTAACACACACCTCGTCTCAACACTGCATCTAACACACACCTCGTCTCAACACACTACAGCTAACATACACCTCGTCTCAATACACTACAGCTAACACACACCTCGTTTCAGCACTACAGCTAACACACACCTCGTCTCAACACTACAGCTAACACGCACACCTCGTCTGAACACACTACAGCTAACACACACCTCGTCTCAACACACTACAGCTAACACACACCTCGTCTAAACACACTACAGCTAACACACACCTCGTCTAAACACACAACAGCTAACACACAGCTCGTGTCATCACACTACAGCTAACACACACATCGTTTCAGCACTACAGCTAACACACACCTCGTCTCAACACTACAGCTAACACACACCTCGTCTCAACACACTGCAGCTCAAACACGCCTCGTCTCAACACACTACAGCTAACACGCACACCTCGTCTCAACACACTACAGCTAAAACACACCTCGTCTCAACACACTACAGCTAACACGCACACCTCGTCTCAACACACTACAGCTAACACACACTTCGTCTCAACACACTACAGCTAACACACCTCGTCTCAACACACTACAGCTAACACACATCTCGTGTCAAGCCACTACAGCTAACACACACCTCGTTTCAGCACTACAGCTAACACACACCTCGTCTCAACACTACAGCTAACACACACCTCGTCTCAACATTACAGCTAACACACATCTCGTCTCAACACACTACAGCTAACACACACTTCGTCTAAACACACTACATCTAAGACACACCTCGTCTCAACACACTACAGCTAACACGCACACCTCGTCTCAACACACTAAGGCTAACACGCACACCTCGTCTGAACACACTACAGCTAACACACACCTCGTCTCAACACTACAGCTAAGACACACCTCGTCTCAACACACTACAGCTAACACACACCTCGTCTCAACACACTACAGCTAACACGCACACCTCGTCTCAACACACTACAGCTAACACACACTTCGTCTCAACACACTACAGCTAACACGCACACCTCGTCTCAACACACTACAGCTAACACACACCTCGTCTCAACACACTACACCTAACACACACCTCGTTTCAGCACTACAGCTAACACACACCTCGTCTCAACACTACAGCTAACACACACCTCGTCTCAACACACTACAGCTAACACAAATCTCGTCTCAACGCACTACAGCTAACACGCACACCTCGTCTGAACACACTACATCTAACACACAACTCTTCTCAACACTACAGCTAACCAGAACTCGTCTCAACAGAATAGCTAACACAAACCTCGTCTCAACACTGCATCTAACACACACCTCGTCTCAACACACTACAGCTAACATACACCTCGTCTCAATACACTACAGCTAACACACACCTCGTCTCAACACACTACAGCTAACACACACCTCGTCTAAAGACACTACAACTAACACACAGCTCGAGTCAACACACTACAGCTAACACACACCTCGTTTCAGCACTACAGCTAACACACAGCTCGTCTCAACACTACAGCTAACACGCACACCTCGTCTGAACACACTACAGCTAACACACACCTCGTCTCAACACACTACAGCAAACACACACCTCGTCTAAACACACTACAGCTAACACACAGCTCGTGTCAACACACTACAGCTAACACACACCTCGTTTCAGCACTACAGCTAACACACACCTCGTCTCAACACTACAGCTAACACACACCTCGTCTCAACACACTACAGCTAACACGCACACCTCGTCTCAACGCACTACAGCTAACACATACCTCTTCTAAACACACTACAGCTAACACACAGCTCGTGTCAAGCCACTACAGCTAACACACACCTCGTCTCAACACAACAGCTAACATACACCTCGTCTCAATACACTACAGCTAACACACACCTCGTCTCAACACACTACAGCTAACACACACCTCGTCTAAACACACTACAGCTAACACACAGCTCGTGTCAACACACTACAGCTAACACACACCTCGTTTCAGCACTACAACTAGCACACACCTCGTCTCAACACTACAGCTAACACGCACACCTCGTCTGAACACACTACAGCTAACACACACCTCGTCTCAACACACTACAGCTAACACACACCTCGTCTCAACACTACAGCTAACACACATCTCGTCTCAACACACTACAGCTAACACACACCTCGTCTAAACACACAGCTCGTGTCAACACACTACAGCTAACACACAGCTCGTGTCAACACACTACAGCTAACACACACCTCGTTTCAGCACTACAGCTAACACACACCTCTTCTCAACACTACAGCTAACACGCACACCTCGTCTGAACACACTACAGCTAACACACACCTCGTCTCAACACACTACTACAGCTAACACACACCTCGTCTAAACACACTACAGCTAACACACAGCTCGTGTCAACACACTACAGCTAACACACACCTCGTTTCACCACTACAGCTAACACACACCTCGTCTCAACACTACAGCTAACACACACCTCGTCTCAACACACTACAGCTAACACGCACACCTCGTCTCAAGACACTACAGCTAACACACACCTCGTCTAAACACACTACAGCTAACACACAGCTCGTGTCAACACACTACAGCTAACACACACCTCGTTTCAGCACTTCAGCTAACACACACCTCGTCTCAACACTACAGCTGACACACACCTCGTCTCAACACACTACAGCTAAGACACATCTCGTCTCAACGCACTACAGCTAACACATACCTCGTCTCAACACACTACAGCTAACACACACCTCGTCTAAACACACTACAGCTAACACACAGCTCGTGTCAAGCCACTACAGCTAACACACACCTCATTTCAGCACTACAGCTAACACACACCTCGTCTCAACACTACAGCTAACACACACCTCGTCTCAACACTACAGCTAACACACATCTCGTCTCAACACACTGCAGCTAACACGCACACCTCGTCTGAACACACTACAGCTAACACACACCTCGTCTCAACACACTACAGCTAACACACACCTCGTCTCAGCACACTACAGCTAACACACACTTCGTCTAAACACACTACAGCTAACACACACCTCGTCTCAACACTACAGCTAACACACACCACGTCTCAACACACTACAGCTACCACACATCTCGTCTCAACACACTACAGCTAACACGCACACCTCGTCTCAACACACTACAGCTAACACGCACACCTCGTCTGAACACACTACAGCTAACACACACCTCGTCGCAACACTACAGCTAACACACACCTCGTCTCAACACTACAGCTAACACACATCTCGTCTCAGCACACTACAGCTAACACACACTTCGTCTAAACACACTACAGCTAACACCCATCTCGTCTCAACGCACTACAGCTAACACGCACACCTCGTCTCAACACACTAAGGGTAACACGCACACCTCGTCTGAACACACTACAGCTAACACACACCTCGTCTCAACACTACAGCTAACACACACCTCGTCTCAACACTACAGCTAACACACATCTCGACTCAACACACTACAGCTAACACACACTTCGTCTAAACACACTACAGCTAACACACACCTCGTCTCAACACACTACAGCTAACACACACCACGTCTCAACACACTACAGCTACCACACATCTCGTCTCAACACACTACAGCTAACACGCACACCTCGTCTCAACACACTACAGCTAACACGCACACCTCGTCTGAACACACTACAGCTAACACACACCTCGTCGCAAAACTACAGCTAACACACCTCGTCTCAACACACTACAGCTAAAACACACCTCGTCTCAACACACTACAGCTAACACGCACACCTCGTCTCAACACACTACAGCTAACACACACTTCGTCTCAACACACTACAGCTAACACACCTCGTCTCAACACACTACAGCTAACACACATCTCGTGTCAAGCCACTACAGCTAACACACACCTCGTTTCAGCACTACAGCTAACACACACCTCGTCTCAACACTACAGCTAACACACACCTCGTCTCAACATTACAGCTAACACAAGTCTCGTCTCAACACACTACAGCTAACACACACTTCGTCTAAACACACTACATCTAAGACACACCTCGTATCAACACACTACAGCTAACACGCACACCTCGTCTCAACACACTAAGGCTAACACGCACACCTCGTCTGAACACACTACAGCTAACACACACCTCGTCTCAACACTACAGCTAAGACACACCTCGTCTCAACACACTACAGCTAACACACACCTCGTCTCAACACACTACAGCTAACACGCACACCTCGTCTCAACACACTACAGCTAACACACACTTCGTCTCAACACACTACAGCTAACACACACCTCGTCTCAACACACTACACCTAACACACACCTCGTTTCAGCACTACAGCTAACACACACCTCGTCTCAACACTACAGCTAACACACACCTCGTCTCAACACACTACAGCTAACACAAATCTCGTCTCAACGCACTACAGCTAACACGCACACCTCGTCTGAACACACTACATCTAACACACAACTCTTCTCAACACTACAGCTAACCAGAACTCGTCTCAACAGAATAGCTAACACAAACCTCGTCTCAACACTGCATCTAACACACACCTCGTCTCAACACACTACAGCTAACATACACCTCGTCTCAATACACTACAGCTAACACACACCTCGTCTCAACACACTACAGCTAACACACACCTCGTCTAAACACACTACAACTAACACACAGCTCGAGTCAACACACTACAGCTAACACACACCTCGTTTCAGCACTACAGCTAACACACAGCTCGTCTCAACACTACAGCTAACACGCACACCTCGTCTGAACACACTACAGCTAACACACACCTCGTCTCAACACACTACAGCTAACACACACCTCGTCTAAACACACTACAGCTAACACACAGCTCGTGTCAACACACTACAGCTAACACACACCTCGTTTCAGCACTACAGCTAACACACACCTCGTCTCAACACTACAGCTAACACACACCTCGTCTCAACACACTACAGCTAACACGCACACCTCGTCTCAACGCACTACAGCTAACACATACCTCTTCTAAACACACTACAGCTAACACACAGCTCGTGTCAAGCCACTACAGCTAACACACACCTCGTCTCAACACAACAGCTAACATACACCTCGTCTCAATACACTACAGCTAACACACACCTCGTCTCAACAACCTACAGCTAACACACACCTCGTCTAAACACACTACAGCTAACACACAGCTCGTGTCAACACACTACAGCTAACACACACCTCGTTTCAGCACTACAACTAGCACACACCTCGTCTCAACACTACAGCTAACACGCACACCTCGTCTGAACACACTACAGCTAACACACACCTCGTCTCAACACACTACAGCTAAGACACACGTCGTCTCAACACTACAGCTAACACACATCTCGTCTCAACACACTACAGCTAACACACACCTCGTCTAAACACACAGCTCGTGTCAACACACTACAGCTAACACACACCTCGTTTCAGCACTACAGCTAACACACACCTCTTCTCAACACTACAGCTAACACGCACACCTCGTCTGAACACACTACAGCTAACACACACCTCGTCTCAACACACTACAGCTAACACACACCTCGTCTAAACACACTACAGCTAACACACACCTCGTCTCAACACTACAGCTAACACACACCTCGTCTCAACACAACAGCTAACATACACCTCGTCTCAATACACTACAGCAAACACACACCTCGTCTCAACACACTACAGCTAACACACACCTCGTCTAAACACACAACAGCTAACACACAGCTCGTGTCATCACACTACAGCTAACACACACATCGTTTCAGCACTACAGCTAACACACACCTCGTCTCAACACTACAGCTAACACGCACACCTCGTCTGAACACACTACAGCTAACACACACCTCGTCTCAACACACTACAGCTAACACACACCTCGTCTCAACACACTGCAGCTAACACACACCTCGTCTAAACACACAACAGCTAACACACAGCTCGTGTCATCACACTACAGCTAACACACACATCGTTTCAGCACTACAGCTAACACACACCTCGTCTCAACACTACAGCTAACACACACCTCGCCTCAACACACTGCAGCTCAAACACGCCTCGTCTCAACACACTACAGCTAACACGCACACCTCGTCTCAACACACTACAGCTAACACACACCTCGTCTAAACACACTACAGCTAACACACAGCTCGTGTCAACACACTACAGCTAACACACACCTCGTTTCAGCACTACAGCTAACACACACCTCGTCTCAACACTACAGCTAACACACACCTCGTCTCAACACACTACAGCTAACACACATCTCCTCTCAACGCACTACAGCTAACACATACCTCTTCTGAACACACTACAGCTAACACACAGCTCGTGTCAAGCCACTACAGCTAACACACACCTCGTTTCAGCACTACAGCTAACACACACCTCGTCTCAACACTACAGCTAACACACACCTCGTCTCAACACACTACAGCTAACACAAATCTCGTCTCAACGCACTACAGCTAACACGCACACCTCGTCTGAACACACTACATCTAACACACAACTCTTCTCAACACTACAGCTAACCAGAACTCGTCTCAACAGAATAGCTAACACAAACCTCGTCTCAACACTGCATCTATCACACACCTCGTCTCAACACACTACAGCTAACATACACATCGTCTCAATACACTACAGCTAACACACACCTCGTCTCAACACACTACAGCTAACACACACCTCGTCTAAACACACTACAACTAACACACAGCTCGAGTCAACACACTACAGCTAACACACACCTCGTTTCAGCACTACAGCTAACACACAGCTCGTCTCAACACTACAGCTAACACGCACACCTCGTCTGAACACACTACAGCTAACACACACCTCGTCTCAACACACTACAGCTAACACACACCTCGTCTAAACACACTACAGCTAACACACAGCTCGTGTCAACACACTACAGCTAACACACACCTCGTTTCAGCACTACAGCTAACACACACCTCGTCTCAACACTAAACACACACCTCGTCTCAACACACTACAGCTAACACGCACACCTCGTCTCAACGCACTACAGCTAACACATACCTCTTCTAAACACACTACAGCTAACACACAGCTCGTGTCAAGCCACTACAGCTAACACACACCTCGTCTCAACACAACAGCTAACATACACCTCGTCTCAATACACTACAGCTAACACACACCTCGTCTCAACAACCTACAGCTAACACACACCTCGTCTAAACACACTACAGCTAACACACAGCTCGTGTCAACACACTACAGCTAACACACACCTCGTTTCAGCACTACAACTAGCACACACCTCGTCTCAACACTACAGCTAACACGCACACCTCGTCTGAACACACTACAGCTAACACACACCTCGTCTCAACACACTACAGCTAACACACACGTCGTCTCAACACTACAGCTAACACACATCTCGTCTCAACACACTACAGCTAACACACACCTCGTCTAAACACACAGCTCGTGTCAACACACTACAGCTAACACACACCTCGTTTCAGCACTACAGCTAACACACACCTCTTCTCAACACTACAGCTAACACGCACACCTCGTCTGAACACACTACAGCTAACACACACCTCGTCTCAACACACTACAGCTAACACACACCTCGTCTAAACACACTACAGCTAACACACAGCTCGTGTCAACACACTACAGCTAACACACACCTCGTCTCAACACTACAGCTAACACACACCTCGTCTCAACACAACAGCTAACATACACCTCGTCTCAATACACTACAGCTAACACACACCTCGTCTCAACACACTACAGCTAACACACACCTCGTCTAAACACACAACAGCTAACACACAGCTCGTGTCATCACACTACAGCTAACACACACATCGTTTCAGCACTACAGCTAACACACACCTCGTCTCAACACTACAGCTAACACGCACACCTCGTCTGAACACACTACAGCTAACACACACCTCGTCTCAACACACTACAGCTAACACACACCTCGTCTCAACACACTGCAGCTAACACACACCTCGTCTAAACACACAACAGCTAACACACAGCTCGTGTCATCACACTACAGCTAACACACACATCGTTTCAGCACTACAGCTAACACACACCTCGTCTCAACACTACAGCTAACACACACCTCGCCTCAACACACTGCAGCTCAAACACGCCTCGTCTCAACACACTACAGCTAACACGCACACCTCGTCTCAACACACTACAGCTAACACACACCTCGTCTAAACACACTACAGCTAACACACAGCTCGTGTCAACACACTACAGCTAACACACACCTCGTTTCAGCACTACAGCTAACACACACCTCGTCTCAACACTACAGCTAACACACACCTCGTCTCAACACACTACAGCTAACACACATCTCCTCTCAACGCACTACAGCTAACACATACCTCTTCTGAACACACTACAGCTAACACACAGCTCGTGTCAAGCCACTACAGCTAACACACACCTCGTTTCAGCACTACAGCTAACACACACCTCGTCTCAACACTACAGCTAACACACACCCCGTCTCAACACACTACAGCTACCACACATCTCGTCTCAACACACTACAGCTAACACGCACACCTCTTCTGAACACACTACAGCTAACACGCACACCTCGTCGCAAAACTACAGCTAACACACCTCGTCTCAACACACTACAGCTAAAACACACCTCGTCTCAACACACTACAGCTAACACGCACACCTCGTCTCAACACACTACAGCTAACACACACTTCGTCTCAACACACTACAGCTAACACACACCTCGTCTAAAGACACTACAACTAACACACAGCTCGAGTCAACACACTACAGCTAACACACACCTCGTTTCAGCACTACAGCTAACACACAGCTCGTCTCAACACTACAGCTAACACGCACACCTCGTCTGAACACACTACAGCTAACACAAATCTCGTCTCAACGCACTACAGCTAACACGCACACCTCGTCTGAACACACTACATCTAACACACAACTCTTCTCAACACTACAGCTAACCAGAACTCGTCTCAACAGAATAGCTAACACAAACCTCGTCTCAACACTGCATCTAACACACACCTCGTCTCAACACACTACAGCTAACATACACCTCGTCTCAATACACTACAGCTAACACACACCTCGTCTCAACACACTACAGCTAACACACACCTCGTCTAAAGACACTACAACTAACACACAGCTCGAGTCAACACACTACAGCTAACACACACCTCGTTTCAGCACTACAGCTAACACACAGCTCGTCTCAACACTACAGCTAACACGCACACCTCGTCTGAACACACTACAGCTAACACACACCTCGTCTCAACACACTACAGCAAACACACACCTCGTCTAAACACACTACAGCTAACACACAGCTCGTGTCAACACACTACAGCTAACACACACCTCGTTTCAGCACTACAGCTAACACACACCTCGTCTCAACACTACAGCTAACACACACCTCGTCTCAACACACTACAGCTAACACGCACACCTCGTCTCAACGCACTACAGCTAACACATACCTCTTCTAAACACACTACAGCTAACACACAGCTCGTGTCAAGCCACTACAGCAAACACACACCTCGTCTCAACACAACAGCTAACATACACCTCGTCTCAATACACTACAGCTAACACACACCTCGTCTCAACACACTACAGCTAACACACACCTCGTCTAAACACACTACAGCTAACACACAGCTCGTGTCAACACACTACAGCTAACACACACCTCGTTTCAGCACTACAACTAGCACACACCTCGTCTCAACACTACAGCTAACACGCACACCTCGTCTGAACACACTACAGCTAACACACACCTCGTCTCAACACACTACAGCTAACACACACCTCGTCTCAACACTACAGCTAACACACATCTCGTCTCAACACACTACAGCTAACACACACCTCGTCTAAACACACAGCTCGTGTCAACACACTACAGCTAACACACACCTCGTGTCAACACACTACAGCTAACACACACCTCGTTTCAGCACTACAGCTAACACACACCTCTTCTCAACACTACAGCTAACACGCACACCTCGTCTGAACACACTACAGCTAACACACACCTCGTCTCAACACACTACAGCTAACACACACCTCGTCTAAACACACTACAGCTAACACACAGCTCGTGTCAACACACTACAGCTAACACACACCTCGTTTCACCACTACAGCTAACACACACCTCGTCTCAACACTACAGCTAACACACACCTCGTCTCAACACACTACAGCTAACACGCACACCTCGTCTCAAGACACTACAGCTACCACACACCTCGTCTAAACACACTACAGCTAACACACAGCTCGTGTCAACACACTACAGCTAACACACACCTCGTTTCAGCACTTCAGCTAACACACACCTCGTCTCAACACTACAGCTGACACACACCTCGTCTCAACACACTACAGCTAAGACACATCTCGTCTCAACGCACTACAGCTAACACATACCTCGTCTCAACACACTACAGCTAACACACACCTCGTCTAAACACACTACAGCTAACACACAGCTCGTGTCAACACACTACAGCTAACACACACCTCGTTTCAGCACTACAACTAACACACACCTCGTCTCAACACTACAGCTAACACGCACACCTCGTCTGAACACACTACAGCTAACACACACCTCGTCTCAACACACTACAGCTAACACACACCTCGTCTCAACACTACAGCTAACACACATCTCGTCTCAACACTCTACAGCTAACACACACCTCGTCTAAACACACAGCTCGTGTCAACACACTACAGCTAACACACACCTCGTTTCAGCACTACAGCTAACACACAGCTCGTCTCAACACTACAGCTAACACGCACACCTCGTCTGAACACACTACAGCTAACACACACCTCGTCTCAACACACTACAGCTAACACACACCTCGTCTAAACACACTACAGCTAACACACAGCTCGTGTCAACACACTACAGCTAACACACACCTCGTTTCAGCACTACAGCTAACACACACCTCGTCTCAACACTACAGCTAACACACACCTCGTCTCAACACTACAGCTAACACACATCTCGTCTCAACACACTACAGCTAACACGCACACCTCGTCTGAACACACTACAGCTAACACACACCTCGTCTCAACACACTACACCTAACACACACCTCGTTTCAGCACTACAGCTAACACACACCCCGTCTCAACACACTACAGCTACCACACATCTCGTCTCAACACACTACAGCTAACACACACCTCGTCTAAACACACTACAGCTAACACACAGCTCGTGTCAACACACTACAGCTAACACACACCTCGTTTCAGCACTACAGCTAACACACACCTCGTCTCAACACACTACAGCTAACACACACCTCGTCTCAACACACTACAGCTAACACACACCCCGTCTCAACACACTACAGCTACCACACATCTCGTCTCAACACACTACAGCTAACACACACCTCGTCTAAACACACTACAGCTAACACACAGCTCGTGTCAACACACTACAGCTAACACACACCTCGTTTCAGCACTACAGCTAACACACACCTCGTCTCAACACACTACAGCTAACACACACCTCGTCTCAACACACTACAGCTAACACACACCTCGTTTCAGCACTACAGCTAACACACACCTCGTCTCAACACTACAGCTAACACACACCTCGTCTCAACACACTACAGCTAACACGCACACCTCGTCTCAACACACTACAGCTAACACGCACACCTCGTCTCAACACACTACAGCTAACACACACCTCGTCTAAACACACTACAGCTAACACACAGCTCGTGTCAACACACTACAGCTAACACACACCTCGTTTCAGCACTACAGCTAACACACACCTCGTTTCAGCACTACAGCTAACACACACCTCGTCTCAACACTACAGCTAACACACACCTCGTCTCAACACACTACAGCTAACACACATCTCCGCTCAACGCACTACAGCTAACACATACCTCTTCTAAACACACTACAGCTAACACACAGCTCGTGTCAAGCCACTACAGCTAACACACACCTCATTTCAGCACTACAGCTAACACACATCTCGTCTCAACACACTGCAGCTAACACGCACACCTCGTCTGAACACACTACAGCTAACACACAGCTCGTCTCAACACACTACAGCTAACACACACCTCGTCTCAGCACACTACAGCTAACACACACTTCGTCTAAACACACTACAGCTAACACACACCTCGTCTCAACACTACAGCTAACACACACCACGTCTCAACACACTACAGCTACCACACATCTCGTCTCAACACACTACAGCTAACACGCACACCTCGTCTCAACACACTACAGCTAACACGCACACCTCGTCTGAACACACTACAGCTAACACACACCTCGTCGCAACACTACAGCTAACACACACCTCGTCTCAACACTACAGCTAACACACATCTCGTCTCAACACACTACAGCTAACACACACCTCGTCTCAACACACTACAGCTAACACACACCTCGTCTCAACACACTACAGCTAACACACACCTCGTCTCAACGCACTACAGCTAACACACAACTCGTCTCAACACTATACCTAACACAGAACTCGTCTCAATACAATAGCTAACACACACCTCGTCTCAACACTGCATCTAACACACACCTCGTCTCAACACACTACAGCTAACATACACCTCGTCTCAATACACACAGCTAACACACACCTCGTTTCAGCACTACAGCTAACACACACCTCGTCTCAACACTACAGCTAACACGCACACCTCGTCTGAACACACTACAGCTAACACACACCTCGTCTCAACACACTACAGCTAACACACACCTCGTCTAAACACACTACAGCTAACACACACCTCGTCTAAACACACAACAGCTAACACACAGCTCGTGTCATCACACTACAGCTAACACACACATCGTTTCAGCACTACAGCTAACACACACCTCGTCTCAACACTACAGCTAACACACACCTCGTCTCAACACACTGCAGCTCAAACACGCCTCGTCTCAACACACTACAGCTAACACGCACACCTCGTCTCAACACACTACAGCTAAAACACACCTCGTCTCAACACACTACAGCTAACACACACCTCGTCTCAACACACTACAGCTAACACACACCCCGTCTCAACACACTACAGCTACCACACATCTCGTCTCAACACACTACAGCTAACACACACCTCGTCTAAACACACTACAGCTAACACACAGCTCGTGTCAACACACTACAGCTAACACACACCTCGTTTCAGCACTACAGCTAACACACACCTCGTCTCAACACACTACAGCTAACACACACCTCGTCTCAACACACTACAGCTAACACACACCTCGTTTCAGCACTACAGCTAACACACACCTCGTCTCAACACTACAGCTAACACACACCTCGTCTCAACACACTACAGCTAACACGCACACCTCGTCTCAACACACTACAGCTAACACGCACACCTCGTCTCAACACACTACAGCTAACACACACCTCGTCTAAACACACTACAGCTAACACACAGCTCGTGTCAACACACTACAGCTAACACACACCTCGTTTCAGCACTACAGCTAACACACACCTCGTTTCAGCACTACAGCTAACACACACCTCGTCTCAACACTACAGCTAACACACACCTCGTCTCAACACACTACAGCTAACACACATCTCCGCTCAACGCACTACAGCTAACACATACCTCTTCTAAACACACTACAGCTAACACACAGCTCGTGTCAAGCCACTACAGCTAACACACACCTCATTTCAGCACTACAGCTAACACACACCTCGTCTTAACACTACAGCTAACACACACCTCGTCTCAACACTACAGCTAACACACATCTCGTCTCAACACACTGCAGCTAACACGCACACCTCGTCTGAACACACTACAACTAACACACAGCTCGTCTCAACACACTACAGCTAACACACACCTCGTCTCAGCACACTACAGCTAACACACACTTCGTCTAAACACACTACAGCTAACACACACCTCGTCTCAACACTACAGCTAACACACACCACGTCTCAACACACTACAGCTACCACACATCTCGTCTCAACACACTACAGCTAACACGCACACCTCGTCTCAACACACTACAGCTAACACGCACACCTCGTCTGAACACACTACAGCTAACACACACCTCGTCGCAACACTACAGCTAACACACACCTCGTCTCAACACTACAGCTAACACACATCTCGTCTCAACACACTACAGCTAACACACACTTCGTCTAAACACACTACAGCTAACACCCATCTCGTCTCAACGCACTACAGCTAACACGCACACCTCGTCTCAACACACTAAGGGTAACACGCACACCTCGTCTGAACACACTACAGCTAACACACACCTCGTCTCAACACTACAGCTAACACACACCTCGTCTCAACACTACAGCTAACACACATCTCGTCTCAACACACTACAGCTAACACACACTTTGTCTAAACACACTACAGCTAACACACACCTCGTCTCAATACTACAGCTAACACACACCTCGTCTAAACACACTACAGCTAACACACATCTCGTCTCAACACACTACAGCTAACACGCACACCTCGTCTCAACACACTAAGACTAACACGCACACCTCGTGTGAACACACTACAGCTAGCACACACCTCGTCTCAACACTACAGCTAAGACACACCTCGTCTCAAAACACTACAGCTAACACACACCTCGTCTCAACACACTACAGCTAACACGCACACCTCGTCCAACACACTACAGCTAACACACAGCTCGTTTCAGCACTACAGCTAACACACAGCTTGTCTCAACACACTACAGCTAACACACAACTCGTCTCAACACAATAGCTAACACACAGCTCGTCTCAACACTGCAGCTAACACACACCTCGTTTCAGCACTACAGCTAACAAACACCTCGTCTCAACACTACAGCTAACACACACCTCGTCTCAACACACTACAGCTAACACACACCTCGTCTCAACACACTACAGCTAACACACACCTCGTCTCAACGCACTACAGCTAACACACAACTCGTCTCAACACTATACCTAACACAGAACTCGTCTCAATACAATAGCTAACACACACCTCGTCTCAACACTGCATCTAACACACACCTCGTCTCAACACACTACAGCTAACATACACCTCGTCTCAATACACTACAGCTAACACACACCTCGTTTCAGCACTACAGCTAACACAAATCTCGTCTCAACGCACTACAGCTAACACGCACACCTCGTCTGAACACACTACAGCTAACACACACCTCGTCTCAACACACTACAGCTAACACACACCTCGTCTAAACACACTACAGCTAACACACACCTCGTCTAAACACACAACAGCTAACACACAGCTCGTGTCATCACACTACAGCTAACACACACATCGTTTCAGCACTACAGCTAACACACACCTCGTCTCAACACTACAGCTAACACACACCTCGTCTCAACACACTGCAGCTCAAACACGCCTCGTCTCAACACACTACAGCTAACACGCACACCTCGTCTCAACACACTACAGCTAAAACACACCTCGTCTCAACACACTACAGCTAACACGCACACCTCGTCTCAACACACTACAGCTAACACACACTTCGTCTCAACACACTACAGCTAACACACCTCGTCTCAACACACTACAGCTAACACACATCTCGTGTCAAGCCACTACAGCTAACACACACCTCGTTTCAGCACTACAGCTAACACACACCTCGTCTCAACACTACAGCTAACACACACCTCGTCTCAACATTACAGCTAACACACATCTCGTCTCAACACACTACAGCTAACACACACTTCGTCTAAACACACTACATCTAAGACACACCTCGTCTCAACACACTACAGCTAACACGCACACCTCGTCTCAACACACTAAGGCTAACACGCACACCTCGTCTGAACACACTACAGCTAACACACACCTCGTCTCAACACTACAGCTAAGACACACCTCGTCTCAACACACTACAGCTAACACACACCTCGTCTCAACACACTACAGCTAACACGCACACCTCGTCTCAACACACTACAGCTAACACACACTTCGTCTCAACACACTACAGCTAACACGCACACCTCGTCTCAACACACTACAGCTAACACACACCTCGTCTCAACACACTACACCTAACACACACCTCGTTTCAGCACTACAGCTAACACACACCTCGTCTCAACACTACAGCTAACACACACCTCGTCTCAACACACTACAGCTAACACAAATCTCGTCTCAACGCACTACAGCTAACACGCACACCTCGTCTGAACACACTACATCTAACACACAACTCTTCTCAACACTACAGCTAACCAGAACTCGTCTCAACAGAATAGCTAACATAAACCTCGTCTCAACACTGCATCTAACACACACCTCGTCTCAACACACTACAGCTAACATACACCTCGTCTCAATACACTACAGCTAACACACACCTCGTCTCAACACACTACAGCTAACACACACCTCGTCTAAAGACACTACAACTAACACACAGCTCGAGTCAACACACTACAGCTAACACACACCTCGTTTCAGCACTACAGCTAACACACAGCTCGTCTCAACACTACAGCTAACACGCACACCTCGTCTGAACACACTACAGCTAACACACACCTCGTCTCAACACACTACAGCAAACACACACCTCGTCTAAACACACTACAGCTACACACAGCTCGTGTCAACACACTACAGCTAACACACACCTCGTTTCAGCACTACAGCTAACACACAGCTCGTCTCAACACTACAGCTAACACACACCTCGTCTCAACATTACAGCTAACACACATCTCGTCTCAACACACTACAGCTAACACACACTTCGTCTAAACACACTACATCTAAGACACACCTCGTCTCAACACACTACAGCTAACACGCACACCTCGTCTCAACACACTAAGGCTAACACGCACACCTCGTCTGAACACACTACAGCTAACACACACCTCGTCTCAACACTACAGCTAAGACACACCTCGTCTCAACACACTACAGCTAACACACACCTCGTCTCAACACACTACAGCTAACACGCACACCTCGTCTCAACACACTACAGCTAACACACACTTCGTCTCAACACACTACAGCTAACACGCACACCTCGTCTCAACACACTACAGCTAACACACACCTCGTCTCAACACACTACACCTAACACACACCTCGTTTCAGCACTACAGCTAACACACACCTCGTCTCAACACTACAGCTAACACACACCTCGTCTCAACACACTACAGCTAACACAAATCTCGTCTCAACGCACTACAGCTAACACGCACACCTCGTCTGAACACACTACATCTAACACACAACTCTTCTCAACACTACAGCTAACCAGAACTCGTCTCAACAGAATAGCTAACATAAACCTCGTCTCAACACTGCATCTAACACACACCTCGTCTCAACACACTACAGCTAACATACACCTCGTCTCAATACACTACAGCTAACACACACCTCGTCTCAACACACTACAGCTAACACACACCTCGTCTAAAGACACTACAACTAACACACAGCTCGAGTCAACACACTACAGCTAACACACACCTCGTTTCAGCACTACAGCTAACACACAGCTCGTCTCAACACTACAGCTAACACGCACACCTCGTCTGAACACACTACAGCTAACACACACCTCGTCTCAACACACTACAGCAAACACACACCTCGTCTAAACACACTACAGCTACACACAGCTCGTGTCAACACACTACAGCTAACACACACCTCGTTTCAGCACTACAGCTAACACACACCTCGTCTCAACACTACAGCTAACACACACCTCGTCTCAACACACTACAGCTAACACGCACACCTCGTCTCAACGCACTACAGCTAACACATACCTCTTCTAAACACACTACAGCTAACACACAGCTCGTGTCAAGCCACTACAGCTAACACACACCTCGTCTCAACACAACAGCTAACATACACCTCGTCTCAATACACTACAGCTAACACACACCTCGTCTCAACACACTACAGCTAACACACACCTCGTCTAAACACACTACAGCTAACACACAGCT
Source organism: Acipenser ruthenus (assembly GCF_902713425.1). Taxonomy (NCBI): domain Eukaryota; kingdom Metazoa; phylum Chordata; class Actinopteri; order Acipenseriformes; family Acipenseridae; genus Acipenser; species Acipenser ruthenus. The sequence goes on along the minus strand of NC_081201.1, from coordinate 16,194,054 downwards.
CGTGTCAACACACTACAGCTAACACACACCTCGTTTCAGCACTACAACTAGCACACACCTCGTCTCAACACTACAGCTAACACGCACACCTCGTCTGAACACACTACAGCTAACACACACCTCGTCTCAACACACTACAGCTAACACACACCTCGTCTCAACACTACAGCTAACACACATCTCGTCTCAACACACTACAGCTAACACACACCTCGTCTAAACACACAGCTCGTGTCAACACACTACAGCTAACACACACCTCGTGTCAACACACTACAGCTAACACACACCTCGTTTCAGCACTACAGCTAACACACACCTCTTCTCAACACTACAGCTAACACGCACACCTCGTCTGAACACACTACAGCTAACACACACCTCGTCTCAACACACTACTACAGCTAACACACACCTCGTCTAAACACACTACAGCTAACACACAGCTCGTGTCAACACACTACAGCTAACACACACCTCGTTTCACCACTACAGCTAACACACACCTCGTCTCAACACTACAGCTAACACACACCTCGTCTCAACACACTACAGCTAACACGCACACCTCGTCTCAAGACACTACAGCTAACACACACCTCGTCTAAACACACTACAGCTAACACACAGCTCGTGTCAACACACTACAGCTAACACACACCTCGTTTCAGCACTTCAGCTAACACACACCTCGTCTCAACACTACAGCTGACACACACCTCGTCTCAACACACTACAGCTAAGACACATCTCGTCTCAACGCACTACAGCTAACACATACCTCGTCTCAACACACTACAGCTAACACACACCTCGTCTAAACACACTACAGCTAACACACAGCTCGTGTCAAGCCACTACAGCTAACACACACCTCATTTCAGCACTACAGCTAACACACACCTCGTCTCAACACTACAGCTAACACACACCTCGTCTCAACACTACAGCTAACACACATCTCGTCTCAACACACTGCAGCTAACACGCACACCTCGTCTGAACACACTACAGCTAACACACACCTCGTCTCAACACACTACAGCTAACACACACCTCGTCTCAGCACACTACAGCTAACACACACTTCGTCTAAACACACTACAGCTAACACACACCTCGTCTCAACACTACAGCTAACACACACCACGTCTCAACACACTACAGCTACCACACATCTCGTCTCAACACACTACAGCTAACACGCACACCTCGTCTCAACACACTACAGCTAACACGCACACCTCGTCTGAACACACTACAGCTAACACACACCTCGTCGCAACACTACAGCTAACACACACCTCGTCTCAACACTACAGCTAACACACATCTCGTCTCAACACACTACAGCTAACACACACTTCGTCTAAACACACTACAGCTAACACCCATCTCGTCTCAACGCACTACAGCTAACACGCACACCTCGTCTCAACACACTAAGGGTAACACGCACACCTCGTCTGAACACACTACAGCTAACACACACCTCGTCTCAACACTACAGCTAACACACACCTCGTCTCAACACTACAGCTAACACACATCTCGTCTCAACACACTACAGCTAACACACACTTCGTCTAAACACACTACAGCTAACACACACCTCGTCTCAATACTACAGCTAACACACACCTCGTCTAAACACACTACAGCTAACACACATCTCGTCTCAACACACTACAGCTAACACGCACACCTCGTCTCAACACACTAAGACTAACACGCACACCTCGTGTGAACACACTACAGCTAACACACACCTCGTCTCAACACTACAGCTAAGACACACCTCGTCTCAAAACACTACAGCTAACACACACCTCGTCTCAACACACTACAGCTAACACGCACACCTCGTCTCAACACACTACAGCTAACACGCACACCTCGTCTCAACACACTACAGCTAACACGCACACCTCGTCTGAACACACTACAGCTAACACACACCTCGTCGCAAAACTACAGCTAACACACCTCGTCTCAACACACTACAGCTAAAACACACCTCGTCTCAACACACTACAGCTAACACGCACACCTCGTCTCAACACACTACAGCTAACACGCACACCTCGTCTGAACACACTACAGCTAACACACAACTCGTCTCAACACAATAGCTAACACACAGCTCGTCTCAACACTGCAGCTAACACACACCTCGTTTCAGCACTACAGCTAACAAACACCTCGTCTCAACACTACAGCTAACACACACCTCGTCTCAACACACTACAGCTAACACACACCTCGTCTCAACGCACTACAGCTAACACGCACACCTCGTCTGAACACACTACAGCTAACACACAACTCGTCTCAACACTATACCTAACACAGAACTCGTCTCAATACAATAGCTAACACACACCTCGTCTCAACACTGCATCTAACACACACCTCGTCTCAACACACTACAGCTAACATACACCTCGTCTCAATACACTACAGCTAACACACACCTCGTTTCAGCACTACAGCTAACACACACCTCGTCTCAACACTACAGCTAACACACATCTCGTCTCAACACACTGCAGCTAACACGCACACCTCGTCTGAACACACTACAGCTAACACACACCTCGTCTCAACACACTACAGCTAACACACACCTCGTCTCAGCACACTACAGCTAACACACACTTCGTCTAAACACACTACAGCTAACACACACCTCGTCTCAACACTACAGCTAACACACACCACGTCTCAACACACTACAGCTACCACACATCTCGTCTCAACACACTACAGCTAACACGCACACCTCGTCTCAACACACTACAGCTAACACGCACACCTCGTCTGAACACACTACAGCTAACACACACCTCGTCGCAACACTACAGCTAACACACACCTCGTCTCAACACTACAGCTAACACACATCTCGTCTCAACACACTACAGCTAACACACACTTCGTCTAAACACACTACAGCTAACACCCATCTCGTCTCAACGCACTACAGCTAACACGCACACCTCGTCTCAACACACTAAGGGTAACACGCACACCTCGTCTGAACACACTACAGCTAACACACACCTCGTCTCAACACTACAGCTAACACACACCTCGTCTCAACACTACAGCTAACACACATCTCGTCTCAACACACTACAGCTAACACACACTTCGTCTAAACACACTACAGCTAACACACACCTCGTCTCAATACTACAGCTAACACACACCTCGTCTAAACACACTACAGCTAACACACATCTCGTCTCAACACACTACAGCTAACACGCACACCTCGTCTCAACACACTAAGACTAACACGCACACCTCGTGTGAACACACTACAGCTAACACACACCTCGTCTCAACACTACAGCTAAGACACACCTCGTCTCAAAACACTACAGCTAACACACACCTCGTCTCAACACACTACAGCTAACACGCACACCTCGTCTCAACACACTACAGCTAACACGCACACCTCGTCTCAACACACTACAGCTAACACGCACACCTCGTCTGAACACACTACAGCTAACACACACCTCGTCGCAAAACTACAGCTAACACACCTCGTCTCAACACACTACAGCTAAAACACACCTCGTCTCAACACACTACAGCTAACACGCACACCTCGTCTCAACACACTACAGCTAACACGCACACCTCGTCTGAACACACTACAGCTAACACACAACTCGTCTCAACACAATAGCTAACACACAGCTCGTCTCAACACTGCAGCTAACACACACCTCGTTTCAGCACTACAGCTAACAAACACCTCGTCTCAACACTACAGCTAACACACACCTCGTCTCAACACACTACAGCTAACACACACCTCGTCTCAACGCACTACAGCTAACACGCACACCTCGTCTGAACACACTACAGCTAACACACAACTCGTCTCAACACTATACCTAACACAGAACTCGTCTCAATACAATAGCTAACAAACACCTCGTCTCAACACTGCATCTAACACACACCTCGTCTCAACACACTACAGCTAACATACACCTCGTCTCAATACACTACAGCTAACACACACCTCGTTTCAGCACTACAGCTAACACACACCTCGTCTCAACACTACAGCTAACACGCACACCTCGTCTGAACACACTACAGCTAACACACACCTCGTCTCAACACACTACAGCTAACACACACCTCGTCTCAACACACTACAGCTAACACACACCTCGTCTAAACACACAACAGCTAACACACAGCTCGTGTCATCACACTACAGCTAACACACACATCGTTTCAGCACTACAGCTAACACACACCTCGTCTCAACACTACAGCTAACACACACCTCGTCTCAACACACTGCAGCTCAAACACGCCTCGTCTCAACACACTACAGCTAACACGCACACCTCTTCTGAACACACTACAGCTAACACGCACACCTCGTCGCAAAACTACAGCTAACACACCTCGTCTCAACACACTACAGCTAAAACACACCTCGTCTCAACACACTACAGCTAACACGCACACCTTCTCTCAACACACTAAGGCTAACACGCACTTCGTCTCAACACACTACAGCTAACACGCACACCTCGTCTCAACACACTACAGCTAACACACAGCTTGTCTCAACACACTAAGGCTAACACGCACACCTCGTCTGAACACACTACAGCTAACACACACCTCGTCTCAACACACTACAGCTAACACGCACACCTCGTCTGAACACACTACAGCTAACACACACCCCGTCTCAACACACTACAGCTACCACACATCTCGTCTCAACACACTACAGCTAACACGCACACCTCGTCTGAACACACTACAGCTAACACACACCTCGTCTCAACATTACAGCTAAGACACACCTCGTCTCAACACACTACAGCTAACACACACCTCGTCTCAACACACTACAGCTAACACGCACACCTCGTCTCAACACACTACAGCTAACACACACTTCGTCTCAACACACTACAGCTAACACGCACACCTCGTCTCAACACACTACAGCTAACACACAGCTTGTCTCAACACACTAAGGCTAACACGCACACCTCGTCTGAACACACTACAGCTAACACACACCTCGTCTCAACACACTACAGCTAACACACACCTCGTCTCAACACACTACACCTAACACACACCTCGTTTCAGCACTACAGCTAACACACACCTCGTCTCAACACTACAGCTAACACACACCTCGTCTCAACACACTACAGCTAATACAAATCTCGTCTCAACGCACTACAGCTAACACGCACACCTCGTCTGAACACACTACATCTAACACACAACTCTTCTCAACACTACAGCTAACCAGAACTCGTCTCAACAGAATAGCTAACACAAACCTCGTCTCAACACTGCATCTAACACACACCTCGTCTCAACACACTACAGCTAACATACACCTCGTCTCAATACACTACAGGTAACACACACCTCGTCTAAACACACTACAGCTAACATACACCTCGTCTCAATACACTACAGCTAACACACACCTCGTCTCAACACACTACAGCTAACACACACCTCGTCTAAACACACTACAGCTAACACACACCTCGTCTCAACACACTACAGCTAACACACACCTCGTCTCAACACACTGCAGCTAACACACACCTCGTCTAAACACACAACAGCTAACACACAGCTCGTGTCATCACACTACAGCTAACACACACATCGTTTCAGCACTACAGCTAACACACACCTCGTCTCAACACTACAGCTAACACGCACACCTCGTCTGAACACACTACAGCTTAACACACACCTCGTCTCAACACACTACAGCTAACACACACCTCGTCTCAACACACTGCAGCTAACACACACCTCGTCTAAACACACAACAGCTAACACACAGCTCGTGTCATCACACTACAGCTAACACACACATCGTTTCAGCACTACAGCTAACACACACCTCGTCTCAACACTACAGCTAACACACACCTCGTCTCAACACACTGCAGCTCAAACACGCCTCGTCTCAACACACTACAGCTAACACGCACACCTCGTCTCAACACACTACAGCTAACACACACCTCGTCTAAACACACTACAGCTAACACACAGCTCGTGTCAACACACTACAGCTAACACACACCTCGTTTCAGCACTACAGCTAACACACACCTCGTCGCAAAACTACAGCTAACACACCTCGTCTCAACACACTACAGCTAAAACACACCTCGTCTCAACACACTACAGCTAACACGCACACCTCGTCTCAACACACTACAGCTAACACACACTTCGTCTCAACACACTACAGCTAACACATACCTCGTCTCAACACACTACAGCTAACACACATCTCGTGTCAAGCCACTACAGCTAACACACACCTCGTTTCAGCACTACAGCTAACACACACCTCGTCTCAACACTACAGCTAACACACACCTCGTCTCAACACTACAGCTAACACACATCTCGTCTCAACACACTACAGCTAACACACACTTCGTCTAAACACACTACATCTAAGACACACCTCGTCTCAACACACTACAGCTAACACACACCTCGTCTCAACACTACAGCTAACACACACCTCGTCTCAACACTACAGCTAACACACATCTCGTCTCAACACACTACAGCTAACACACACTTCGTCTAAACACACTACATCTAAGACACACCTCGTCTCAACACACTACAGCTAACACACACCTCGTCTCAACACACTACAGCTAACACGCACACCTCGTCTCAACACACTAAGGCTAACACGCACACCTCGTCTGAACACACTATAGCTAACACACACCTCGTCTCAACACTACAGCTAACACACACCTCGTCTCAACACTACAGCTAACACACATCTCGACTCAACACACTACAGCTAACACACACTTCGTCTAAACACACTACAGCTAACACACACCTCGTCTCAACACACTACAGCTAACACACACCACGTCTCAACACACTACAGCTACCACACATCTCGTCTCAACACACTACAGCTAACACGCACACCTCGTCTCAACACACTACAGCTAACACGCACACCTCGTCTGAACACACTACAGCTAACACACACCTCGTCTCAACACTACAGCTAACACACACCTCGTCTCAACACACTACTACAGCTAACACACACCTCGTCTAAACACACTACAGCTAACACACAGCTCGTGTCAACACACTACAGCTAACACACACCTCGTTTCACCACTACAGCTAACACACACCTCGTCTCAACACTACAGCTAACACACACCTCGTCTCAACACACTACAGCTAACACGCACACCTCGTCTCAAGACACTACAGCTAACACACACCTCGTCTAAACACACTACAGCTAACACACAGCTCGTGTCAACACACTACAGCAAACACACACCTCGTTTCAGCACTTCAGCTAACACACACCTCGTCTCAACACTACAGCTGACACACACCTCGTCTCAACACACTACAGCTAAGACACATCTCGTCTCAACGCACTACAGCTAACACATACCTCGTCTCAACACACTACAGCTAACACACACCTCGTCTAAACACACTACAGCTAACACACAGCTCGTGTCAAGCCACTACAGCTAACACACACCTCATTTCAGCACTACAGCTAACACACACCTCGTCTCAACACTACAGCTAACACACACCTCGTCTCAACACTACAGCTAACACACATCTCGTCTCAACACACTGCAGCTAACACGCACACCTCGTCTGAACACACTACAGCTAACACACACCTCGTCTCAACACACTACAGCTAACACACACCTCGTCTCAGCACACTACAGCTAACACACACTTCGTCTAAACACACTACAGCTAACACACACCTCGTCTCAACACTACAGCTAACACACACCACGTCTCAACACACTACAGCTACCACACATCTCGTCTCAACACACTACAGCTAACACGCACACCTCGTCTCAACACACTACAGCTAACACGCACACCTCGTCTGAACACACTACAGCTAACACACACCTCGTCGCAACACTACAGCTAACACACACCTCGTCTCAACACTACAGCTAACACACATCTCGTCTCAACACACTACAGCTAACACACACTTCGTCTAAACACACTACAGCTAACACCCATCTCGTCTCAACGCACTACAGCTAACACGCACACCTCGTCTCAACACACTAAGGGTAACACGCACACCTCGTCTGAACACACTACAGCTAACACACACCTCGTCTCAACACTACAGCTAACACACACCTCGTCTCAACACTACAGCTAACACACATCTCGTCTCAACACACTACAGCTAACACACACTTCGTCTAAACACACTACAGCTAACACACACCTCGTCTCAATACTACAGCTAACACACACCTCGTCTAAACACACTACAGCTAACACACATCTCGTCTCAACACACTACAGCTAACACGCACACCTCGTCTCAACACACTAAGACTAACACGCACACCTCGTGTGAACACACTACAGCTAACACACACCTCGTCTCAACACTACAGCTAAGACACACCTCGTCTCAAAACACTACAGCTAACACACACCTCGTCTCAACACACTACAGCTAACACGCACACCTCGTCTCAACACACTACAGCTAACACGCACACCTCGTCTCAACACACTACAGCTAACACGCACACCTCGTCTGAACACACTACAGCTAACACACACCTCGTCGCAAAACTACAGCTAACACACCTCGTCTCAACACACTACAGCTAAAACACACCTCGTCTCAACACACTACAGCTAACACGCACACCTCGTCTCAACACACTACAGCTAACACGCACACCTCGTCTGAACACACTACAGCTAACACACAACTCGTCTCAACACAATAGCTAACACACAGCTCGTCTCAACACTGCAGCTAACACACACCTCGTTTCAGCACTACAGCTAACAAACACCTCGTCTCAACACTACAGCTAACACACACCTCGTCTCAACACACTACAGCTAACACACACCTCGTCTCAACGCACTACAGCTAACACGCACACCTCGTCTGAACACACTACAGCTAACACACAACTCGTCTCAACACTATACCTAACACAGAACTCGTCTCAATACAATAGCTAACACACACCTCGTCTCAACACTGCATCTAACACACACCTCGTCTCAACACACTACAGCTAACATACACCTCGTCTCAATACACTACAGCTAACACACACCTCGTTTCAGCACTACAGCTAACACACACCTCGTCTCAACACTACAGCTAACACACATCTCGTCTCAACACACTGCAGCTAACACGCACACCTCGTCTGAACACACTACAGCTAACACACACCTCGTCTCAACACACTACAGCTAACACACACCTCGTCTCAGCACACTACAGCTAACACACACTTCGTCTAAACACACTACAGCTAACACACACCTCGTCTCAACACTACAGCTAACACACACCACGTCTCAACCCACTACAGCTACCACACATCTCGTCTCAACACACTACAGCTAACACGCACACCTCGTCTCAACACACTACAGCTAACACGCACACCTCGTCTGAACACACTACAGCTAACACACACCTCGTCGCAACACTACAGCTAACACACACCTCGTCTCAACACTACAGCTAACACACATCTCGTCTCAACACACTACAGCTAACACACACTTCGTCTAAACACACTACAGCTAACACCCATCTCGTCTCAACGCACTACAGCTAACACGCACACCTCGTCTCAACACACTAAGGGTAACACGCACACCTCGTCTGAACACACTACAGCTAACACACACCTCGTCTCAACACTACAGCTAACACACACCTCGTCTCAACACTACAGCTAACACACATCTCGTCTCAACACACTACAGCTAACACACACTTCGTCTAAACACACTACAGCTAACACACACCTCGTCTCAATACTACAGCTAACACACACCTCGTCTAAACACACTACAGCTAACACACATCTCGTCTCAACACACTACAGCTAACACGCACACCTCGTCTCAACACACTAAGACTAACACGCACACCTCGTGTGAACACACTACAGCTAACACACACCTCGTCTCAACACTACAGCTAAGACACACCTCGTCTCAAAACACTACAGCTAACACACACCTCGTCTCAACACACTACAGCTAACACGCACACCTCGTCTCAACACACTACAGCTAACACGCACACCTCGTCTCAACACACTACAGCTAACACGCACACCTCGTCTGAACACACTACAGCTAACACACACCTCGTCGCAAAACTACAGCTAACACACCTCGTCTCAACACACTACAGCTAAAACACACCTCGTCTCAACACACTACAGCTAACACGCACACCTCGTCTCAACACACTACAGCTAACACGCACACCTCGTCTGAACACACTACAGCTAACACACAACTCGTCTCAACACAATAGCTAACACACAGCTCGTCTCAACACTGCAGCTAACACACACCTCGTTTCAGCACTACAGCTAACAAACACCTCGTCTCAACACTACAGCTAACACACACCTCGTCTCAACACACTACAGCTAACACACACCTCGTCTCAACGCACTACAGCTAACACGCACACCTCGTCTGAACACACTACAGCTAACACACAACTCGTCTCAACACTATACCTAACACAGAACTCGTCTCAATACAATAGCTAACAAACACCTCGTCTCAACACTGCATCTAACACACACCTCGTCTCAACACACTACAGCTAACATACACCTCGTCTCAATACACTACAGCTAACACACACCTCGTTTCAGCACTACAGCTAACACACACCTCGTCTCAACACTACAGCTAACACGCACACCTCGTCTGAACACACTACAGCTAACACACACCTCGTCTCAACACACTACAGCTAACACACACCTCGTCTCAACACACTACAGCTAACACACACCTCGTCTAAACACACAACAGCTAACACACAGCTCGTGTCATCACACTACAGCTAACACACACATCGTTTCAGCACTACAGCTAACACACACCTCGTCTCAACACTACAGCTAACACACACCTCGTCTCAACACACTGCAGCTCAAACACGCCTCGTCTCAACACACTACAGCTAACACGCACACCTCTTCTGAACACACTACAGCTAACACGCACACCTCGTCGCAAAACTACAGCTAACACACCTCGTCTCAACACACTACAGCTAAAACACACCTCGTCTCAACACACTACAGCTAACACGCACACCTTCTCTCAACACACTAAGGCTAACACGCACTTCGTCTCAACACACTACAGCTAACACGCACACCTCGTCTCAACACACTACAGCTAACACACAGCTTGTCTCAACACACTAAGGCTAACACGCACACCTCGTCTGAACACACTACAGCTAACACACACCTCGTCTCAACACACTACAGCTAACACGCACACCTCGTCTGAACACACTACAGCTAACACACACCCCGTCTCAACACACTACAGCTACCACACATCTCGTCTCAACACACTACAGCTAACACGCACACCTCGTCTGAACACACTACAGCTAACACACACCTCGTCTCAACATTACAGCTAAGACACACCTCGTCTCAACACACTACAGCTAACACACACCTCGTCTCAACACACTACAGCTAACACGCACACCTCGTCTCAACACACTACAGCTAACACACACTTCGTCTCAACACACTACAGCTAACACGCACACCTCGTCTCAACACACTACAGCTAACACACAGCTTGTCTCAACACACTAAGGCTAACACGCACACCTCGTCTGAACACACTACAGCTAACACACACCTCGTCTCAACACACTACAGCTAACACACACCTCGTCTCAACACACTACACCTAACACACACCTCGTTTCAGCACTACAGCTAACACACACCTCGTCTCAACACTACAGCTAACACACACCTCGTCTCAACACACTACAGCTAATACAAATCTCGTCTCAACGCACTACAGCTAACACGCACACCTCGTCTGAACACACTACATCTAACACACAACTCTTCTCAACACTACAGCTAACCAGAACTCGTCTCAACAGAATAGCTAACACAAACCTCGTCTCAACACTGCATCTAACACACACCTCGTCTCAACACACTACAGCTAACATACACCTCGTCTCAATACACTACAGGTAACACACACCTCGTCTAAACACACTACAGCTAACATACACCTCGTCTCAATACACTACAGCTAACACACACCTCGTCTCAACACACTACAGCTAACACACACCTCGTCTAAACACACTACAGCTAACACACACCTCGTCTCAACACACTACAGCTAACACACACCTCGTCTCAACACACTGCAGCTAACACACACCTCGTCTAAACACACAACAGCTAACACACAGCTCGTGTCATCACACTACAGCTAACACACACATCGTTTCAGCACTACAGCTAACACACACCTCGTCTCAACACTACAGCTAACACGCACACCTCGTCTGAACACACTACAGCTTAACACACACCTCGTCTCAACACACTACAGCTAACACACACCTCGTCTCAACACACTGCAGCTAACACACACCTCGTCTAAACACACAACAGCTAACACACAGCTCGTGTCATCACACTACAGCTAACACACACATCGTTTCAGCACTACAGCTAACACACACCTCGTCTCAACACTACAGCTAACACACACCTCGTCTCAACACACTGCAGCTCAAACACGCCTCGTCTCAACACACTACAGCTAACACGCACACCTCGTCTCAACACACTACAGCTAACACACACCTCGTCTAAACACACTACAGCTAACACACAGCTCGTGTCAACACACTACAGCTAACACACACCTCGTTTCAGCACTACAGCTAACACACACCTCGTCGCAAAACTACAGCTAACACACCTCGTCTCAACACACTACAGCTAAAACACACCTCGTCTCAACACACTACAGCTAACACGCACACCTCGTCTCAACACACTACAGCTAACACACACTTCGTCTCAACACACTACAGCTAACACATACCTCGTCTCAACACACTACAGCTAACACACATCTCGTGTCAAGCCACTACAGCTAACACACACCTCGTTTCAGCACTACAGCTAACACACACCTCGTCTCAACACTACAGCTAACACACACCTCGTCTCAACACTACAGCTAACACACATCTCGTCTCAACACACTACAGCTAACACACACTTCGTCTAAACACACTACATCTAAGACACACCTCGTCTCAACACACTACAGCTAACACACACCTCGTCTCAACACTACAGCTAACACACACCTCGTCTCAACACTACAGCTAACACACATCTCGTCTCAACACACTACAGCTAACACACACTTCGTCTAAACACACTACATCTAAGACACACCTCGTCTCAACACACTACAGCTAACACACACCTCGTCTCAACACACTACAGCTAACACGCACACCTCGTCTCAACACACTAAGGCTAACACGCACACCTCGTCTGAACACACTATAGCTAACACACACCTCGTCTCAACACTACAGCTAACACACACCTCGTCTCAACACTACAGCTAACACACATCTCGACTCAACACACTACAGCTAACACACACTTCGTCTAAACACACTACAGCTAACACACACCTCGTCTCAACACACTACAGCTAACACACACCACGTCTCAACACACTACAGCTACCACACATCTCGTCTCAACACACTACAGCTAACACGCACACCTCGTCTCAACACACTACAGCTAACACGCACACCTCGTCTGAACACACTACAGCTAACACACACCTCGTCGCAAAACTACAGCTAACACACCTCGTCTCAACACACTACAGCTAAAACACACCTCGTCTCAACACACTACAGCTAACACGCACACCTCGTCTCAACACACTACAGCTAACACACACTTCGTCTCAACACACTACAGCTAACACACCTCGTCTCAACACACTACAGCTAACACACATCTCGTGTCAAGCCACTACAGCTAACACACACCTCGTTTCAGCACTACAGCTAACACACACCTCGTCTCAACACTACAGCTAACACACACCTCGTCTCAACATTACAGCTAACACAAGTCTCGTCTCAACACACTACAGCTAACACACACTTCGTCTAAACACACTACATCTAAGACACACCTCGTATCAACACACTACAGCTAACACGCACACCTCGTCTCAACACACTAAGGCTAACACGCACACCTCGTCTGAACACACTACAGCTAACACACACCTCGTCTCAACACTACAGCTAAGACACACCTCGTCTCAACACACTACAGCTAACACACACCTCGTCTCAACACACTACAGCTAACACGCACACCTCGTCTCAACACACTACAGCTAACACACACTTCGTCTCAACACACTACAGCTAACACACACCTCGTCTCAACACACTACACCTAACACACACCTCGTTTCAGCACTACAGCTAACACACACCTCGTCTCAACACTACAGCTAACACACACCTCGTCTCAACACACTACAGCTAACACAAATCTCGTCTCAACGCACTACAGCTAACACGCACACCTCGTCTGAACACACTACATCTAACACACAACTCTTCTCAACACTACAGCTAACCAGAACTCGTCTCAACAGAATAGCTAACACAAACCTCGTCTCAACACTGCATCTAACACACACCTCGTCTCAACACACTACAGCTAACATACACCTCGTCTCAATACACGACAGCTAACACACACCTCGTCTCAACACACTACAGCTAACACACACCTCGTCTAAACACACTACAACTAACACACAGCTCGAGTCAACACACTACAGCTAACACACACCTCGTTTCAGCACTACAGCTAACACACAGCTCGTCTCAACACTACAGCTAACACGCACACCTCGTCTGAACACACTACAGCTAACACACACCTCGTCTCAACACACTACAGCTAACACACACCTCGTCTAAACACACTACAGCTAACACACAGCTCGTGTCAACACACTACAGCTAACACACACCTCGTTTCAGCACTACAGCTAACACACACCTCGTCTCAACACTACAGCTAACACACACCTCGTCTCAACACACTACAGCTAACACGCACACCTCGTCTCAACGCACTACAGCTAACACATACCTCTTCTAAACACACTACAGCTAACACACAGCTCGTGTCAAGCCACTACAGCTAACACACACCTCGTCTCAACACAACAGCTAACATACACCTCGTCTCAATACACTACAGCTAACACACACCTCGTCTCAACAACCTACAGCTAACACACACCTCGTCTAAACACACTACAGCTAACACACAGCTCGTGTCAACACACTACAGCTAACACACACCTCGTTTCAGCACTACAACTAGCACACACCTCGTCTCAACACTACAGCTAACACGCACACCTCGTCTGAACACACTACAGCTAACACACACCTCGTCTCAACACACTACAGCTAACACACACCTCGTCTCAACACTACAGCTAACACACATCTCGTCTCAACACACTACAGCTAACACACACCTCGTCTAAACACACAGCTCGTGTCAACACACTACAGCTAACACACACCTCGTTTCAGCACTACAGCTAACACACACCTCTTCTCAACACTACAGCTAACACGCACACCTCGTCTGAACACACTACAGCTAACACACACCTCGTCTCAACACACTACAGCTAACACACACCTCGTCTAAACACACTACAGCTAACACACAGCTCGTGTCAACACACTACAGCTAACACACACCTCGTCTCAACACTACAGCTAACACACACCTCGTCTCAACACAACAGCTAACATACACCTCGTCTCAATACACTACAGCTAACACACACCTCGTCTCAACACACTACAGCTAACACACACCTCGTCTAAACACACAACAGCTAACACACAGCTCGTGTCATCACACTACAGCTAACACACACATCGTTTCAGCACTACAGCTAACACACACCTCGTCTCAACACTACAGCTAACACGCACACCTCGTCTGAACACACTACAGCTAACACACACCTCATCTCAACACACTACAGCTAACACACACCTCGTCTCAACACACTGCAGCTAACACACACCTCGTCTAAACACACAACAGCTAACACACAGCTCGTGTCATCACACTACAGCTAACACACACATCGTTTCAGCACTACAGCTAACACACACCTCGTCTCAACACTACAGCTAACACACACCTCGCCTCAACACACTGCAGCTCAAACACGCCTCGTCTCAACACACTACAGCTAACACGCACACCTCGTCTCAACACACTACAGCTAACACACACCTCGTCTAAACACACTACAGCTAACACACAGCTCGTGTCAACACACTACAGCTAACACATACCTCGTTTCAGCACTACAGCTAACACACACCTCGTCTCAACACTACAGCTAACACACACCTCGTCTCAACACACTACAGCTAACACACATCTCCTCTCAACGCACTACAGCTAACACATACCTCTTCTGAACACACTACAGCTAACACACAGCTCGTGTCAAGCCACTACAGCTAACACACACCTCGTTTCAGCACTACAGCTAACACACACCTCGTCTCAACACTACAGCTAACACACACCCCGTCTCAACACACTACAGCTACCACACATCTCGTCTCAACACACTACAGCTAACACGCACACCTCTTCTGAACACACTACAGCTAACACGCACACCTCGTCGCAAAACTACAGCTAACACACCTCGTCTCAACACACTACAGCTAAAACACACCTCGTCTCAACACACTACAGCTAACACGCACACCTCGTCTCAACACACTACAGCTAACACACACTTCGTCTCAACACACTACAGCTAACACACACCTCGTCTAAAGACACTACAACTAACACACAGCTCGAGTCAACACACTACAGCTAACACACACCTCGTTTCAGCACTACAGCTAACACACAGCTCGTCTCAACACTACAGCTAACACGCACACCTCGTCTGAACACACTACAGCTAACACAAATCTCGTCTCAACGCACTACAGCTAACACGCACACCTCGTCTGAACACACTACATCTAACACACAACTCTTCTCAACACATCAGCTAACCAGAACTCGTCTCAACAGAATAGCTAACACAAACCTCGTCTCAACACTGCATCTAACACACACCTCGTCTCAACACACTACAGCTAACATACACCTCGTCTCAATACACTACAGCTAACACATACCTCGTCTCAACACACTACAGCTAACACACACCTCGTCTAAAGACACTACAACTAACACACAGCTCGAGTCAACACACTACAGCTAACACACACCTCGTTACAGCACTACAGCTAACACACAGCTCGTCCCAACACTACAGCTAACACGCACACCTCGTCTGAACACACTACAGCTAACACACACCTCGTCTCAACACACTACAGCAAACACACACCTCGTCTAAACACACTACAGCTAACACACAGCTCGTGTCAACACACTACAGCTAACACACACCTCGTTTCAGCACTACAGCTAACACACACCTCGTCTCAACACTACAGCTAACACACACCTCGTCTCAACACACTACAGCTAACACGCACACCTCGTCTCAACGCACTACAGCTAACACATACCTCTTCTAAACACACTACAGCTAACACACAGCTCGTGTCAAGCCACTACAGCTAACACACACCTCGTCTCAACACAACAGCTAACATACACCTCGTCTCAATACACTACAGCTAACAAACACCTCGTCTCAACACACTACAGCTAACACACACCTCGTCTAAACACACTACAGCTAACACACAGCTCGTGTCAACACACTACAGCTAACACACACCTCGTTTCAGCACTACAACTAGCACACACCTCGTCTCAACACTACAGCTAACACGCACACCTCGTCTGAACACACTACAGCTAACACACACCTCGTCTCAACACACTACAGCTAACACACACCTCGTCTCAACACTACAGCTAACACACATCTCGTCTCAACACACTACAGCTAACACACACCTCGTCTAAACACACAGCTCGTGTCAACACACTACAGCTAACACACACCTCGTGTCAACACACTACAGCTAACACACACCTCGTTTCAGCACTACAGCTAACA
The DNA here is from genome assembly GCF_902713425.1 of Acipenser ruthenus. Classification (NCBI taxonomy): domain Eukaryota; kingdom Metazoa; phylum Chordata; class Actinopteri; order Acipenseriformes; family Acipenseridae; genus Acipenser; species Acipenser ruthenus. The sequence goes on along the minus strand of NC_081201.1, from coordinate 16,175,928 downwards.
CACACCTCTTCTCAACACTACAGCTAACACGCACACCTCGTCTGAACACACTACAGCTAACACACACCTCGTCTCAACACACTACAGCTAACACACACCTCGTCTAAACACACTACAGCTAACACACAGCTCGTGTCAACACACTACAGCTAACACACACCTCGTTTCACCACTACAGCTAACACACACCTCGTCTCAACACTACAGCTAACACACACCTCGTCTCAACACACTACAGCTAACACGCACACCTCGTCTCAAGACACTACAGCTAACACACACCTCGTCTAAACACACTACAGCTAACACACAGCTCGTGTACACTACAGCTAACACACACCTCGTTTCAGCACTTCAGCTAACACACACCTCGTCTCAACACTACAGCTGACACACACCTCGTCTCAACACACTACAGCTAAGACACATCTCGTCTCAACGCACTACAGCTAACACATACCTCGTCTCAACACACTACAGCTAACACACACCTCGTCTAAACACACTACAGCTAACACACAGCTCGTGTCAACACACTACAGCTAACACACACCTCGTTTCAGCACTACAACTAACACACACCTCGTCTCAACACTACAGCTAACACGCACACCTCGTCTGAACACACTACAGCTAACACACACCTCGTCTCAACACACTACAGCTAACACACACCTCGTCTCAACACTACAGCTAACACACATCTCGTCTCAACACTCTACAGCTAACACACACCTCGTCTAAACACACAGCTCGTGTCAACACACTACAGCTAACACACACCTCGTTTCAGCACTACAGCTAACACACAGCTCGTCTCAACACTACAGCTAACACGCACACCTCGTCTGAACACACTACAGCTAACACACACCTCGTCTCAACACACTACAGCTAACACACACCTCGTCTAAACACACTACAGCTAACACACAGCTCGTGTCAACACACTACAGCTAACACACACCTCGTTTCAGCACTACAGCTAACACACACCTCGTCTCAACACTACAGCTAACACACACCTCGTCTCAACACTACAGCTAACACACATCTCGTCTCAACACACTACAGCTAACACGCACACCTCGTCTGAACACACTACAGCTAACACACACCTCGTCTCAACACACTACACCTAACACACACCTCGTTTCAGCACTACAGCTAACACACACCCCGTCTCAACACACTACAGCTACCACACATCTCGTCTCAACACACTACAGCTAACACACACCTCGTCTAAACACACTACAGCTAACACACAGCTCGTGTCAACACACTACAGCTAACACACACCTCGTTTCAGCACTACAGCTAACACACACCTCGTCTCAACACACTACAGCTAACACACACCTCGTCTCAACACACTACAGCTAACACACACCCCGTCTCAACACACTACAGCTACCACACATCTCGTCTCAACACACTACAGCTAACACACACCTCGTCTAAACACACTACAGCTAACACACAGCTCGTGTCAACACACTACAGCTAACACACACCTCGTTTCAGCACTACAGCTAACACACAGCTCGTGTCAACACACTACAGCTAACACACACCTCGTTTCAGCACTACAGCTAACACACACCTCGTTTCAGCACTACAGCTAACACACACCTCGTCTCAACACTACAGCTAACACACACCTCGTCTCAACACACTGCAGCTCAAACACGCCTCGTCTCAACACACTACAGCTAACACGCACACCTCGTCTCAACACACTACAGCTAACACACACCTCGTCTAAACACACTACAGCTAACACACAGCTCGTGTCAACACACTACAGCTAACACACACCTCGTTTCAGCACTACAGCTAACACACACCTCGTCTCAACACTACAGCTAACACACACCTCGTCTCAACACACTACAGCTAACACACATCTCCTCTCAACGCACTACAGCTAACACATACCTCTTCTGAACACACTACAGCTAACACACAGCTCGTGTCAAGCCACTACAGCTAACACACACCTCGTTTCAGCACTACAGCTAACACACACCTCGTCTCAACACTACAGCTAACACACACCCCGTCTCAACACACTACAGCTACCACACATCTCGTCTCAACACACTACAGCTAACACGCACACCTCTTCTGAACACACTACAGCTAACACGCACACCTCGTCGCAAAACTACAGCTAACACACCTCGTCTCAACACACTACAGCTAAAACACACCTCGTCTCAACACACTACAGCTAACACGCACACCTCGTCTCAACACACTACAGCTAACACACACTTCGTCTCAACACACTACAGCTAACACATACCTCGTCTCAACACACTACAGCTAACACACATCTCGTGTCAAGCCACTACAGCTAACACACACCTCGTTTCAGCACTACAGCTAACACACACCTCGTCTCAACACTACAGCTAACACACACCTCGTCTCAACACTACAGCTAACACACATCTCGTCTCAACACACTACAGCTAACACACACTTCGTCTAAACACACTACATCTAAGACACACCTCGTCTCAACACACTACAGCTAACACACACCTCGTCTCAACACTACAGCTAACACACACCTCGTCTCAACACTACAGCTAACACACATCTCGTCTCAACACACTACAGCTAACACACACTTCGTCTAAACACACTACATCTAAGACACACCTCGTCTCAACACACTACAGCTAACACACACCTCGTCTCAACACACTACAGCTAACACGCACACCTCGTCTCAACACACTAAGGCTAACACGCACACCTCGTCTGAACACACTATAGCTAACACACACCTCGTCTCAACACTACAGCTAACACACACCTCGTCTCAACACTACAGCTAACACACATCTCGACTCAACACACTACAGCTAACACACACTTCGTCTAAACACACTACAGCTAACACACACCTCGTCTCAACACACTACAGCTAACACACACCACGTCTCAACACACTACAGCTACCACACATCTCGTCTCAACACACTACAGCTAACACGCACACCTCGTCTCAACACACTACAGCTAAGACGCACACCTCGTCTGAACACACTACAGCTAACACACACCTCGTCGCAAAACTACAGCTAACACACCTCGTCTCAACACACTACAGCTAAAACACACCTCGTCTCAACACACTACAGCTAACACGCACACCTCGTCTCAACACACTACAGCTAACACACACTTCGTCTCAACACACTACAGCTAACACACCTCGTCTCAACACACTACAGCTAACACACATCTCGTGTCAAGCCACTACAGCTAACACACACCTCGTTTCAGCACTACAGCTAACACACACCTCGTCTCAACACTACAGCTAACACACACCTCGTCTCAACATTACAGCTAACACAAGTCTCGTCTCAACACACTACAGCTAACACACACTTCGTCTAAACACACTACATCTAAGACACACCTCGTATCAACACACTACAGCTAACACGCACACCTCGTCTCAACACACTAAGGCTAACACGCACACCTCGTCTGAACACACTACAGCTAACACACACCTCGTCTCAACACTACAGCTAAGACACACCTCGTCTCAACACACTACAGCTAACACACACCTCGTCTCAACACACTACAGCTAACACGCACACCTCGTCTCAACACACTACAGCTAACACACACTTCGTCTCAACACACTACAGCTAACACACACCTCGTCTCAACACACTACACCTAACACACACCTCGTTTCAGCACTACAGCTAACACACACCTCGTCTCAACACTACAGCTAACACACACCTCGTCTCAACACACTACAGCTAACACAAATCTCGTCTCAACGCACTACAGCTAACACGCACACCTCGTCTGAACACACTACATCTAACACACAACTCTTCTCAACACTACAGCTAACCAGAACTCGTCTCAACAGAATAGCTAACACAAACCTCGTCTCAACACTGCATCTAACACACACCTCGTCTCAACACACTACAGCTAACATACACCTCGTCTCAATACACTACAGCTAACACACACCTCGTCTCAACACACTACAGCTAACACACACCTCGTCTAAACACACTACAACTAACACACAGCTCGAGTCAACACACTACAGCTAACACACACCTCGTTTCAGCACTACAGCTAACACACAGCTCGTCTCAACACTACAGCTAACACGCACACCTCGTCTGAACACACTACAGCTAACACACACCTCGTCTCAACACACTACAGCTAACACACACCTCGTCTAAACACACTACAGCTAACACACAGCTCGTGTCAACACACTACAGCTAACACACACCTCGTTTCAGCACTACAGCTAACACACACCTCGTCTCAACACTACAGCTAACACACACCTCGTCTCAACACACTACAGCTAACACGCACACCTCGTCTCAACGCACTACAGCTAACACATACCTCTTCTAAACACACTACAGCTAACACACAGCTCGTGTCAAGCCACTACAGCTAACACACACCTCGTCTCAACACAACAGCTAACATACACCTCGTCTCAATACACTACAGCTAACACACACCTCGTCTCAACAACCTACAGCTAACACACACCTCGTCTAAACACACTACAGCTAACACACAGCTCGTGTCAACACACTACAGCTAACACACACCTCGTTTCAGCACTACAACTAGCACACACCTCGTCTCAACACTACAGCTAACACGCACACCTCGTCTGAACACACTACAGCTAACACACACCTCGTCTCAACACACTACAGCTAACACACACCTCGTCTCAACACTACAGCTAACACACATCTCGTCTCAACACACTACAGCTAACACACACCTCGTCTAAACACACAGCTCGTGTCAACACACTACAGCTAACACACACCTCGTTTCAGCACTACAGCTAACACACACCTCTTCTCAACACTACAGCTAACACGCACACCTCGTCTGAACACACTACAGCTAACACACACCTCGTCTCAACACACTACAGCTAACACACACCTCGTCTAAACACACTACAGCTAACACACAGCTCGTGTCAACACACTACAGCTAACACACACCTCGTCTCAACACTACAGCTAACACACACCTCGTCTCAACACAACAGCTAACATACACCTCGTCTCAATACACTACAGCTAACACACACCTCGTCTCAACACACTACAGCTAACACACACCTCGTCTAAACACACAACAGCTAACACACAGCTCGTGTCATCACACTACAGCTAACACACACATCGTTTCAGCACTACAGCTAACACACACCTCGTCTCAACACTACAGCTAACACGCACACCTCGTCTGAACACACTACAGCTAACACACACCTCGTCTCAACACACTACAGCTAACACACACCTCGTCTCAACACACTGCAGCTAACACACACCTCGTCTAAACACACAACAGCTAACACACAGCTCGTGTCATCACACTACAGCTAACACACACATCGTTTCAGCACTACAGCTAACACACACCTCGTCTCAACACTACAGCTAACACACACCTCGCCTCAACACACTGCAGCTCAAACACGCCTCGTCTCAACACACTAGCTAACACGCACACCTCGTCTCAACACACTACAGCTAACACACACCTCGTCTAAACACACTACAGCTAACACACAGCTCGTGTCAACACACTACAGCTAACACACACCTCGTTTCAGCACTACAGCTAACACACACCTCGTCTCAACACTACAGCTAACACACACCTCGTCTCAACACACTACAGCTAACACACATCTCCTCTCAACGCACTACAGCTAACACATACCTCTTCTGAACACACTACAGCTAACACACAGCTCGTGTCAAGCCACTACAGCTAACACACACCTCGTTTCAGCACTACAGCTAACACACACCTCGTCTCAACACTACAGCTAACACACACCCCGTCTCAACACACTACAGCTACCACACATCTCGTCTCAACACACTACAGCTAACACGCACACCTCTTCTGAACACACTACAGCTAACACGCACACCTCGTCGCAAAACTACAGCTAACACACCTCGTCTCAACACACTACAGCTAAAACACACCTCGTCTCAACACACTACAGCTAACACGCACACCTCGTCTCAACACACTACAGCTAACACACACTTCGTCTCAACACACTACAGCTAACACACACCTCGTCTAAAGACACTACAACTAACACACAGCTCGAGTCAACACACTACAGCTAACACACACCTCGTTTCAGCACTACAGCTAACACACAGCTCGTCTCAACACTACAGCTAACACGCACACCTCGTCTGAACACACTACAGCTAACACAAATCTCGTCTCAACGCACTACAGCTAACACGCACACCTCGTCTGAACACACTACATCTAACACACAACTCTTCTCAACACTACAGCTAACCAGAACTCGTCTCAACAGAATAGCTAACACAAACCTCGTCTCAACACTGCATCTAACACACACCTCGTCTCAACACACTACAGCTAACATACACCTCGTCTCAATACACTACAGCTAACACACACCTCGTCTCAACACACTACAGCTAACACACACCTCGTCTAAAGACACTACAACTAACACACAGCTCGAGTCAACACACTACAGCTAACACACACCTCGTTTCAGCACTACAGCTAACAAACAGCTCGTCTCAACACTACAGCTAACACGCACACCTCGTCTGAACACACTACAGCTAACACACACCTCGTCTCAACACACTACAGCAAACACACACCTCGTCTAAACACACTACAGCTAACACACAGCTCGTGTCAACACACTACAGCTAACACACACCTCGTTTCAGCACTACAGCTAACACACACCTCGTCTCAACACTACAGCTAACACACACCTCGTCTCAACACACTACAGCTAACACGCACACCTCGTCTCAACGCACTACAGCTAACACATACCTCTTCTAAACACACTACAGCTAACACACAGCTCGTGTCAAGCCACTACAGCTAACACACACCTCGTCTCAACACAACAGCTAACATACACCTCGTCTCAATACACTACAGCTAACACACACCTCGTCTCAACACACTACAGCTAACACACACCTCGTCTAAACACACTACAGCTAACACACAGCTCGTGTCAACACACTACAGCTAACACACACCTCGTTTCAGCACTACAACTAGCACACACCTCGTCTCAACACTACAGCTAACACGCACACCTCGTCTGAACACACTACAGCTAACACACACCTCGTCTCAACACACTACAGCTAACACACACCTCGTCTCAACACTACAGCTAACACACATCTCGTCTCAACACACTACAGCTAACACACACCTCGTCTAAACACACAGCTCGTGTCAACACACTACAGCTAACACACACCTCGTGTCAACACACTACAGCTAACACACACCTCGTTTCAGCACTACAGCTAACACACACCTCTTCTCAACACTACAGCTAACACGCACACCTCGTCTGAACACACTACAGCTAACACACACCTCGTCTCAACACACTACAGCTAACAACACCTCGTCTAAACACACTACAGCTAACACACAGCTCGTGTCAACACACTACAGCTAACACACACCTCGTTTCACCACTACAGCTAACACACACCTCGTCTCAACACTACAGCTAACACACACCTCGTCTCAACACACTACAGCTAACACGCACACCTCGTCTCAAGACACTACAGCTAACACACACCTCGTCTAAACACTCTACAGCTAACACACAGCTCGTGTCAACACACTACAGCTAACACACACCTCGTTTCAGCACTTCAGCTAACACACACCTCGTCTCAACACTACAGCTGACACACACCTCGTCTCAACACACTACAGCTAAGACACATCTCGTCTCAACGCACTACAGCTAACACATACCTCGTCTCAACACACTACAGCTAACACACACCTCGTCTAAACACACTACAGCTAACACACAGCTCGTGTCAACACACTACAGCTAACACACACCTCGTTTCAGCACTACAACTAACACACACCTCGTCTCAACACTACAGCTAACACGCACACCTCGTCTGAACACACTACAGCTAACACACACCTCGTCTCAACACACCACAGCTAACACACACCTCGTCTCAACACTACAGCTAACACACATCTCGTCTCAACACTCTACAGCTAACACACACCTCGTCTAAACACACAGCTCGTGTCAACACACTACAGCTAACACACACCTCGTTTCAGCACTACAGCTAACACACAGCTCGTCTCAACACTACAGCTAACACGCACACCTCGTCTGAACACACTACAGCTAACACACACCTCGTCTCAACACACTACAGCTAACACACACCTCGTCTAAACACACTACAGCTAACACACAGCTCGTGTCAACACACTACAGCTAACACACACCTCGTTTCAGCACTACAGCTAACACACACCTCGTCTCAACACTACAGCTAACACACACCTCGTCTCAACACTACAGCTAACACACATCTCGTCTCAACACACTACAGCTAACACGCACACCTCGTCTGAACACACTACAGCTAACACACACCTCGTCTCAACACACTACACCTAACACACACCTCGTTTCAGCACTACAGCTAACACACACCCCGTCTCAACACACTACAGCTACCACACATCTCGTCTCAACACACTACAGCTAACACACACCTCGTCTAAACACACTACAGCTAACACACAGCTCGTGTCAACACACTACAGCTAACACACACCTCGTTTCAGCACTACAGCTAACACACACCTCGTCTCAACACACTACAGCTAACACACACCTCGTCTCAACACACTACAGCTAACACACACCCCGTCTCAACACACTACAGCTACCACACATCTCGTCTCAACACACTACAGCTAACACACACCTCGTCTAAACACACTACAGCTAACACACAGCTCGTGTCAACACACTACAGCTAACACACACCTCGTTTCAGCACTACAGCTAACACACACCTCGTCTCAACACACTACAGCTAACACACACCTCGTCTCAACACACTACAGCTAACACACACCTCGTTTCAGCACTACAGCTAACACACACCTCGTCTCAACACTACAGCTAACACACACCTCGTCTCAACACACTACAGCTAACACGCACACCTCGTCTCAACACACTACAGCTAACACGCACACCTCGTCTCAACACACTACAGCTAACACACACCTCGTCTAAACACACTACAGCTAACACACAGCTCGTGTCAACACACTACAGCTAACACACACCTCGTTTCAGCACTACAGCTAACACACACCTCGTTTCAGCACTACAGCTAACACACACCTCGTCTCAACACTACAGCTAACACACACCTCGTCTCAACACACTACAGCTAACACACATCTCCGCTCAACGCACTACAGCTAACACATACCTCTTCTAAACACACTACAGCTAACACACAGCTCGTGTCAAGCCACTACAGCTAACACACACCTCATTTCAGCACTACAGCTAACACACACCTCGTCTCAACACTACAGCTAACACACACCTCGTCTCAACACTACAGCTAACACACATCTCGTCTCAACACACTGCAGCTAACACGCACACCTCGTCTGAACACACTACAGCTAACACACAGCTCGTCTCAACACACTACAGCTAACACACACCTCGTCTCAGCACACTACAGCTAACACACACTTCGTCTAAACACACTACAGCTAACACACACCTCGTCTCAACACTACAGCTAACACACACCACGTCTCAACACACTACAGCTACCACACATCTCGTCTCAACACACTACAGCTAACACGCACACCTCGTCTCAACACACTACAGCTAACACGCACACCTCGTCTGAACACACTACAGCTAACACACACCTCGTCGCAACACTACAGCTAACACACACCTCGTCTCAACACTACAGCTAACACACATCTCGTCTCAACACACTACAGCTAACACACACTTCGTCTAAACACACTACAGCTAACACCCATCTCGTCTCAACGCACTACAGCTAACACGCACACCTCGTCTCAACACACTAAGGGTAACACGCACACCTCGTCTGAACACACTACAGCTAACACACACCTCGTCTCAACACTACAGCTAACACACACCTCGTCTCAACACTACAGCTAACACACATCTCGTCTCAACACACTACAGCTAACACACACTTCGTCTAAACACACTACAGCTAACACACACCTCGTCTCAATACTACAGCTAACACACACCTCGTCTAAACACACTACAGCTAACACACATCTCGTCTCAACACACTACAGCTAACACGCACACCTCGTCTCAACACACTAAGACTAACACGCACACCTCGTGTGAACACACTACAGCTAGCACACACCTCGTCTCAACACTACAGCTAAGACACACCTCGTCTCAAAACACTACAGCTAACACACACCTCGTCTCAACACACTACAGCTAACACGCACACCTCGTCCAACACACTACAGCTAACACACAGCTCGTTTCAGCACTACAGCTAACACACAGCTTGTCTCAACACACTACAGCTAACACACAACTCGTCTCAACACAATAGCTAACACACAGCTCGTCTCAACACTGCAGCTAACACACACCTCGTTTCAGCACTACAGCTAACAAACACCTCGTCTCAACACTACAGCTAACACACACCTCGTCTCAACACACTACAGCTAACACACACCTCGTCTCAACACACTACAGCTAACACACACCTCGTCTCAACGCACTACAGCTAACACACAACTCGTCTCAACACTATACCTAACACAGAACTCGTCTCAATACAATAGCTAACACACACCTCGTCTCAACACTGCATCTAACACACACCTCGTCTCAACACACTACAGCTAACATACACCTCGTCTCAATACACTACAGCTAACACACACCTCGTTTCAGCACTACAGCTAACACACACCTCGTCTCAACACTACAGCTAACACGCACACCTCGTCTGAACACACTACAGCTAACACACACCTCGTCTCAACACACTACAGCTAACACACACCTCGTCTAAACACACTACAGCTAACACACACCTCGTCTAAACACACAACAGCTAACACACAGCTCGTGTCATCACACTACAGCTAACACACACATCGTTTCAGCACTACAGCTAACACACACCTCGTCTCAACACTACAGCTAACACACACCTCGTCTCAACACACTGCAGCTCAAACACGCCTCGTCTCAACACACTACAGCTAACACGCACACCTCGTCTCAACACACTACAGCTAAAACACACCTCGTCTCAACACACTACAGCTAACACGCACACCTCGTCTCAACACACTACAGCTAACACACACTTCGTCTCAACACACTACAGCTAACACACCTCGTCTCAACACACTACAGCTAACACACATCTCGTGTCAAGCCACTACAGCTAACACACACCTCGTTTCAGCACTACAGCTAACACACACCTCGTCTCAACACTACAGCTAACACACACCTCGTCTCAACATTACAGCTAACACACATCTCGTCTCAACACACTACAGCTAACACACACTTCGTCTAAACACACTACATCTAAGACACACCTCGTCTCAACACACTACAGCTAACACGCACACCTCGTCTCAACACACTAAGGCTAACACGCACACCTCGTCTGAACACACTACAGCTAACACACACCTCGTCTCAACACTACAGCTAAGACACACCTCGTCTCAACACACTACAGCTAACACACACCTCGTCTCAACACACTACAGCTAACACGCACACCTCGTCTCAACACACTACAGCTAACACACACTTCGTCTCAACACACTACAGCTAACACGCACACCTCGTCTCAACACACTACAGCTAACACACACCTCGTCTCAACACACTACACCTAACACACACCTCGTTTCAGCACTACAGCTAACACACACCTCGTCTCAACACTACAGCTAACACACACCTCGTCTCAACACACTACAGCTAACACAAATCTCGTCTCAACGCACTACAGCTAACACGCACACCTCGTCTGAACACACTACATCTAACACACAACTCTTCTCAACACTACAGCTAACCAGAACTCGTCTCAACAGAATAGCTAACACAAACCTCGTCTCAACACTGCATCTAACACACACCTCGTCTCAACACACTACAGCTAACATACACCTCGTCTCAATACACTACAGCTAACACACACCTCGTCTCAACACACTACAGCTAACACACACCTCGTCTAAAGACACTACAACTAACACACAGCTCGAGTCAACACACTACAGCTAACACACACCTCGTTTCAGCACTACAGCTAACACACAGCTCGTCTCAACACTACAGCTAACACGCACACCTCGTCTGAACACACTACAGCTAACACACACCTCGTCTCAACACACTACAGCTAACACACACCTCGTCTAAACACACTACAGCTAACACACAGCTCGTGTCAACACACTACAGCTAACACACACCTCGTTTCAGCACTACAGCTAACACACACCTCGTCTCAACACTACAGCTAACACACACCTCGTCTCAACACACTACAGCTAACACGCACACCTCGTCTCAACGCACTACAGCTAACACATACCTCTTCTAAACACACTACAGCTAACACACAGCTCGTGTCAAGCCACTACAGCTAACACACACCTCGTCTCAACACAACAGCTAACATACACCTCGTCTCAATACACTACAGCTAACACACACCTCGTCTCAACACACTACAGCTAACACACACCTCGTCTAAACACACTACAGCTAACACACAGCTCGTGTCAACACACTACAGCTAACACACACCTCGTTTCAGCACTACAACTAGCACACACCTCGTCTCAACACTACAGCTAACACGCACACCTCGTCTGAACACACTACAGCTAACACACACCTCGTCTCAACACACTACAGCTAACACACACCTCGTCTCAACACTACAGCTAACACACATCTCGTCTCAACACACTACAGCTAACACACACCTCGTCTAAACACACAGCTCGTGTCAACACACTACAGCTAACACACACCTCGTGTCAACACACTACAGCTAACACACACCTCGTTTCAGCACTACAGCTAACACACACCTCTTCTCAACACTACAGCTAACACGCACACCTCGTCTGAACACACTACAGCTAACACACACCTCGTCTCAACACACTACTACAGCTAACACACACCTCGTCTAAACACACTACAGCTAACACACAGCTCGTGTCAACACACTACAGCTAACACACACCTCGTTTCACCACTACAGCTAACACACACCTCGTCTCAACACTACAGCTAACACACACCTCGTCTCAACACACTACAGCTAACACGCACACCTCGTCTCAAGACACTACAGCTAACACACACCTCGTCTAAACACACTACAGCTAACACACAGCTCGTGTCAACACACTACAGCTAACACACACCTCGTTTCAGCACTTCAGCTAACACACACCTCGTCTCAACACTACAGCTGACACACACCTCGTCTCAACACACTACAGCTAAGACACATCTCGTCTCAACGCACTACAGCTAACACATACCTCGTCTCAACACACTACAGCTAACACACACCTCGTCTAAACACACTACAGCTAACACACAGCTCGTGTCAAGCCACTACAGCTAACACACACCTCATTTCAGCACTACAGCTAACACACACCTCGTCTCAACACTACAGCTAACACACACCTCGTCTCAACACTACAGCTAACACACATCTCGTCTCAACACACTGCAGCTAACACGCACACCTCGTCTGAACACACTACAGCTAACACACACCTCGTCTCAACACACTACAGCTAACACACACCTCGTCTCAGCACACTACAGCTAACACACACTTCGTCTAAACACACTACAGCTAACACACACCTCGTCTCAACACTACAGCTAACACACACCACGTCTCAACACACTACAGCTACCACACATCTCGTCTCAACACACTACAGCTAACACGCACACCTCGTCTCAACACACTACAGCTAACACGCACACCTCGTCTGAACACACTACAGCTAACACACACCTCGTCGCAACACTACAGCTAACACACACCTCGTCTCAACACTACAGCTAACACACATCTCGTCTCAACACACTACAGCTAACACACACTTCGTCTAAACACACTACAGCTAACACCCATCTCGTCTCAACGCACTACAGCTAACACGCACACCTCGTCTCAACACACTAAGGGTAACACGCACACCTCGTCTGAACACACTACAGCTAACACACACCTCGTCTCAACACTACAGCTAACACACACCTCGTCTCAACACTACAGCTAACACACATCTCGTCTCAACACACTACAGCTAACACACACTTCGTCTAAACACACTACAGCTAACACACACCTCGTCTCAATACTACAGCTAACACACACCTCGTCTAAACACACTACAGCTAACACACATCTCGTCTCAACACACTACAGCTAACACGCACACCTCGTCTCAACACACTAAGACTAACACGCACACCTCGTGTGAACACACTACAGCTAGCACACACCTCGTCTCAACACTACAGCTAAGACACACCTCGTCTCAAAACACTACAGCTAACACACACCTCGTCTCAACACACTACAGCTAACACGCACACCTCGTCTCAACACACTACAGCTAACACGCACACCTCGTCTGAACACACTACAGCTAACACACACCTCGTCGCAAAACTACAGCTAACACACCTCGTCTCAACACACTACAGCTAAAACACACCTCGTCTCAACACACTACAGCTAACACGCACACCTCGTCTCAACACACTACAGCTAACACACACTTCGTCTCAACACACTACAGCTAACACACCTCGTCTCAACACACTACAGCTAACACACATCTCGTGTCAAGCCACTACAGCTAACACACACCTCGTTTCAGCACTACAGCTAACACACACCTCGTCTCAACACTACAGCTAACACACACCTCGTCTCAACATTACAGCTAACACACATCTCGTCTCAACACACTACAGCTAACACACACTTCGTCTAAACACACTACATCTAAGACACACCTCGTATCAACACACTACAGCTAACACGCACACCTCGTCTCAACACACTAAGGCTAACACGCACACCTCGTCTGAACACACTACAGCTAACACACACCTCGTCTCAACACTACAGCTAAGACACACCTCGTCTCAACACACTACAGCTAACACACACCTCGTCTCAACACACTACAGCTAACACGCACACCTCGTCTCAACACACTACAGCTAACACACACTTCGTCTCAACACACTACAGCTAACACACACCTCGTCTCAACACACTACACCTAACACACACCTCGTTTCAGCACTACAGCTAACACACACCTCGTCTCAACACTACAGCTAACACACACCTCGTCTCAACACACTACAGCTAACACAAATCTCGTCTCAACGCACTACAGCTAACACGCACACCTCGTCTGAACACACTACATCTAACACACAACTCTTCTCAACACTACAGCTAACCAGAACTCGTCTCAACAGAATAGCTAACACAAACCTCGTCTCAACACTGCATCTAACACACACCTCGTCTCAACACACTACAGCTAACATACACCTCGTCTCAATACACTACAGCTAACACACACCTCGTCTCAACACACTACAGCTAACACACACCTCGTCTAAACACACTACAACTAACACACAGCTCGAGTCAACACACTACAGCTAACACACACCTCGTTTCAGCACTACAGCTAACACACAGCTCGTCTCAACACTACAGCTAACACGCACACCTCGTCTGAACACACTACAGCTAACACACACCTCGTCTCAACACACTACAGCTAACACACACCTCGTCTAAACACACTACAGCTAACACACAGCTCGTGTCAACACACTACAGCTAACACACACCTCGTTTCAGCACTACAGCTAACACACACCTCGTCTCAACACTACAGCTAACACACACCTCGTCTCAACACACTACAGCTAACACGCACACCTCGTCTCAACGCACTACAGCTAACACATACCTCTTCTAAACACACTACAGCTAACACACAGCTCGTGTCAAGCCACTACAGCTAACACACACCTCGTCTCAACACAACAGCTAAAATACACCTCGTCTCAATACACTACAGCTAACACACACCTCGTCTCAACACACTACAGCTAACACACACCTCGTCTAAACACACTACAGCTAACACACAGCTCGTGTCAACACACTACAGCTAACACACACCTCGTTTCAGCACTACAACTAGCACACACCTCGTCTCAACACTACAGCTAACACGCACACCTCGTCTGAACACACTACAGCTAACACACACCTCGTCTCAACACACTACAGCTAACACACACCTCGTCTCAACACTACAGCTAACACACATCTCGTCTCAACACACTACAGCTAAACACACACCTCGTCTAAACACACAGCTCGTGTCAACACACTACAGCTAACACACACCACGTTTCAGCACTACAGCTAACACACACCTCTTCTCAACACTACAGCTAACACGCACACCTCGTCTGAACACACTACAGCTAACACACACCTCGTCTCAACACACTACAGCTAACACACACCTCGTCTAAACACACTACAGCTAACACACAGCTCGTGTCAACACACTACAGCTAACACACACCTCGTCTCAACACTACAGCTAACACACACCTCGTCTCAACACAACAGCTAACATACACCTCGTCTCAATACACTACAGCTAACACACACCTCGTCTCAACACACTACAGCTAACACACACCTCGTCTAAACACACAACAGCTAACACACAGCTCGTGTCATCACACTACAACTAACACACACATCGTTTCAGCACTACAGCTAACACACACCTCGTCTCAACACTACAGCTAACACGCACACCTCGTCTGAACACACTACAGCTAACACACACCTCGTCTCAACACACTACAGCTAACACACACCTCGTCTCAACACACTGCAGCTAACACACACCTCGTCTAAACACACAACAGCTAACACACAGCTCGTGTCATCACACTACAGCTAACACACACATCGTTTCAGCACTACAGCTAACACACACCTCGTCTCAACACTACAGCTAACACACACCTCGCCTCAACACACTGCAGCTCAAACACGCCTCGTCTCAACACACTACAGCTAACACGCACACCTCGTCTCAACACACTACAGCTAACACACACCTCGTCTAAACACACTACAGCTAACACACAGCTCGTGTCAACACACTACAGCTAACACACACCTCGTTTCAGCACTACAGCTAACACACACCTCGTCTCAACACTACAGCTAACACACACCTCGTCTCAACACACTACAGCTAACACACATCTCCTCTCAACGCACTACAGCTAACACATACCTCTTCTGAACACACTACAGCTAACACACAGCTCGTGTCAAGCCACTACAGCTAACACACACCTCGTTTCAGCACTACAGCTAACACACACCTCGTCTCAACACTACAGCTAACACACACCTCGTCTCAACACACTACAGCTAACACACATCTCCGCTCAACGCACTACAGCTAACACATACCTCTTCTGAACACACTACAGCTAACACACAGCTTGTGTCAAGCCACTACAGCTAACACACACCTCGTTTCAGCACTACAGCTAACACACACCTCGTCTCAACACTACAGCTAACACACACCCCGTCTCAACACACTACAGCTACCACACATCTCGTCTCAACACACTACAGCTAACACGCACACCTCTTCTGAACACACTACAGCTAACACACACCTCGTCTCAACACACTACAGCTAACACACACCTCGTCTAAACACACTATAGCTAACACACACCTCGTCTCAACACACTACAGCTAACACACACCTCGTCTCAACACACTGCAGCTAACACACACCTCGTCTAAACACACAACAGCTAACACACAGCTCGTGTCATCACACTACAGCTAACATCGTTTCAGCACTACAGCTAACACACACCTCGTCTCAACACTACAGCTAACACACACCTCGTCTCAACACACTGCAGCTCAAACACGCCTCGTCTCAACACACTACAGCTAACACACACTTCGTCTCAACACACTACAGCTAACACGCACACCTCGTCTCAACACACTACAGCTAACACACAGCTTGTCTCAACACACTAAGGCTAACACGCACACCTCGTCTGAACACACTACAGCTAACACACACCTCGTCTCAACACACTACAGCTAACACACACCTCGTCTAAACACACTACAGCTAACACACACCTCGTCTCAACACACTACAGCTAACACACACCTCGTCTCAACACACTGCAGCTAACATACACCTCGTCTCAATACACTACAGCTAACACACACCTCGTCTCAACACACTACAGCTAACACACACCTCGTCTAAACACACTATAGCTAACACACACCTCGTCTCAACACACTACAGCTAACACACACCTCGTCTCAACACACTGCAGCTAACACACACCTCGTCTAAACACACTACATCTAACACACAACTCTTCTCAACACTACAGCTAACCAGAACTCGTCTCAACAGAATAGCTAACACAAACCTCGTCTCAACACTGCATCTAACATACACCTCGTCTCAACACACTACAGCTAACATACACCTCGTCTCAATACACTACAGGTAACACACACCTCGTCTAAACACACTACAGCTAACATACACCTCGTCTCAATACACTACAGCTAACACACACCTCGTCTCAACACACTACAGCTAACACACACCTCGTCTAAACACACTATAGCTAACACACACCTCGTCTCAACACACTACAGCTAACACACACCTCGTCTCAACACACTGCAGCTAACACACACCTCGTCTAAACACACAACAGCTAACACACAGCTCGTGTCATCACACTACAGCTAACACACACATCGTTTCAGCACTACAGCTAACACACACCTCGTCTCAACACTACAGCTAACACACACCTCGTCTCAACACTACAGCTAACACACACCTCGTCTCAACACTACAGCTAACACGCACACCTCGTCTCAACACACTACAGCTAACACGCACACCTCGTCTGAACACACTACAGCTAACACACACCTCGTCGCAACACTACAGCTAACACACACCTCGTCTCAACACTACAGCTAACACACATCTCGTCTCAACACACTACAGCTAACACACACTTCGTCTAAACACACTACAGCTAACACCCATCTCGTCTCAACGCACTACAGCTAACACGCACACCTCGTCTCAACACACTAAGGGTAACACGCACACCTCGTCTGAACACACTACAGCTAACACACACCTCGTCTCAACACTACAGCTAACACACACCTCGTCTCAACACTACAGCTAACACACATCTCGTCTCAACACACTACAGCTAACACACACTTCGTCTAAACACACTACAGCTAACACACACCTCGTCTCAATACTACAGCTAACACACACCTCGTCTAAACACACTACAGCTAACACACATCTCGTCTCAACACACTACAGCTAACACGCACACCTCGTCTCAACACACTAAGGCTAACACGCACACCTCGTGTGAACACACTACAGCTAGCACACACCTCGTCTCAACACTATAGCTAAGACACACCTCGTCTCAACACACTACAGCTAACACGCACACCTCGTCTCAACACACTACAGCTAACACGCACACCTCGTCTCAACACACTACAGCTAACACACAGCTCGTTTCAGCACTACAGCTAACACACAGCTTGTCTCAACACACTACAGCTAACACACAACTCGTCTCAACACAATAGCTAACACACAGCTCGTCTCAACACTGCAGCTAACACACACCTCGTTTCAGCACTACAGCTAACAAACACCTCGTCTCAACACTACAGCTAACACACACCTCGTCTCAACACACTACAGCTAACACACACCTCGTCTCAACGCACTACAGCTAACACGCACACCTCGTCTGAACACACTACAGCTAACACACAACTCGTCTCAACACTATACCTAACACAGAACTCGTCTCAATACAATAGCTAACACACACCTCGTCTCAACACTGCATCTAACACACACCTCGTCTCAACACACTACAGCTAACATACACCTCGTCTCAATACACTACAGCTAACACACACCTCGTTTCAGCACTACAGCTAACACACACCTCGTCTCAACACTACAGCTAACACGCACACCTCGTCTGAACACACTACAGCTAACACACACCTCGTCTCAACACACTACAGCTAACACACACCTCGTCTCAACACACTACAGCTAACACACACCTCGTCTAAACACACAACAGCTAACACACAGCTCGTGTCATCACACTACAGCTAACACACACATCGTTTCAGCACTACAGCTAACACACACCTCGTCTCAACACTACAGCTAACACACACCTCGTCTCAACACACTGCAGCTCAAACACGCCTCGTCTCAACACACTACAGCTAACACGCACACCTCGTCTCAACACACTACAGCTAACACACACCTCGTCTAAACACACTACAGCTAACACACAGCTCGTGTCAACACACTACAGCTAACACACACCTCGTTTCAGCACTACAGCTAACACACACCTCGTCTCAACACTACAGCTAACACACACCTCGTCTCAACACACTACAGCTAACACACATCTCCGCTCAACGCACTACAGCTAACACATACCTCTTCTGAACACACTACAGCTAACACACAGCTTGTGTCAAGCCACTACAGCTAACACACACCTTGTTTCAGCACTACAGCTAACACACACCTCGTCTCAACACTACAGCTAACACACACCCCGTCTCAACACACTACAGCTACCACACATCTCGTCTCAACACACTACAGCTAACACGCACACCTCTTCTGAACACACTACAGCTAACACGCACACCTCGTCGCAAAACTACAGCTAACACACCTCGTCTCAACACACTACAGCTAAAACACACCTCGTCTCAACACACTACAGCTAACACGCACACCTTCTCTCAACACACTAAGGCTAACACGCACACCTCGTCTGAACACACTACAGCTAACACACACCTCGTCTCAACATTACAGCTAAGACACACCTCGTCTCAACACACTACAGCTAACACACACCTCGTCTCAACACACTACAGCTAACACGCACACCTCGTCTCAACACACTACAGCTAACACACACTTCGTCTCAACACACTACAGCTAACACGCACACCTCGTCTCAACACACTACAGCTAACACACAGCTTGTCTCAACACACTAAGGCTAACATGCACACCTCGTCTGAACACACTACAGCTAACACACACCTCGTCTCAACACACTACAGCTAACACACACCTCGTCTCAACACTACAGCTAACACACACCTCGTCTCAACACACTACAGCTAATACAAATCTCGTCTCAACGCACTACAGCTAACACGCACACCTCGTCTGAACACACTACATCTAACACACAACTCTTCTCAACACTACAGCTAACCAGAACTCGTCTCAACAGAATAGCTAACACAAACCTCGTCTCAACACTGCATCTAACACACACCTCGTCTCAACACACTACAGCTAACATACACCTCGTCTCAATACACTACAGGTAACACACACCTCGTCTAAACACACTACAGCTAACATACACCTCGTCTCAATACACTACAGCTAACACACACCTCGTCTCAACACACTACAGCTAACACACACCTCGTCTAAACACACTACAGCTAACACACACCTCGTCTCAACACACTACAGCTAACACACACCTCGTCTCAACACACTGCAGCTAACACACACCTCGTCTAAACACACAACAGCTAACACACAGCTCGTGTCATCACACTACAGCTAACACACACATCGTTTCAGCACTACAGCTAACACACACCTCGTCTCAACACTACAGCTAACACGCACACCTCGTCTGAACACACTACAGCTTAACACACACCTCGTCTCAACACACTACAGCTAACACACACCTCGTCTCAACACACTGCAGCTAACACACACCTCGTCTAAACACACAACAGCTAACACACAGCTCGTGTCATCACACTACAGCTAACACACACATCGTTTCAGCACTACAGCTAACACACACCTCGTCTCAACACTACAGCTAACACACACCTCGTCTCAACACACTGCAGCTCAAACACGCCTCGTCTCAACACACTACAGCTAACACGCACACCTCGTCTCAACACACTACAGCTAACACACACCTCGTCTAAACACACTACAGCTAACACACAGCTCGTGTCAACACACTACAGCTAACACACACCTCGTTTCAGCACTACAGCTAACACACACCTCGTCTCAACACTACAGCTAACACACACCTCGTCTCAACACACTACAGCTAACACACATCTCCTCTCAACGCACTACAGCTAACACATACCTCTTCTGAACACACTACAGCTAACACACAGCTCGTGTCAAGCCACTACAGCTAACACACACCTCGTTTCAGCACTACAGCTAACACACACCTCGTCTCAACACTACAGCTAACACACACCCCGTCTCAACACACTACAGCTACCACACATCTCGTCTCAACACACTACAGCTAACACGCACACCTCTTCTGAACACACTACAGCTAACACGCACACCTCGTCGCAAAACTACAGCTAACACACCTCGTCTCAACACACTACAGCTAAAACACACCTCGTCTCAACACACTACAGCTAACACGCACACCTCGTCTCAACACACTACAGCTAACACACACTTCGTCTCAACACACTACAGCTAACACATACCTCGTCTCAACACACTACAGCTAACACACATCTCGTGTCAAGCCACTACAGCTAACACACACCTCGTTTCAGCACTACAGCTAACACACACCTCGTCTCAACACTACAGCTAACACACACCTCGTCTCAACACTACAGCTAACACACATCTCGTCTCAACACACTACAGCTAACACACACTTCGTCTAAACACACTACATCTAAGACACACCTCGTCTCAACACACTACAGCTAACACACACCTCGTCTCAACACTACAGCTAACACACACCTCGTCTCAACACTACAGCTAACACACATCTCGTCTCAACACACTACAGCTAACACACACTTCGTCTAAACACACTACATCTAAGACACACCTCGTCTCAACACACTACAGCTAACACACACCTCGTCTCAACACACTACAGCTAACACGCACACCTCGTCTCAACACACTAAGGCTAACACGCACACCTCGTCTGAACACACTATAGCTAACACACACCTCGTCTCAACACTACAGCTAACACACACCTCGTCTCAACACTACAGCTAACACACATCTCGACTCAACACACTACAGCTAACACACACTTCGTCTAAACACACTACAGCTAACACACACCTCGTCTCAACACACTACAGCTAACACACACCACGTCTCAACACACTACAGCTACCACACATCTCGTCTCAACACACTACAGCTAACACGCACACCTCGTCTCAACACACTACAGCTAACACGCACACCTCGTCTGAACACACTACAGCTAACACACACCTCGTCGCAAAACTACAGCTAACACACCTCGTCTCAACACACTACAGCTAAAACACACCTCGTCTCAACACACTACAGCTAACACGCACACCTCGTCTCAACACACTACAGCTAACACACACTTCGTCTCAACACACTACAGCTAACACACCTCGTCTCAACACACTACAGCTAACACACATCTCGTGTCAAGCCACTACAGCTAACACACACCTCGTTTCAGCACTACAGCTAACACACACCTCGTCTCAACACTACAGCTAACACACACCTCGTCTCAACATTACAGCTAACACAAGTCTCGTCTCAACACACTACAGCTAACACACACTTCGTCTAAACACACTACATCTAAGACACACCTCGTATCAACACACTACAGCTAACACGCACACCTCGTCTCAACACACTAAGGCTAACACGCACACCTCGTCTGAACACACTACAGCTAACACACACCTCGTCTCAACACTACAGCTAAGACACACCTCGTCTCAACACACTACAGCTAACACACACCTCGTCTCAACACACTACAGCTAACACGCACACCTCGTCTCAACACACTACAGCTAACACACACTTCGTCTCAACACACTACAGCTAACACACACCTCGTCTCAACACACTACACCTAACACACACCTCGTTTCAGCACTACAGCTAACACACACCTCGTCTCAACACTACAGCTAACACACACCCCGTCTCAACACACTACAGCTACCACACATCTCGTCTCAACACACTACAGCTAACACGCACACCTCTTCTGAACACACTACAGCTAACACGCACACCTCGTCGCAAAACTACAGCTAACACACCTCGTCTCAACACACTACAGCTAAAACACACCTCGTCTCAACACACTACAGCTAACACGCACACCTCGTCTCAACACACTACAGCTAACACACACTTCGTCTCAACACACTACAGCTAACACATACCTCGTCTCAACACACTACAGCTAACACACATCTCGTGTCAAGGCACTACAGCTAACACACACCTCGTTTCAGCACTACAGCTAACACACACCTCGTCTCAACACTACAGCTAACACACACCTCGTCTCAACACTACAGCTAACACACATCTCGTCTCAACACACTACAGCTAACACACACTTCGTCTAAACACACTACATCTAAGACACACCTCGTCTCAACACACTACAGCTAACACACTCCTCGTCTCAACACTACAGCTAACACACACCTCGTCTCAACACTACAGCTAACACACATCTCGTCTCAACACACTACAGCTAACACACACTTCGTCTAAACACACTACATCTAAGACACACCTCGTCTCAACACACTACAGCTAACACACACCTCGTCTCAACACACTACAGCTAACACGCACACCTCGTCTCAACACACTAAGGCTAACACGCACACCTCGTCTGAACACACTATAGCTAACACACACCTCGTCTCAACACTACAGCTAACACACACCTCGTCTCAACACTACAGCTAACACACATCTCGACTCAACACACTACAGCTAACACACACTTCGTCTAAACACACTACAGCTAACACACACCTCGTCTCAACACACTACAGCTAACACACACCACGTCTCAACACACTACAGCTACCACACATCTCGTCTCAACACACTACAGCTAACACGCACACCTCGTCTCAACACACTACAGCTAACACGCACACCTCGTCTGAACACACTACAGCTAACACACACCTCGTCGCAAAACTACAGCTAACACACCTCGTCTCAACACACTACAGCTAAAACACACCTCGTCTCAACACACTACAGCTAACACGCACACCTCGTCTCAACACACTACAGCTAACACACACTTCGTCTCAACACACTACAGCTAACACACCTCGTCTCAACACACTACAGCTAACACACATCTCGTGTCAAGCCACTACAGCTAACACACACCTCGTTTCAGCACTACAGCTAACACACACCTCGTCTCAACACTACAGCTAACACACACCTCGTCTCAACATTACAGCTAACACAAGTCTCGTCTCAACACACTACAGCTAACACACACTTCGTCTAAACACACTACATCTAAGACACACCTCGTATCAACACACTACAGCTAACACGCACACCTCGTCTCAACACACTAAGGCTAACACGCACACCTCGTCTGAACACACTACAGCTAACACACACCTCGTCTCAACACTACAGCTAAGACACACCTCGTCTCAACACACTACAGCTAACACACACCTCGTCTCAACACACTACAGCTAACACGCACACCTCGTCTCAACACACTACAGCTAACACACACTTCGTCTCAACACACTACAGCTAACACACACCTCGTCTCAACACACTACACCTAACACACACCTCGTTTCAGCACTACAGCTAACACACACCTCGTCTCAACACTACAGCTAACACACACCTCGTCTCAACACACTACAGCTAACACAAATCTCGTCTCAACGCACTACAGCTAACACGCACACCTCGTCTGAACACACTACATCTAACACACAACTCTTCTCAACACTACAGCTAACCAGAACTCGTCTCAACAGAATAGCTAACACAAACCTCGTCTCAACACTGCATCTAACACACACCTCGTCTCAACACACTACAGCTAACATACACCTCGTCTCAATACACTACAGCTAACACACACCTCGTCTCAACACACTACAGCTAACACACACCTCGTCTAAACACACTACAACTAACACACAGCTCGAGTCAACACACTACAGCTAACACACACCTCGTTTCAGCACTACAGCTAACACACAGCTCGTCTCAACACTACAGCTAACACGCACACCTCGTCTGAACACACTACAGCTAACACACACCTCGTCTCAACACACTACAGCTAACACACACCTCGTCTAAACACACTACAGCTAACACACAGCTCGTGTCAACACACTACAGCTAACACACACCTCGTTTCAGCACTACAGCTAACACACACCTCGTCTCAACACTACAGCTAACACACACCTCGTCTCAACACACTACAGCTAACACGCACACCTCGTCTCAACGCACTACAGCTAACACATACCTCTTCTAAACACACTACAGCTAACACACAGCTCGTGTCAAGCCCCTACAGCTAACACACACCTCGTCTCAACACAACAGCTAACATACACCTCGTCTCAATACACTACAGCTAACACACACCTCGTCTCAACAACCTACAGCTAACACACACCTCGTCTAAACACACTACAGCTAACACACAGCTCGTGTCAACACACTACAGCTAACACACACCTCGTTTCAGCACTACAACTAGCACACACCTCGTCTCAACACTACAGCTAACACGCACACCTCGTCTGAACACACTACAGCTAACACACACCTCGTCTCAACACACTACAGCTAACACACACCTCGTCTCAACACTACAGCTAACACACATCTCGTCTCAACACACTACAGCTAACACACACCTCGTCTAAACACACAGCTCGTGTCAACACACTACAGCTAACACACACCTCGTTTCAGCACTACAGCTAACACACACCTCTTCTCAACACTACAGCTAACACGCACACCTCGTCTGAACACACTACAGCTAACACACACCTCGTCTCAACACACTACAGCTAACACACACCTCGTCTAAACACACTACAGCTAACACACAGCTCGTGTCAACACACTACAGCTAACACACACCTCGTCTCAACACTACAGCTAACACACACCTCGTCTCAACACAACAGCTAACATACACCTCGTCTCAATACACTACAGCTAACACACACCTCGTCTCAACACACTACAGCTAACACACACCTCGTCTAAACACACAACAGCTAACACACAGCTCGTGTCATCACACTACAGCTAACACACACATCGTTTCAGCACTACAGCTAACACACACCTCGTCTCAACACTACAGCTAACACGCACACCTCGTCTGAACACACTACAGCTAACACACACCTCGTCTCAACACACTACAGCTAACACACACCTCGTCTCAACACACTGCAGCTAACACACACCTCGTCTAAACACACAACAGCTAACACACAGCTCGTGTCATCACACTACAGCTAACACACACATCGTTTCAGCACTACAGCTAACACACACCTCGTCTCAACACTACAGCTAACACACACCTCGCCTCAACACACTGCAGCTCAAACACGCCTCGTCTCAACACACTACAGCTAACACGCACACCTCGTCTCAACACACTACAGCTAACACACACCTCGTCTAAACACACTACAGCTAACACACAGCTCGTGTCAACACACTACAGCTAACACACACCTCGTTTCAGCACTACAGCTAACACACACCTCGTCTCAACACTACAGCTAACACACACCTCGTCTCAACACACTACAGCTAACACACATCTCCTCTCAACGCACTACAGCTAACACATACCTCTTCTGAACACACTACAGCTAACACACAGCTCGTGTCAAGCCACTACAGCTAACACACACCTCGTTTCAGCACTACAGCTAACACACACCTCGTCTCAACACTACAGCTAACACACACCCCGTCTCAACACACTACAGCTACCACACATCTCGTCTCAACACACTACAGCTAACACGCACACCTCTTCTGAACACACTACAGCTAACACGCACACCTCGTCGCAAAACTACAGCTAACACACCTCGTCTCAACACACTACAGCTAAAACACACCTCGTCTCAACACACTACAGCTACACGCACACCTCGTCTCAACACACTACAGCTAACACACACTTCGTCTCAACACACTACAGCTAACACACACCTCGTCTAAAGACACTACAACTAACACACAGCTCGAGTCAACACACTACAGCTAACACACACCTCGTTTCAGCACTACAGCTAACACACAGCTCGTCTCAACACTACAGCTAACACGCACACCTCGTCTGAACACACTACAGCTAACACAAATCTCGTCTCAACGCACTACAGCTAACACGCACACCTCGTCTGAACACACTACATCTAACACACAACTCTTCTCAACACTACAGCTAACCAGAACTCGTCTCAACAGAATAGCTAACACAAACCTCGTCTCAACACTGCATCTAACACACACCTCGTCTCAACACACTACAGCTAACATACACCTCGTCTCAATACACTACAGCTAACACACACCTCGTCTCAACACACTACAGCTAACACACACCTCGTCTAAAGACACTACAACTAACACACAGCTCGAGTCAACACACTACAGCTAACACACACCTCGTTTCAGCACTACAGCTAACACACAGCTCGTCTCAACACTACAGCTAACACGCACACCTCGTCTGAACACACTACAGCTAACACACACCTCGTCTCAACACACTACAGCAAACACACACCTCGTCTAAACACACTACAGCTAACACACAGCTCGTGTCAACACACTACAGCTAACACACACCTCGTTTCAGCACTACAGCTAACACACACCTCGTCTCAACACTACAGCTAACACACACCTCGTCTCAACACACTACAGCTAACACGCACACCTCGTCTCAACGCACTACAGCTAACACATACCTCTTCTAAACACACTACAGCTAACACACAGCTCGTGTCAAGCCACTACAGCTAACACACACCTCGTCTCAACACAACAGCTAACATACACCTCGTCTCAATACACTACAGCTAACACACACCTCGTCTCAACACACTACAGCTAACACACACCTCGTCTAAACACACTACAGCTAACACACAGCTCGTGTCAACACACTACAGCTAACACACACCTCGTTTCAGCACTACAACTAGCACACACCTCGTCTCAACACTACAGCTAACACGCACACCTCGTCTGAACACACTACAGCTAACACACACCTCGTCTCAACACACTACAGCTAACACACACCTCGTCTCAACACTACAGCTAACACACATCTCGTCTCAACACACTACAGCTAACACACACCTCGTCTAAACACACAGCTCGTGTCAACACACTACAGCTAACACACACCTCGTGTCAACACACTACAGCTAACACACACCTCGTTTCAGCACTACAGCTAACACACACCTCTTCTCAACACTACAGCTAACACGCACACCTCGTCTGAACACACTACAGCTAACACACACCTCGTCTCAACACACTGCAGCTAACACACACCTCGTCTAAACACACAACAGCTAACACACAGCTCGTGTCATCACACTACAGCTAACACACACATCGTTTCAGCACTACAGCTAACACACACCTCGTCTCAACACTACAGCTAACACACACCTCGCCTCAACACACTGCAGCTCAAACACGCCTCGTCTCAACACACTACAGCTAACACGCACACCTCGTCTCAACACACTACAGCTAACACACACCTCGTCTAAACACACTACAGCTAACACACAGCTCGTCTCAACACACTACAGCTAACACACACCTCGTTTCAGCACTACAGCTAACACACACCTCGTCTCAACACTACAGCTAACACACACCTCGTCTCAACACACTACAGCTAACACACATCTCCTCTCAACGCACTACAGCTAACACATACCTCTTCTGAACACACTACAGCTAACACACAGCTCGTGTCAAGCCACTACAGCTAACACACACCTCGTTTCAGCACTACAGCTAACACACACCTCGTCTCAACACTACAGCTAACACACACCCCGTCTCAACACACTACAGCTACCACACATCTCGTCTCAACACACTACAGCTAACACGCACACCTCTTCTGAACACACTACAGCTAACACGCACACCTCGTCGCAAAACTACAGCTAACACACCTCGTCTCAACACACTACAGCTAAAACACACCTCGTCTCAACACACTACAGCTAACACGCACACCTCGTCTCAACACACTACAGCTAACACACACTTCGTCTCAACACACTACAGCTAACACACACCTCGTCTAAAGACACTACAACTAACACACAGCTCGAGTCAACACACTACAGCTAACACACACCTCGTTTCAGCACTACAGCTAACACACAGCTCGTCTCAACACTACAGCTAACACGCACACCTCGTCTGAACACACTACAGCTAACACAAATCTCGTCTCAACGCACTACAGCTAACACGCACACCTCGTCTGAACACACTACATCTAACACACAACTCTTCTCAACACTACAGCTAACCAGAACTCGTCTCAACAGAATAGCTAACACAAACCTCGTCTCAACACTGCATCTAACACACACCTCGTCTCAACACACTACAGCTAACATACACCTCGTCTCAATACACTACAGCTAACACACACCTCGTCTCAACACACTACAGCTAACACACACCTTGTCTAAAGACACTACAACTAACACACAGCTCGAGTCAACACACTACAGCTAACACACACCTCGTTTCAGCACTACAGCTAACACACAGCTCGTCTCAACACTACAGCTAACACGCACACCTCGTCTGAACACACTACAGCTAACACACACCTCGTCTCAACACACTACAGCAAACACACACCTCGTCTAAACACACTACAGCTAACACACAGCTCGTGTCAACACACTACAGCTAACACACACCTCGTTTCAGCACTACAGCTAACACACACCTCGTCTCAACACTACAGCTAACACACACCTCGTCTCAACACACTACAGCTAACACGCACACCTCGTCTCAACGCACTACAGCTAACACATACCTCTTCTAAACACACTACGGCTAACACACAGCTCGTGTCAAGCCACTACAGCTAACACACACCTCGTCTCAACACAACAGCTAACATACACCTCGTCTCAATACACTACAGCTAACACACACCTCGTCTCAACACACTACAGCTAACACACACCTCGTCTAAACACACTACAGCTAACACACAGCTCGTGTCAACACACTACAGCTAACACACACCTCGTTTCAGCACTACAACTAGCACACACCTCGTCTCAACACTACAGCTAACACGCACACCTCGTCTGAACACACTACAGCTAACACACACCTCGTCTCAACACACTACAGCTAACACACACCTCGTCTCAACACTACAGCTAACACACATCTCGTCTCAACACACTACAGCTAACACACACCTCGTCTAAACACACAGCTCGTGTCAACACACTACAGCTAACACACACCTCGTGTCAACACACTACAGCTAACACACACCTCGTTTCAGCACTACAGCTAACACACACCTCTTCTCAACACTACAGCTAACACGCACACCTCGTCTGAACACACTACAGCTAACACACACCTCGTCTCAACACACTACAGCTAACACACACCTCGTCTAAACACACTACAGCTAACACACAGCTCGTGTCAACACACTACAGCTAACACACACCTCGTTTCACCACTACAGCTAACACACACCTCGTCTCAACACTACAGCTAACACACACCTCGTCTCAACACACTACAGCTAACACGCACACCTCGTCTCAAGACACTACAGCTAACACACACCTCGTCTAAACACACTACAGCTAACACACAGCTCGTGTCAACACACTACAGCTAACACACACCTCGTTTCAGCACTTCAGCTAACACACACCTCGTCTCAACACTACAGCTGACACACACCTCGTCTCAACACACTACAGCTAAGACACATCTCGTCTCAACGCACTACAGCTAACACATACCTCGTCTCAACACACTACAGCTAACACACACCTCGTCTAAACACACTACAGCTAACACACAGCTCGTGTCAACACACTACAGCTAACACACACCTCGTTTCAGCACTACAACTAACACACACCTCGTCTCAACACTACAGCTAACACGCACACCTCGTCTGAACACACTACAGCTAACACACACCTCGTCTCAACACACTACAGCTAACACACACCTCGTCTCAACACTACAGCTAACACACATCTCGTCTCAACACTCTACAGCTAACACACACCTCGTCTAAACACACAGCTCGTGTCAACACACTACAGCTAACACACACCTCGTTTCAGCACTACAGCTAACACACAGCTCGTCTCAACACTACAGCTAACACGCACACCTCGTCTGAACACACTACAGCTAACACACACCTCGTCTCAACACACTACAGCTAACACACACCTCGTCTAAACACACTACAGCTAACACACAGCTCGTGTCAACACACTACAGCTAACACACACCTCGTTTCAGCACTACAGCTAACACACACCTCGTCTCAACACTACAGCTAACACACACCTCGTCTCAACACTACAGCTAACACACATCTCGTCTCAACACACTACAGCTAACACGCACACCTCGTCTGAACACACTACAGCTAACACACACCTCGTCTCAACACACTACACCTAACACACACCTCGTTTCAGCACTACAGCTAACACACACCCCGTCTCAACACACTACAGCTACCACACATCTCGTCTCAACACACTACAGCTAACACACACCTCGTCTAAACACACTACAGCTAACACACAGCTCGTCTCAACACACTACAGCTAACACACACCTCGTCTCAACACACTACAGCTAACACACACCCCGTCTCAACACACTACAGCTACCACACATCTCGTCTCAACACACTACAGCTAACACACACCTCGTCTAAACACACTACAGCTAACACACAGCTCGTGTCAACACACTACAGCTAACACACACCTCGTTTCAGCACTACAGCTAACACACACCTCGTCTCAACACACTACAGCTAACACACACCTCGTCTCAACACACTACAGCTAACACACACCTCGTTTCAGCACTACAGCTAACACACACCTCGTCTCAACACTACAGCTAACACACACCTCGTCTCAACACACTACAGCTAACACGCACACCTCGTCTCAACACACTACAGCTAACACGCACACCTCGTCTCAACACACTACAGCTAACACACACCTCGTCTAAACACACTACAGCTAACACACAGCTCGTGTCAACACACTACAGCTAACACACACCTCGTTTCAGCACTACAGCTAACACACACCTCGTTTCAGCACTACAGCTAACACACACCTCGTCTCAACACTACAGCTAACACACACCTCGTCTCAACACACTACAGCTAACACACATCTCCGCTCAACGCACTACAGCTAACACATACCTCTTCTAAACACACTACAGCTAACACACAGCTCGTGTCAAGCCACTACAGCTAACACACACCTCATTTCAGCACTACAGCTAACACACACCTCGTCTCAACACTACAGCTAACACACACCTCGTCTCAACACTACAGCTAACACACATCTCGTCTCAACACACTGCAGCTAACACGCACACCTCGTCTGAACACACTACAGCTAACACACACCTCGTCTCAACACACTACAGCTAACACACACCTCGTCTCAGCACACTACAGCTAACACACACTTCGTCTAAACACACTACAGCTAACACACACCTCGTCTCAACACTACAGCTAACACACACCACGTCTCAACACACTACAGCTACCACACATCTCGTCTCAACACACTACAGCTAACACGCACACCTCGTCTCAACACACTACAGCTAACACGCACACCTCGTCTGAACACACTACAGCTAACACACACCTCGTCGCAACACCACAGCTAACACACACCTCGTCTCAACACTACAGCTAACACACATCTCGTCTCAACACACTACAGCTAACACACACTTCGTCTAAACACACTACAGCTAACACCCATCTCGTCTCAACGCACTACAGCTAACACGCACACCTCGTCTCAACACACTAAGGGTAACACGCACACCTCGTCTGAACACACTACAGCTAACACACACCTCGTCTCAACACTACAGCTAACACACACCTCGTCTCAACACTACAGCTAACACACATCTCGTCTCAACACACTACAGCTAACACACACTTCGTCTAAACACACTACAGCTAACACACACCTCGTCTCAATACTACAGCTAACACACACCTCGTCTAAACACACTACAGCTAACACACATCTCGTCTCAACACACTACAGCTAACACGCACACCTCGTCTCAACACACTAAGACTAACACGCACACCTCGTGTGAACACACTACAGCTAGCACACACCTCGTCTCAACACTACAGCTAAGACACACCTCGTCTCAAAACACTACAGCTAACACACACCTCGTCTCAACACACTACAGCTAACACGCACACCTCGTCCAACACACTACAGCTAACACACAGCTCGTTTCAGCACTACAGCTAACACACAGCTTGTCTCAACACACTACAGCTAACACACAACTCGTCTCAACACAATAGCTAACACACAGCTCGTCTCAACACTGCAGCTAACACACACCTCGTTTCAGCACTACAGCTAACAAACACCTCGTCTCAACACTACAGCTAACACACACCTCGTCTCAACACACTACAGCTAACACACACCTCGTCTCAACACACTACAGCTAACACACACCTCGTCTCAACGCACTACAGCTAACACACAACTCGTCTCAACACTATACCTAACACAGAACTCGTCTCAATACAATAGCTAACACACACCTCGTCTCAACACTGCATCTAACACACACCTCGTCTCAACACACTACAGCTAACATACACCTCGTCTCAATACACTACAGCTAACACACACCTCGTTTCAGCACTACAGCTAACACACACCTCGTCTCAACACTACAGCTAACACGCACACCTCGTCTGAACACACTACAGCTAACACACACCTCGTCTCAACACACTACAGCTAACACACACCTCGTCTAAACACACTACAGCTAACACACACCTCGTCTAAACACACAACAGCTAACACACAGCTCGTGTCATCACACTACAGCTAACACACACATCGTTTCAGCACTACAGCTAACACACACCTCGTCTCAACACTACAGCTAACACACACCTCGTCTCAACACACTGCAGCTCAAACACGCCTCGTCTCAACACACTACAGCTAACACGCACACCTCGTCTCAACACACTACAGCTAAAACACACCTCGTCTCAACACACTACAGCTAACACGCACACCTCGTCTCAACACACTACAGCTAACACACACTTCGTCTCAACACACTACAGCTAACACACCTCGTCTCAACACACTACAGCTAACACACATCTCGTGTCAAGCCACTACAGCTAACACACACCTCGTTTCAGCACTACAGCTAACACACACCTCGTCTCAACACTACAGCTAACACACACCTCGTCTCAACATTACAGCTAACACACATCTCGTCTCAACACACTACAGCTAACACACACTTCGTCTAAACACACTACATCTAAGACACACCTCGTCTCAACACACTACAGCTAACACGCACACCTCGTCTCAACACACTAAGGCTAACACGCACACCTCGTCTGAACACACTACAGCTAACACACACCTCGTCTCAACACTACAGCTAAGACACACCTCGTCTCAACACACTACAGCTAACACACACCTCGTCTCAACACACTACAGCTAACACGCACACCTCGTCTCAACACACTACAGCTAACACACACTTCGTCTCAACACACTACAGCTAACACGCACACCTCGTCTCAACACACTACAGCTAACACACACCTCGTCTCAACACACTACACCTAACACACACCTCGTTTCAGCACTACAGCTAACACACACCTCGTCTCAACACTACAGCTAACACACACCTCGTCTCAACACACTACAGCTAACACAAATCTCGTCTCAACGCACTACAGCTAACACGCACACCTCGTCTGAACACACTACATCTAACACACAACTCTTCTCAACACTACAGCTAACCAGAACTCGTCTCAACAGAATAGCTAACACAAACCTCGTCTCAACACTGCATCTAACACACACCTCGTCTCAACACACTACAGCTAACATACACCTCGTCTCAATACACTACAGCTAACACACACCTCGTCTCAACACACTACAGCTAACACACACCTCGTCTAAAGACACTACAACTAACACACAGCTCGAGTCAACACACTACAGCTAACACACACCTCGTTTCAGCACTACAGCTAACACACAGCTCGTCTCAACACTACAGCTAACACGCACACCTCGTCTGAACACACTACAGCTAACACACACCTCGTCTCAACACACTACAGCAAACACACACCTCGTCTAAACACACTACAGCTAACACACAGCTCGTGTCAACACACTACAGCTAACACACACCTCGTTTCAGCACTACAGCTAACACACACCTCGTCTCAACACTACAGCTAACACACACCTCGTCTCAACACACTACAGCTAACACGCACACCTCGTCTCAACGCACTACAGCTAACACATACCTCTTCTAAACACACTACAGCTAACACACAGCTCGTGTCAAGCCACTACAGCTAACACACACCTCGTCTCAACACAACAGCTAACATACACCTCGTCTCAATACACTACAGCTAACACACACCTCGTCTCAACACACTACAGCTAACACACACCTCGTCTAAACACACTACAGCTAACACACAGCTCGTGTCAACACACTACAGCTAACACACACCTCGTTTCAGCACTACAACTAGCACACACCTCGTCTCAACACTACAGCTAACAAGCACACCTCGTCTGAACACACTACAGCTAACACACACCTCGTCTCAACACACTACAGCTAACACACACCTCGTCTCAACACACTACAGCTAACACACACCTCGTCTAAACACACAGCTCGTGTCAACACACTACAGCTAACACACACCTCGTGTCAACACACTACAGCTAACACACACCTCGTTTCAGCACTACAGCTAACACACACCTCTTCTCAACACTACAGCTAACACGCACACCTCGTCTGAACACACTACAGCTAACACACACCTCGTCTCAACACACTACTACAGCTAACACACACCTCGTCTAAACACACTACAGCTAACACACAGCTCGTGTCAACACACTACAGCTAACACACACCTCGTTTCACCACTACAGCTAACACACACCTCGTCTCAACACTACAGCTAACACACACCTCGTCTCAACACACTACAGCTAACACGCACACCTCGTCTCAAGACACTACAGCTAACACACACCTCGTCTAAACACACTACAGCTAACACACAGCTCGTGTCAACACACTACAGCTAACACACACCTCGTTTCAGCACTTCAGCTAACACACATCTCGTCTCAACACACTGCAGCTAACACGCACACCTCGTCTGAACACACTACAGCTAACACACACCTCGTCTCAACACACTACAGCTAACACACACCTCGTCTCAGCACACTACAGCTAACACACACTTCGTCTAAACACACTACAGCTAACACACACCTCGTCTCAACACTACAGCTAACACACACCACGTCTCAACACACTACAGCTACCACACATCTCGTCTCAACACACTACAGCTAACACGCACACCTCGTCTCAACACACTACAGCTAACACGCACACCTCGTCTGAACACACTACAGCTAACACACACCTCGTCGCAACACTACAGCTAACACACACCTCGTCTCAACACTACAGCTAACACACATCTCGTCTCAACACACTACAGCTAACACACACTTCGTCTAAACACACTACAGCTAACACCCATCTCGTCTCAACGCACTACAGCTAACACGCACACCTCGTCTCAACACACTAAGGGTAACACGCACACCTCGTCTGAACACACTACAGCTAACACACACCTCGTCTCAACACTACAGCTAACACACACCTCGTCTCAACACTACAGCTAACACACATCTCGTCTCAACACACTACAGCTAACACACACTTCGTCTAAACACACTACAGCTAACACACACCTCGTCTCAATACTACAGCTAACACACACCTCGTCTAAACACACTACAGCTAACACACATCTCGTCTCAACACACTACAGCTAACACGCACACCTCGTCTCAACACACTAAGACTAACACGCACACCTCGTGTGAACACACTACAGCTAGCACACACCTCGTCTCAACACTACAGCTA
Organism: Acipenser ruthenus; assembly: GCF_902713425.1. NCBI lineage: Eukaryota > Metazoa > Chordata > Actinopteri > Acipenseriformes > Acipenseridae > Acipenser > Acipenser ruthenus. The sequence continues at coordinate 16,137,390 of NC_081201.1, read as the reverse complement.
AGACACACCTCGTCTCAAAACACTACAGCTAACACACACCTCGTCTCAACACACTACAGCTAACACGCACACCTCGTCCAACACACTACAGCTAACACACAGCTCGTTTCAGCACTACAGCTAACACATAGCTTGTCTCAACACACTACAGCTAACACACAACTCGTCTCAACACAATAGCTAACACACAGCTCGTCTCAACACTGCAGCTAACACACACCTCGTTTCAGCACTACAGCTAACAAACACCTCGTCTCAACACTACAGCTAACACACACCTCGTCTCAACACACTACAGCTAACACACACCTCGTCTCAACACACTACAGCTAACACACACCTCGTCTCAACGCACTACAGCTAACACACAACTCGTCTCAACACTATACCTAACACAGAACTCGTCTCAATACAATAGCTAACACACACCTCGTCTCAACACTGCATCTAACACACACCTCGTCTCAACACACTACAGCTAACATACACCTCGTCTCAATACACTACAGCTAACACACACCTCGTTTCAGCACTACAGCTAACACACACCTCGTCTCAACACTACAGCTAACACGCACACCTCGTCTGAACACACTACAGCTAACACACACCTCGTCTCAACACACTACAGCTAACACACACCTCGTCTAAACACACTACAGCTAACACACACCTCGTCTAAACACACAACAGCTAACACACAGCTCGTGTCATCACACTACAGCTAACACACACATCGTTTCAGCACTACAGCTAACACACACCTCGTCTCAACACTACAGCTAACACACACCTCGTCTCAACACACTGCAGCTCAAACACGCCTCGTCTCAACACACTACAGCTAACACGCACACCTCGTCTCAACACACTACAGCTAACACACACCTCGTCTAAACACACTACAGCTAACACACAGCTCGTGTCAACACACTACAGCTAACACACACCTCGTTTCAGCACTACAGCTAACACACACCTCGTCTCAACACTACAGCTAACACACACCTCGTCTCAACACACTACAGCTAACACACATCTCCGCTCAACGCACTACAGCTAACACATACCTCTTCTGAACACACTACAGCTAACACACAGCTTGTGTCACGCCACTACAGCTAACACACACCTCGTTTCAGCACTACAGCTAACACACACCTCGTCTCAACACTACAGCTAACACACACCCCGTCTCAACACACTACAGCTACCACACATCTCGTTTCAACACACTACAGCTAACACGCACACCTCTTCTGAACACACTACAGCTAACACGCACACCTCGTCGCAAAACTACAGCTAACACACCTCGTCTCAACACACTACAGCTAAAACACACCTCGTCTCAACACACTACAGCTAACACGCACACCTCGTCTCAACACACTAAGGCTAACACGCACACCTCGTCTGAACACACTACAGCTAACACACACCTCGTCTCAACATTACAGCTAAGACACACCTCGTCTCAACACACTACAGCTAACACACACCTCGTCTCAACACACTACAGCTAACACGCACACCTCGTATCAACACACTACAGCTAACACACACTTCGTCTCAACACACTACAGCTAACACGCACACCTCGTCTCAACACACTACAGCTAACACACAGCTTGTCTCAACACACTAAGGCTAACACGCACACCTCGTCTGAACACACTACAGCTAACACACACCTCGTCTCAACACACTACAGCTAACACACACCTCGTCTCAACACACTACACCTAACACACACCTCGTTTCAGCACTACAGCTAACACACACCTCGTCTCAACACTACAGCTAACACACACCTCGTCTCAACACACTACAGCTAATACAAATCTCGTCTCAACGCACTACAGCTAACACGCACACCTCGTCTGAACACACTACATCTAACACACAACTCTTCTCAACACTACAGCTAACCAGAACTCGTCTCAACAGAATAGCTAACACAAACCTCGTCTCAACACTGCATCTAACACACACCTCGTCTCAACACACTACAGCTAACATACACCTCGTCTCAATACACTACAGGTAACACACACCTCGTCTAAACACACTACAGCTAACATACACCTCGTCTCAATACACTACAGCTAACACGCACACCTCGTCTCAACACACTACAGCTAACACACACCTCGTCTAAACACACTACAGCTAACACACAGCTCGTGTCAACACACTACAGCTAACACACACCTCGTTTCAGCACTACAGCTAACACACACCTCGTCTCAACACTACAGCTAACACACACCTCGTCTCAATACACTACAGCTAACACACATCTCCGCTCAACGCACTACAGCTAACACATACCTCTTCTGAACACACTACAGCTAACACACAGCTTGTGTCAAGCCACTACAGCTAACACACACCTCGTTTCAGCACTACAGCTAACACACACCTCGTCTCAACACTACAGCTAACACACACCCCGTCTCAACACACTACAGCTACCACACATCTCGTCTCAACACACTACAGCTAACACACATCTCCGCTCAACGCACTACAGCTAACACATACCTCTTCTAAACACACTACAGCTAACACACAGCTCGTGTCAAGCCACTACAGCTAACACACACCTCATTTCAGCACTACAGCTAACACACACCTCGTCTCAACACTACAGCTAACACACACCTCGTCTCAACACTACAGCTAACACACATCTCGTCTCAACACACTGCAGCTAACACGCACACCTCGTCTGAACACACTACAGCTAACACACACCTCGTCTCAACACACTACAGCTAACACACACCTCGTCTCAGCACACTACAGCTAACACACACTTCGTCTAAACACACTACAGCTAACACACACCTCGTCTCAACACTACAGCTAACACACACCACGTCTCAACACACTACAGCTACCACACATCTCGTCTCAACACACTACAGCTAACACGCACACCTCGTCTCAACACACTACAGCTAACACGCACACCTCGTCTGAACACACTACAGCTAACACACACCTCGTCGCAACACCACAGCTAACACACACCTCGTCTCAACACTACAGCTAACACACATCTCGTCTCAACACACTACAGCTAACACACACTTCGTCTAAACACACTACAGCTAACACCCATCTCGTCTCAACGCACTACAGCTAACACGCACACCTCGTCTCAACACACTAAGGGTAACACGCACACCTCGTCTGAACACACTACAGCTAACACACACCTCGTCTCAACACTACAGCTAACACACACCTCGTCTCAACACTACAGCTAACACACATCTCGTCTCAACACACTACAGCTAACACACACTTCGTCTAAACACACTACAGCTAACACACACCTCGTCTCAATACTACAGCTAACACACACCTCGTCTAAACACACTACAGCTAACACACATCTCGTCTCAACACACTACAGCTAACACGCACACCTCGTCTCAACACACTAAGACTAACACGCACACCTCGTGTGAACACACTACAGCTAGCACACACCTCGTCTCAACACTACAGCTAAGACACACCTCGTCTCAAAACACTACAGCTAACACACACCTCGTCTCAACACACTACAGCTAACACGCACACCTCGTCCAACACACTACAGCTAACACACAGCTCGTTTCAGCACTACAGCTAACACACAGCTTGTCTCAACACACTACAGCTAACACACAACTCGTCTCAACACAATAGCTAACACACAGCTCGTCTCAACACTGCAGCTAACACACACCTCGTTTCAGCACTACAGCTAACAAACACCTCGTCTCAACACTACAGCTAACACACACCTCGTCTCAACACACTACAGCTAACACACACCTCGTCTCAACACACTACAGCTAACACACACCTCGTCTCAACGCACTACAGCTAACACACAACTCGTCTCAACACTATACCTAACACAGAACTCGTCTCAATACAATAGCTAACACACACCTCGTCTCAACACTGCATCTAACACACACCTCGTCTCAACACACTACAGCTAACATACACCTCGTCTCAATACACTACAGCTAACACACACCTCGTTTCAGCACTACAGCTAACACACACCTCGTCTCAACACTACAGCTAACACGCACACCTCGTCTGAACACACTACAGCTAACACACACCTCGTCTCAACACACTACAGCTAACACACACCTCGTCTAAACACACTACAGCTAACACACACCTCGTCTAAACACACAACAGCTAACACACAGCTCGTGTCATCACACTACAGCTAACACACACATCGTTTCAGCACTACAGCTAACACACACCTCGTCTCAACACTACAGCTAACACACACCTCGTCTCAACACACTGCAGCTCAAACACGCCTCGTCTCAACACACTACAGCTAACACGCACACCTCGTCTCAACACACTACAGCTAAAACACACCTCGTCTCAACACACTACAGCTAACACGCACACCTCGTCTCAACACACTACAGCTAACACACACTTCGTCTCAACACACTACAGCTAACACACCTCGTCTCAACACACTACAGCTAACACACATCTCGTGTCAAGCCACTACAGCTAACACACACCTCGTTTCAGCACTACAGCTAACACACACCTCGTCTCAACACTACAGCTAACACACACCTCGTCTCAACATTACAGCTAACACACATCTCGTCTCAACACACTACAGCTAACACACACTTCGTCTAAACACACTACATCTAAGACACACCTCGTCTCAACACACTACAGCTAACACGCACACCTCGTCTCAACACACTAAGGCTAACACGCACACCTCGTCTGAACACACTACAGCTAACACACACCTCGTCTCAACACTACAGCTAAGACACACCTCGTCTCAACACACTACAGCTAACACACACCTCGTCTCAACACACTACAGCTAACACGCACACCTCGTCTCAACACACTACAGCTAACACACACTTCGTCTCAACACACTACAGCTAACACGCACACCTCGTCTCAACACACTACAGCTAACACACACCTCGTCTCAACACACTACACCTAACACACACCTCGTTTCAGCACTACAGCTAACACACACCTCGTCTCAACACTACAGCTAACACACACCTCGTCTCAACACACTACAGCTAACACAAATCTCGTCTCAACGCACTACAGCTAACACGCACACCTCGTCTGAACACACTACATCTAACACACAACTCTTCTCAACACTACAGCTAACCAGAACTCGTCTCAACAGAATAGCTAACACAAACCTCGTCTCAACACTGCATCTAACACACACCTCGTCTCAACACACTACAGCTAACATACACCTCGTCTCAATACACTACAGCTAACACACACCTCGTCTCAACACACTACAGCTAACACACACCTCGTCTAAAGACACTACAACTAACACACAGCTCGAGTCAACACACTACAGCTAACACACACCTCGTTTCAGCACTACAGCTAACACACAGCTCGTCTCAACACTACAGCTAACACGCACACCTCGTCTGAACACACTACAGCTAACACACACCTCGTCTCAACACACTACAGCAAACACACACCTCGTCTAAACACACTACAGCTAACACACAGCTCGTGTCAACACACTACAGCTAACACACACCTCGTTTCAGCACTACAGCTAACACACACCTCGTCTCAACACTACAGCTAACACACACCTCGTCTCAACACACTACAGCTAACACGCACACCTCGTCTCAACGCACTACAGCTAACACATACCTCTTCTAAACACACTACAGCTAACACACAGCTCGTGTCAAGCCACTACAGCTAACACACACCTCGTCTCAACACAACAGCTAACATACACCTCGTCTCAATACACTACAGCTAACACACACCTCGTCTCAACACACTACAGCTAACACACACCTCGTCTAAACACACTACAGCTAACACACAGCTCGTGTCAACACACTACAGCTAACACACACCTCGTTTCAGCACTACAACTAGCACACACCTCGTCTCAACACTACAGCTAACAAGCACACCTCGTCTGAACACACTACAGCTAACACACACCTCGTCTCAACACACTACAGCTAACACACACCTCGTCTCAACACACTACAGCTAACACACACCTCGTCTAAACACACAGCTCGTGTCAACACACTACAGCTAACACACACCTCGTGTCAACACACTACAGCTAACACACACCTCGTTTCAGCACTACAGCTAACACACACCTCTTCTCAACACTACAGCTAACACGCACACCTCGTCTGAACACACTACAGCTAACACACACCTCGTCTCAACACACTACTACAGCTAACACACACCTCGTCTAAACACACTACAGCTAACACACAGCTCGTGTCAACACACTACAGCTAACACACACCTCGTTTCACCACTACAGCTAACACACACCTCGTCTCAACACTACAGCTAACACACACCTCGTCTCAACACACTACAGCTAACACGCACACCTCGTCTCAAGACACTACAGCTAACACACACCTCGTCTAAACACACTACAGCTAACACACAGCTCGTGTCAACACACTACAGCTAACACACACCTCGTTTCAGCACTTCAGCTAACACACATCTCGTCTCAACACACTGCAGCTAACACGCACACCTCGTCTGAACACACTACAGCTAACACACACCTCGTCTCAACACACTACAGCTAACACACACCTCGTCTCAGCACACTACAGCTAACACACACTTCGTCTAAACACACTACAGCTAACACACACCTCGTCTCAACACTACAGCTAACACACACCACGTCTCAACACACTACAGCTACCACACATCTCGTCTCAACACACTACAGCTAACACGCACACCTCGTCTCAACACACTACAGCTAACACGCACACCTCGTCTGAACACACTACAGCTAACACACACCTCGTCGCAACACTACAGCTAACACACACCTCGTCTCAACACTACAGCTAACACACATCTCGTCTCAACACACTACAGCTAACACACACTTCGTCTAAACACACTACAGCTAACACCCATCTCGTCTCAACGCACTACAGCTAACACGCACACCTCGTCTCAACACACTAAGGGTAACACGCACACCTCGTCTGAACACACTACAGCTAACACACACCTCGTCTCAACACTACAGCTAACACACACCTCGTCTCAACACTACAGCTAACACACATCTCGTCTCAACACACTACAGCTAACACACACTTCGTCTAAACACACTACAGCTAACACACACCTCGTCTCAATACTACAGCTAACACACACCTCGTCTAAACACACTACAGCTAACACACATCTCGTCTCAACACACTACAGCTAACACGCACACCTCGTCTCAACACACTAAGACTAACACGCACACCTCGTGTGAACACACTACAGCTAGCACACACCTCGTCTCAACACTACAGCTAAGACACACCTCGTCTCAAAACACTACAGCTAACACACACCTCGTCTCAACACACTACAGCTAACACGCACACCTCGTCCAACACACTACAGCTAACACACAGCTCGTTTCAGCACTACAGCTAACACATAGCTTGTCTCAACACACTACAGCTAACACACAACTCGTCTCAACACAATAGCTAACACACAGCTCGTCTCAACACTGCAGCTAACACACACCTCGTTTCAGCACTACAGCTAACAAACACCTCGTCTCAACACTACAGCTAACACACACCTCGTCTCAACACACTACAGCTAACACACACCTCGTCTCAACACACTACAGCTAACACACACCTCGTCTCAACGCACTACAGCTAACACACAACTCGTCTCAACACTATACCTAACACAGAACTCGTCTCAATACAATAGCTAACACACACCTCGTCTCAACACTGCATCTAACACACACCTCGTCTCAACACACTACAGCTAACATACACCTCGTCTCAATACACTACAGCTAACACACACCTCGTTTCAGCACTACAGCTAACACACACCTCGTCTCAACACTACAGCTAACACGCACACCTCGTCTGAACACACTACAGCTAACACACACCTCGTCTCAACACACTACAGCTAACACACACCTCGTCTAAACACACTACAGCTAACACACACCTCGTCTAAACACACAACAGCTAACACACAGCTCGTGTCATCACACTACAGCTAACACACACATCGTTTCAGCACTACAGCTAACACACACCTCGTCTCAACACTACAGCTAACACACACCTCGTCTCAACACACTGCATCTCAAACACGCCTCGTCTCAACACACTACAGCTAACACGCACACCTCGTCTCAACACACTACAGCTAACACACACCTCGTCTAAACACACTACAGCTAACACACAGCTCGTGTCAACACACTACAGCTAACACACACCTCGTTTCAGCACTACAGCTAACACACACCTCGTCTCAACACTACAGCTAACACACACCTCGTCTCAACACACTACAGCTAACACACATCTCCGCTCAACGCACTACAGCTAACACATACCTCTTCTGAACACACTACAGCTAACACACAGCTTGTGTCAAGCCACTACAGCTAACACACACCTCGTTTCAGCACTACAGCTAACACACACCTCGTCTCAACACTACAGCTAACACACACCCCGTCTCAACACACTACAGCTACCACACATCTCGTTTCAACACACTACAGCTAACACGCACACCTCTTCTGAACACACTACAGCTAACACGCACACCTCGTCGCAAAACTACAGCTAACACACCTCGTCTCAACACACTACAGCTAAAACACACCTCGTCTCAACACACTACAGCTAACACGCACACCTCGTCTCAACACACTAAGGCTAACACGCACACCTCGTCTGAACACACTACAGCTAACACACACCTCGTCTCAACATTACAGCTAAGACACACCTCGTCTCAACACACTACAGCTAACACACACCTCGTCTCAACACACTACAGCTAACACGCACACCTCGTATCAACACACTACAGCTAACACACACTTCGTCTCAACACACTACAGCTAACACGCACACCTCGTCTCAACACACTACAGCTAACACACAGCTTGTCTCAACACACTAAGGCTAACACGCACACCTCGTCTGAACACACTACAGCTAACACACACCTCGTCTCAACACACTACAGCTAACACACACCTCGTCTCAACACACTACACCTAACACACACCTCGTTTCAGCACTACAGCTAACACACACCTCGTCTCAACACTACAGCTAACACACACCTCGTCTCAACACACTACAGCTAATACAAATCTCGTCTCAACGCACTACAGCTAACACGCACACCTCGTCTGAACACACTACATCTAACACACAACTCTTCTCAACACTACAGCTAACCAGAACTCGTCTCAACAGAATAGCTAACACAAACCTCGTCTCAACACTGCATCTAACACACACCTCGTCTCAACACACTACAGCTAACATACACCTCGTCTCAATACACTACAGGTAACACACACCTCGTCTAAACACACTACAGCTAACATACACCTCGTCTCAATACACTACAGCTAACACGCACACCTCGTCTCAACACACTACAGCTAACACACACCTCGTCTAAACACACTACAGCTAACACACAGCTCGTGTCAACACACTACAGCTAACACACACCTCGTTTCAGCACTACAGCTAACACACACCTCGTCTCAACACTACAGCTAACACACACCTCGTCTCAATACACTACAGCTAACACACATCTCCGCTCAACGCACTACAGCTAACACATACCTCTTCTGAACACACTACAGCTAACACACAGCTTGTGTCAAGCCACTACAGCTAACACACACCTCGTTTCAGCACTACAGCTAACACACACCTCGTCTCAACACTACAGCTAACACACACCCCGTCTCAACACACTACAGCTACCACACATCTCGTCTCAACACACTACAGCTAACACGCACACCTCTTCTGAACACACTACAGCTAACACGCACACCTCGTCGCAAAACTACAGCTAACACACCTCGTCTCAACACACTACAGCTAAAACACACCTCGTCTCAACACACTACAGCTAACACGCACACCTCGTCTCAACACACTAAGGCTAACACGCACACCTCGTCTGAACACACTACAGCTAACACACACCTCGTCAACATTACAGCTAAGACACACCTCGTCTCAACACACTACAGCTAACACACAACTCGTCTCAACACACTACAGCTAACACGCACACCTCGTCTCAACACACTACAGCTAACACACACTTCGTCTCAACACACTACAGCTAACACGCACACCTCGTCTCAACACACTACAGCTAACACACAGCTTGTCTCAACACACTAAGGCTAACACGCACACCTCGTCTGAACACACTACAGCTAACACACACCTCGTCTCAACACACTACAGCTAACACACACCTCGTCTCAACACACTACACCTAACACACACCTCGTTTCAGCACTACAGCTAACACACACCTCGTCTCAACACTACAGCTAACACACACCTCGTCTCAACACACTACAGCTAATACAAATCTCGTCTCAACGCACTACAGCTAACACGCACACCTCGTCTGAACACACTACATCTAACACACAACTCTTCTCAACACTACAGCTAACCAGAACTCGTCTCAACAGAATAGCTAACACAAACCTCGTCTCAACACTGCATCTAACACACACCTCGTCTCAACACAGTACAGCTAACATACACCTCGTCTCAATACACTACAGGTAACACACACCTCGTCTAAACACACTACAGCTAACATACACCTCGTCTCAATACACTACAGCTAACACACACCTCGTCTCAACACACTACAGCTAACACACACCTCGTCTAAACACACTACAGCTAACACACACCTCGTCTCAACACACTACAGCTAACACACACCTCGTCTCAACACACTGCAGCTAACACACACCTCGTCTAAACACACAACAGCTAACACACAGCTCGTGTCATCACACTACAGCTAACACACACATCGTTTCAGCACTACAGCTAACACACACCTCGTCTCAACACTACAGCTAACACGCACACCTCGTCTGAACACACTACAGCTAACACACACCTCGTCTCAACACACTACAGCTAACACACACCTCGTCTCAACACACTGCAGCTAACACACACCTCGTCTAAACACACAACAGCTACACACAGCTCGTGTCAACACACTACAGCTAACACACACATCGTTTCAGCACTACAGCTAACACACACCTCGTCTCAACACTACAGCTAACACACACCTCGTCTCAACACACTGCAGCTCAAACACGCCTCGTCTCAACACACTACAGCTAACACGCACACCTCGTCTCAACACACTACAGCTAACACACACCTCGTCTAAACACACTACAGCTAACACACAGCTCGTGTCAACACTACAGCTAACACACACCTCGTCTCAACACACTACAGCTAACACGCACACCTCGTCTCAACACACTACAGCTAACACACACTTCGTCTCAACACACTACAGCTAACACGCACACCTCGTCTCAACACACTACAGCTAACACAGAGCTTGTCTCAACACACTAAGGCTAACACGCACACCTCGTCTGAACACACTACAGCTAACACACACCTCGTCTCAACACACTACAGCTAACACACACCTCGTCTCAACACACTACACCTAACACACACCTCGTTTCAGCACTACAGCTAACACACACCTCGTCTCAACACTACAGCTAACACACACCTCGTCTCAACACACTACAGCTAACACACACCTCGTCTGAACACACTACATCTAACACACAACTCTTCTCAACACTACAGCTAACCAGAACTCGTCTCAACAGAATAGCTAACACAATCCTCGTCTCAACACTGCATCTAACACACACCTCGTCTCAACACACTACAGCTAACATACACCTCGTCTCAATACACTACAGGTAACACACACCTCGTCTAAACACACTACAGCTAACATACACCTCGTCTCAATACACTACAGCTAACACACACCTCGTCTCAACACACTACAGCTAACACACACCTCGTCTAAACACACTACAGCTAACACACACCTCGTCTCAACACACTACAGCTAACACACACCTCGTCTCAACACACTGCAGCTAACACACACCTCGTCTAAACACACAACAGCTAACACACAGCTCGTGTCATCACACTACAGCTAACACACACATCGTTTCAGCACTACAGCTAACACACACCTCGTCTCAACACTACAGCTAACACGCACACCTCGTCTGAACACACTACAGCTAACACACACCTCGTCTCAACACACTACAGCTAACACACACCTCGTCTCAACACACTGCAGCTAACACACACCTCGTCTAAACACACAACAGCTAACACACAGCTCGTGTCATCACACTACAGCTAACACACACATCGTTTCAGCACTACAGCTAACACACACCTCGTCTCAACACTACAGCTAACACACACCTCGTCTCAACACACTGCAGCTCAAACACGCCTCGTCTCAACACACTACAGCTAACACGCACACCTCATCTCAACACACTACAGCTAACACACACCTCGTCTAAACACACTACAGCTAACACACAGCTCGTGTCAACACACTACAGCTAACACACACCTCGTTTCAGCACTACAGCTAACACACACCTCGTCTCAACACTACAGCTAACACGCACACCTCGTCTCAACACACTACAGCTAACACACACCTCGTCTCAACACACTAAGGCTAACACGCACACCTCGTCTCAACACACTACAGCTAACACACAGCTTGTCTCAACACACTAAGGCTAACACGCACACCTCGTCTGAACACACTACAGCTAACACACACCTCGTCTCAACACACTACAGCTAACACACACCTCGTCTCAACACACTACACCTAACACACACCTCGTTTCAGCACTACAGCTAACACACACCTCGTCTCAACACTACAGCTAACACACACCTCGTCTCAACACACTACAGCTAATACAAATCTCGTCTCAACGCACTACAGCTAACACGCACACCTCGTCTGAACACACTACATCTAACACACAACTCTTCTCAACACTACAGCTAACCAGAACTCGTCTCAACAGAATAGCTAACACAAACCTCGTCTCAACACTGCATCTAACACACACCTCGTCTCAACACAGTACAGCTAACATACACCTCGTCTCAATACACTACAGGTAACACACACCTCGTCTAAACACACTACAGCTAACATACACCTCGTCTCAATACACTACAGCTAACACACACCTCGTCTCAACACACTACAGCTAACACACACCTCGTCTAAACACACTACAGCTAACACACACCTCGTCTCAACACACTACAGCTAACACACACCTCGTCTCAACACACTGCAGCTAACACACACCTCGTCTAAACACACAACAGCTAACACACAGCTCGTGTCATCACACTACAGCTAACACACACATCGTTTCAGCACTACAGCTAACACACACCTCGTCTCAACACTACAGCTAACACGCACACCTCGTCTGAACACACTACAGCTAACACACACCTCGTCTCAACACACTACAGCTAACACACACCTCGTCTCAACACACTGCAGCTAACACACACCTCGTCTAAACACACAACAGCTACACACAGCTCGTGTCAACACACTACAGCTAACACACACATCGTTTCAGCACTACAGCTAACACACACCTCGTCTCAACACTACAGCTAACACACACCTCGTCTCAACACACTGCAGCTCAAACACGCCTCGTCTCAACACACTACAGCTAACACGCACACCTCGTCTCAACACACTACAGCTAACACACACCTCGTCTAAACACACTACAGCTAACACACAGCTCGTGTCAACACACTACAGCTAACACACACCTCGTCTCAACACACTACAGCTAACACGCACACCTCGTCTCAACACACTACAGCTAACACACACTTCGTCTCAACACACTACAGCTAACACGCACACCTCGTCTCAACACACTACAGCTAACACAGAGCTTGTCTCAACACACTAAGGCTAACACGCACACCTCGTCTGAACACACTACAGCTAACACACACCTCGTCTCAACACACTACAGCTAACACACACCTCGTCTCAACACACTACACCTAACACACACCTCGTTTCAGCACTACAGCTAACACACACCTCGTCTCAACACTACAGCTAACACACACCTCGTCTCAACACACTACAGCTAACACAAATCTCGTCTCAACGCACTACAGCTAACACGCACACCTCGTCTGAACACACTACATCTAACACACAACTCTTCTCAACACTACAGCTAACCAGAACTCGTCTCAACAGAATAGCTAACACAATCCTCGTCTCAACACTGCATCTAACACACACCTCGTCTCAACACACTACAGCTAACATACACCTCGTCTCAATACACTACAGGTAACACACACCTCGTCTAAACACACTACAGCTAACATACACCTCGTCTCAACACACTACAGCTAACACACACCTCGTCTCAACACACTACAGCTAACACACACCTCGTCTAAACACACTACAGCTAACACACACCTCGTCTCAACACACTACAGCTAACACACACCTCGTCTCAACACACTGCAGCTAACACACACCTCGTCTAAACACACAACAGCTAACACACAGCTCGTGTCATCACACTACAGCTAACACACACATCGTTTCAGCACTACAGCTAACACACACCTCGTCTCAACACTACAGCTAACACGCACACCTCGTCTGAACACACTACAGCTAACACACACCTCGTCTCAACACACTACAGCTAACACACACCTCGTCTCAACACACTGCAGCTAACACACACCTCGTCTAAACACACAACAGCTAACACACAGCTCGTGTCATCACACTACAGCTAACACACACATCGTTTCAGCACTACAGCTAACACACACCTCGTCTCAACACTACAGCTAACACACACCTCGTCTCAACACACTGCAGCTCAAACACGCCTCGTCTCAACACACTACAGCTAACACGCACACCTCATCTCAACACACTACAGCTAACACACACCTCGTCTAAACACACTACAGCTAACACACAGCTCGTGTCAACACACTACAGCTAACACACACCTCGTTTCAGCACTACAGCTAACACACACCTCGTCTCAACACTACAGCTAACAGGCACACCTCGTCTGAACACACTACAGCTAACACACACCTCGTCTCAACACACTACAGCTAACACACACCTCGTCTCAACACACTACAGCTAACACACACCTCGTTTCAGCACTACAGCTAACACACACCTCGTCTCAACACTACAGCTAACACACACCTCGTCTCAACACACTACAGCTAACACGCACACCTCGTCTCAACACACTACAGCTAACACGCACACCTCGTCTCAACACACTACAGCTAACACACACCTCGTCTAAACACACTACAGCTAACACACAGCTCGTGTCAACACACTACAGCTAACACACACCTCGTTTCAGCACTACAGCTAACACACACCTCGTCTCAACACTACAGCTAACACGCACACCTCGTCTGAACACACTACAGCTAACACACACCTCGTCTCAACACACTACAGCTAACACACACCTCGTCTCAACACACTGCAGCTAACACACACCTCGTCTAAACACACAACAGCTACACACAGCTCGTGTCAACACACTACAGCTAACACACACATCGTTTCAGCACTACAGCTAACACACACCTCGTCTCAACACTACAGCTAACACACACCTCGTCTCAACACACTGCAGCTCAAACACGCCTCGTCTCAACACACTACAGCTAACACGCACACCTCGTCTCAACACACTACAGCTAACACAAACCTCGTCTCAACACTGCATCTAACACACACCTCGTCTCAACACAGTACAGCTAACATACACCTCGTCTCAATACACTACAGGTAACACACACCTCGTCTAAACACACTACAGCTAACATACACCTCGTCTCAATACACTACAGCTAACACACACCTCGTCTCAACACACTACAGCTAACACACACCTCGTCTAAACACACTACAGCTAACACACACCTCGTCTCAACACACTACAGCTAACACACACCTCGTCTCAACACACTGCAGCTAACACACACCTCGTCTAAACACACAACAGCTAACACACAGCTCGTGTCATCACACTACAGCTAACACACACATCGTTTCAGCACTACAGCTAACACACACCTCGTCTCAACACTACAGCTAACACGCACACCTCGTCTGAACACACTACAGCTAACACACACCTCGTCTCAACACACTACAGCTAACACACACCTCGTCTCAACACACTGCAGCTAACACACACCTCGTCTAAACACACAACAGCTACACACAGCTCGTGTCAACACACTACAGCTAACACACACATCGTTTCAGCACTACAGCTAACACACACCTCGTCTCAACACTACAGCTAACACACACCTCGTCTCAACACACTGCAGCTCAAACACGCCTCGTCTCAACACACTACAGCTAACACGCACACCTCGTCTCAACACACTACAGCTAACACACACCTCGTCTAAACACACTACAGCTAACACACAGCTCGTGTCAACACACTACAGCTAACACACACCTCGTCTCAACACACTACAGCTAACACGCACACCTCGTCTCAACACACTACAGCTAACACACACTTCGTCTCAACACACTACAGCTAACACGCACACCTCGTCTCAACACACTACAGCTAACACAGAGCTTGTCTCAACACACTAAGGCTAACACGCACACCTCGTCTGAACACACTACAGCTAACACACACCTCGTCTCAACACACTACAGCTAACACACACCTCGTCTCAACACACTACACCTAACACACACCTCGTTTCAGCACTACAGCTAACACACACCTCGTCTCAACACTACAGCTAACACACACCTCGTCTCAACACACTACAGCTAACACAAATCTCGTCTCAACGCACTACAGCTAACACGCACACCTCGTCTGAACACACTACATCTAACACACAACTCTTCTCAACACTACAGCTAACCAGAACTCGTCTCAACAGAATAGCTAACACAATCCTCGTCTCAACACTGCATCTAACACACACCTCGTCTCAACACACTACAGCTAACATACACCTCGTCTCAATACACTACAGGTAACACACACCTCGTCTAAACACACTACAGCTAACATACACCTCGTCTCAACACACTACAGCTAACACACACCTCGTCTCAACACACTACAGCTAACACACACCTCGTCTAAACACACTACAGCTAACACACACCTCGTCTCAACACACTACAGCTAACACACACCTCGTCTCAACACACTGCAGCTAACACACACCTCGTCTAAACACACAACAGCTAACACACAGCTCGTGTCATCACACTACAGCTAACACACACATCGTTTCAGCACTACAGCTAACACACACCTCGTCTCAACACTACAGCTAACACGCACACCTCGTCTGAACACACTACAGCTAACACACACCTCGTCTCAACACACTACAGCTAACACACACCTCGTCTCAACACACTGCAGCTAACACACACCTCGTCTAAACACACAACAGCTAACACACAGCTCGTGTCATCACACTACAGCTAACACACACATCGTTTCAGCACTACAGCTAACACACACCTCGTCTCAACACTACAGCTAACACACACCTCGTCTCAACACACTGCAGCTCAAACACGCCTCGTCTCAACACACTACAGCTAACACGCACACCTCATCTCAACACACTACAGCTAACACACACCTCGTCTAAACACACTACAGCTAACACACAGCTCGTGTCAACACACTACAGCTAACACACACCTCGTTTCAGCACTACAGCTAACACACACCTCGTCTCAACACTACAGCTAACAGGCACACCTCGTCTGAACACACTACAGCTAACACACACCTCGTCTCAACACACTACAGCTAACACACACCTCGTCTCAACACACTACAGCTAACACACACCTCGTTTCAGCACTACAGCTAACACACACCTCGTCTCAACACTACAGCTAACACACACCTCGTCTCAACACACTACAGCTAACACGCACACCTCGTCTCAACACACTACAGCTAACACGCACACCTCGTCTCAACACACTACAGCTAACACACACCTCGTCTAAACACACTACAGCTAACACACAGCTCGTGTCAACACACTACAGCTAACACACACCTCGTTTCAGCACTACAGCTAACACACACCTCGTCTCAACACTACAGCTAACACACACCTCGTCTCAACACACTACAGCTAACACACATCTCCTCTCAACGCACTACAGCTAACACATACCTCTTCTAAACACACTACAGCTAACACACAGCTCGTGTCAAGCCACTACAGCTAACACACACCTCATTTCAGCACTACAGCTAACACACACCTCGTCTCAACACTACAGCTAACACACACCTCGTCTCAACACTACAGCTAACACACACCTCGTCTGAACACACTACAGCTAACACACACCTCGTCTCAACACACTACAGCTAACACACACCTCGTCTCAGCACACTACAGCTAACACACACTTCGTCTAAACACACTACAGCTAACACACACCTCGTCTCAACACTACAGCTAACACACACCACGTCTCAACACACTACAGCTAACACGCACACCTCGTCTCAACACACTACAGCTAACACGCACACCTCGTCTGAACACACTACAGCTAACACACACCTCGTCGCAACACTACAGCTAACACACACCTCGTCTCAACACTACAGCTAACACACATCTCGTCTCAACACACTACAGCTAACACACACTTCGTCTAAACACACTACAGCTAACACCCATCTCGTCTCAACGCACTACAGCTAACACGCACACCTCGTCTCAACACACTAAGGGTAACACGCACACCTCGTCTGAACACACTACAGCTAACACACACCTCGTCTCAACACTACAGCTAACACACACCTCGTCTCAACACTACAGCTAACACACATCTCGTCTCAACACACTACAGCTAACACACACTTCGTCTAAACACACTACAGCTAACACACACCTCGTCTCAATACTACAGCTAACACACACCTCGTCTAAACACACTACAGCTAACACACATCTCGTCTCAACACACTACAGCTAACACGCACACCTCGTCTCAACACACTAAGGCTAACACGCACACCTCGTGTGAACACACTACAGCTAGCACACACCTCGTCTCAACAATACAGCTAAGACACACCTCGTCTCAACACACTACAGCTAACACACACCTCGTCTCAACACACTACAGCTAACACGCACACCTCGTCTCAACACACTACAGCTAACACACAGCTCGTTTCAGCACTACAGCTAACACACAGCTTGTCTCAACACACTACAGCTAACACACAACTCGTCTCAACACAATAGCTAACACACAGCTCGTCTCAACACTGCAGCTAACACACACCTCGTTTCAGCACTACAGCTAACAAACACCTCGTCTCAACACTACAGCTAACACACACCTCGTCTCAACACACTACAGCTAACACACACCTCGTCTCAACGCACTACAGCTAACACGCACACCTCGTCTGAACACACTACAGCTAACACACAACTCGTCTCAACACTATACCTAACACAGAACTCGTCTCAATACAATAGCTAACACACACCTCGTCTCAACACTACAGCTAACATACACCTCGTCTCAATACACTACAGCTAACACACACCTCGTTTCAGCACTACAGCTAACACACACCTCGTCTCAACACTACAGCTAACACGCACACCTCGTCTGAACACACTACAGCTAACACACACCTCGTCTCAACACACTACAGCTAACACACACCTCGTCTCAACACACTACAGCTAACACACACCTCGTCTAAACACACAACAGCTAACACACAGCTCGTGTCATCACACTACAGCTAACACACACATCGTTTCAGCACTACAGCTAACACACACCTCATCTCAACACTACAGCTAACACACACCTCGTCTCAACACACTGCAGCTCAAACACGCCTCGTCTCAACACACTACAGCTAACACGCACACCTCGTCTCAACACACTACAGCTAACACACACCTCGTCTAAACACACTACAGCTAACACACAGCTCGTGTCAACACACTACAGCTAACACACACCTCGTTTCAGCACTACAGCTAACACACACCTCGTCTCAACACTACAGCTAACACACACCTCGTCTCAACACACTACAGCTAACACACATCTCCGCTCAACGCACTACAGCTAACACATACCTCTTCTGAACACACTACAGCTAACACACAGCTTGTGTCAAGCCACTACAGCTAACACACACCTCGTTTCAGCACTACAGCTAACACACACCTCGTCTCAACACTACAGCTAACACACACCCCGTCTCAACACACTACAGCTACCACACATCTCGTCTCAACACACTACAGCTAACACGCACACCTCTTCTGAACACACTACAGCTAACACGCACACCTCGTCGCAAAACTACAGCTAACACACCTCGTCTCAACACACTACAGCTAAAACACACCTCGTCTCAACACACTACAGCTAACACGCACACCTCGTCTCAACACACTAAGGCTAACACGCACACCTCGTCTGAACACACTACAGCTAACACACACCTCGTCTCAACATTATAGCTAAGACACACCTCGTCTCAACACACTACAGCTAACACACACCTCGTCTCAACACACTACAGCTAACACGCACACCTCGTCTCAACACACTACAGCTAACACACACTTCGTCTCAACACACTACAGCTAACACGCACACCTCGTCTCAACACACTACAGCTAACACACAGCTTGTCTCAACACACTAAGGCTAACACGCACACCTCGTCTGAACACACTACAGCTAACACACACCTCGTCTCAACACACTACAGCTAACACACACCTCGTCTCAACACACTACACCTAACACACACCTCGTTTCAGCACTACAGCTAACACACACCTCGTCTCAACACTACAGCTAACACACACCTCGTCTCAACACACTACAGCTAATACAAATCTCGTCTCAACGCACTACAGCTAACACGCACACCTCGTCTGAACACACTACATCTAACACACAACTCTTCTCAACACTACAGCTAACCAGAACTCGTCTCAACAGAATAGCTAACACAAACCTCGTCTCAACACTGCATCTAACACACACCTCGTCTCACACACTACAGCTAACATACACCTCGTCTCAATACACTACAGGTAACACACACCTCGTCTAAACACACTACAGCTAACATACACCTCGTCTCAATACACTACAGCTAACACACACCTCGTCTCAACACACTACAGCTAACACACACCTCGTCTAAACACACTACAGCTAACACACACCTCGTCTCAACACACTACAGCTAACACACACCTCGTCTCAACACACTGCAGCTAACACACACCTCGTCTAAACACACAACAGCTAACACACAGCTCGTGTCATCACACTACAGCTAACACACACATCGTTTCAGCACTACAGCTAACACACACCTCGTCTCAACACTACAGCTACACGCACACCTCGTCTGAACACACTACAGCTAACACACACCTCGTCTCAACACACTACAGCTAACACACACCTCGTCTCAACACACTGCAGCTAACACACACCTCGTCTAAACACACAACAGCTAACACACAGCTCGTGTCATCACACTACAGCTAACACACACATCGTTTCAGCACTACAGCTAACACACACCTCGTCTCAACACTACAGCTAACACACACCTCGTCTCAACACACTGCAGCTCAAACACGCCTCGTCTCAACACACTACAGCTAACACGCACACCTCGTCTCAACACACTACAGCTAACACACACCTCGTCTAAACACACTACAGCTAACACACAGCTCGTGTCAACACACTACAGCTAACACACACCTCGTTTCAGCACTACAGCTAACACACACCTCGTCTCAACACTACAGCTAACACACACCTCGTCTCAACACACTACAGCTAACACACATCTCCTCTCAACGCACTACAGCTAACACATACCTCTTCTGAACACACTACAGCTAACACACAGCTCGTGTCAAGCCACTACAGCTAACACACACCTCGTTTCAGCACTACAGCTAACACACACCTCGTCTCAACACTACAGCTAACACACACCCCGTCTCAACACACTACAGCTACCACACATCTCGTCTCAACACACTACAGCTAACACGCACACCTCTTCTGAACACACTACAGCTAACACGCACACCTCGTCGCAAAACTACAGCTAACACACCTCGTCTCAACACACTACAGCTAAAACACACCTCGTCTCAACACACTACAGCTAACACGCACACCTCGTCTCAACACACTACAGCTAACACACACTTCGTCTCAACACACTACAGCTAACACATACCTCGTCTCAACACACTACAGCTAACACACATCTCGTGTCAAGCCACTACAGCTAACACACACCTCGTTTCAGCACTACAGCTAACACACACCTCGTCTCAACACTACAGCTAACACACACCTCGTCTCAACACTACAGCTAACACACATCTCGTCTCAACACACTACAGCTAACACACACTTCGTCTAAACACACTACATCTAAGACACACCTCGTCTCAACACACTACAGCTAACACACACCTCGTCTCAACACACTACAGCTAACACGCACACCTCGTCTCAACACACTAAGGCTAACACGCACACCTCGTCTGAACACACTATAGCTAACACACACCTCGTCTCAACACTACAGCTAACACACACCTCGTCTCAACACTACAGCTAACACACATCTCGACTCAACACACTACAGCTAACACACACCTCGTCTCAACACACTACAGCTAACACACACCACGTCTCAACACACTACAGCTACCACACATCTCGTCTCAACACACTACAGCTAACACGCACACCTCGTCTCAACACACTACAGCTAACACGCACACCTCGTCTGAACACACTACAGCTAACACACACCTCGTCGCAAAACTACAGCTAACACACCTCGTCTCAACACACTACAGCTAAAACACACCTCGTCTCAACACACTACAGCTAACACGCACACCTCGTCTCAACACACTACAGCTAACACACACTTCGTCTCAACACACTACAGCTAACACACCTCGTCTCAACACACTACAGCTAACACACATCTCGTGTCAAGCCACTACAGCTAACACACACCTCGTTTCAGCACTACAGCTAACACACACCTCGTCTCAACACTACAGCTAACACACACCTCGTCTCAACATTACAGCTAACACACATCTCGTCTCAACACACTACAGCTAACACACACTTCGTCTAAACACACTACATCTAAGACACACCTCGTATCAACACACTACAGCTAACACGCACACCTCGTCTCAACACACTAAGGCTAACACGCACACCTCGTCTGAACACACTACAGCTAACACACACCTCGTCTCAACACTACAGCTAAGACACACCTCGTCTCAACACACTACAGCTAACACACACCTCGTCTCAACACACTACAGCTAACACGCACACCTCGTCTCAACACACTACAGCTAACACACACTTCGTCTCAACACACTACAGCTAACACGCACACCTCGTCTCAACACACTACAGCTAACACACACCTCGTCTCAACACACTACACCTAACACACACCTCGTTTCAGCACTACAGCTAACACACACCTCGTCTCAACACTACAGCTAACACACACCTCGTCTCAACACACTACAGCTAACACAAATCTCGTCTCAACGCACTACAGCTAACAAGCACACCTCGTCTGAACACACTACATCTAACACACAACTCTTCTCAACACTACAGCTAACCAGAACTCGTCTCAACAGAATAGCTAACACAAACCTCGTCTCAACACTGCATCTAACACACACCTCGTCTCAACACACTACAGCTAACATACACCTCGTCTCAATACACTACAGCTAACACACACCTCGTCTCAACACACTACAGCTAACACACACCTCGTCTAAACACACTACAACTAACACACAGCTCGAGTCAACACACTACAGCTAACACACACCTCGTTTCAGCACTACAGCTAACACACAGCTCGTCTCAACACTACAGCTAACACGCACACCTCGTCTGAACACACTACAGCTAACACACACCTCGTCTCAACACACTACAGCTAACACACACCTCGTCTAAACACACTACAGCTAACACACAGCTCGTGTCAACACACTACAGCTAACACACACCTCGTTTCAGCACTACAGCTAACACACACCTCGTCTCAACACTACAGCTAACACACACCTCGTCTCAACACACTACAGCTAACACGCACACCTCGTCTCAACGCCACTACAGCTAACACATACCTCTTCTAAACACACTACAGCTAACACACAGCTCGTGTCAAGCCACTACAGCTAACACACACCTCGTCTCAACACAACAGCTAACATACACCTCGTCTCAATACACTACAGCTAACACACACCTCGTCTCAACACACTACAGCTAACACACACCTCGTCTAAACACACTACAGCTAACACACAGCTCGTGTCAACACACTACAGCTAACACACACCTCGTTTCAGCACTACAACTAGCACACACCTCGTCTCAACACTACAGCTAACACGCACACCTCGTCTGAACACACTACAGCTAACACACACCTCGTCTCAACACACTACAGCTAACACACACCTCGTCTCAACACTACAGCTAACACACATCTCGTCTCAACACACTACAGCTAACACACACCTCGTCTAAACACACAGCTCGTGTCAACACACTACAGCTAACACACACCTCGTTTCAGCACTACAGCTAACACACACCTCTTCTCAACACTACAGCTAACACGCACACCTCGTCTGAACACACTACAGCTAACACACACCTCGTCTCAACACACTACAGCTAACACACACCTCGTCTAAACACACTACAGCTAACACACAGCTCGTGTCAACACACTACAGCTAACACACACCTCGTCTCAACACTACAGCTAACACACACCTCGTCTCAACACAACAGCTAACATACACCTCGTCTCAATACACTACAGCTAACACACACCTCGTCTCAACACACTACAGCTAACACACACCTCGTCTAAACACACAACAGCTAACACACAGCTCGTGTCATCACACTACAGCTAACACACACATCGTTTCAGCACTACAGCTAACACACACCTCGTCTCAACACTACAGCTAACACGCACACCTCGTCTGAACACACTACAGCTAACACACACCTCGTCTCAACACACTACAGCTAACACACACCTCGTCTCAACACACTGCAGCTAACACACACCTCGTCTAAACACACAACAGCTAACACACAGCTCGTGTCATCACACTACAGCTAACACACACATCGTTTCAGCACTACAGCTAACACACACCTCGTCTCAACACTACAGCTAACACACACCTCGTCTCAACACACTGCAGCTCAAACACGCCTCGTATCAACACACTACAGCTAACACGCACACCTCGTCTCAACACACTACAGCTAACACACACCTCGTCTAAACACACTACAGCTAACACACAGCTCGTGTCAACACACTACAGCTAACACACACCTCGTTTCAGCACTACAGCTAACACACACCTCGTCTCAACACTACAGCTAACACACACCTCGTCTCAACACACTACAGCTAACACACATCTCCTCTCAACGCACTACAGCTAACACATACCTCTTCTGAACACACTACAGCTAACACACAGCTCGTGTCAAGCCACTACAGCTAACACACACCTCGTTTCAGCACTACAGCTAACACACACCTCGTCTCAACACTACAGCTAACACACACCCCGTCTCAACACACTACAGCTACCACACATCTCGTCTCAACACACTACAGCTAACACGCACACCTCTTCTGAACACACTACAGCTAACACGCACACCTCGTCACAAAACTACAGCTAACACACCTCGTCTCAACACACTACAGCTAAAACACACCTCGTCTCAACACACTACAGCTAACACGCACACCTCGTCTCAACACACTACAGCTAACACACACTTCGTCTCAACACACTACAGCTAACACATACCTCGTCTCAACACACTACAGCTAACACACATCTCGTGTCAAGCCACTACAGCTAACACACACCTCGTTTCAGCACTACAGCTAACACACACCTCGTCTCAACACTACAGCTAACACACACCTCGTCTCAACACTACAGCTAACACACATCTCGTCTCAACACACTACAGCTAACACACACTTCGTCTAAACACACTACATCTAAGACACACCTCGTCTCAACACACTACAGCTAACACACACCTCGTCTCAACACACTACAGCTAACACGCACACCTCGTCTCAACACACTAAGGCTAACACGCACACCTCGTCTGAACACACTATAGCTAACACACACCTCGTCTCAACACTACAGCTAACACACACCTCGTCTCAACACTACAGCTAACACACATCTCGACTCAACACACTACAGCTAACACACACTTCGTCTAAACACACTACAGCTAACACACACCACGTCTCAACACACTACAGCTACCACACATCTCGTCTCAACACACTACAGCTAACACGCACACCTCGTCTCAACACACTACAGCTAACACGCACACCTCGTCTGAACACACTACAGCTAACACACACCTCGTCGCAAAACTACAGCTAACACACCTCGTCTCAACACACTACAGCTAAAACACACCTCGTCTCAATACACTACAGGTAACACACACCTCGTCTAAACACACTACAGCTAACACGCACACCTCGTCTCAACACACTACAGCTAACACACATCTCGTGTCAAGCCACTACAGCTAACACACACCTCGTTTCAGCACTACAGCTAACACACACCTCGTCTCAACACTACAGCTAACACACACCTCGTCTCAACATTACAGCTAACACACATCTCGTCTCAACACACTACAGCTAACACACACTTCGTCTAAACACACTACATCTAAGACACACCTCGTATCAACACACTACAGCTAACACGCACACCTCGTCTCAACACACTAAGGCTAACACGCACACCTCGTCTGAACACACTACAGCTAACACACACCTCGTCTCAACACTACAGCTAAGACACACCTCGTCTCAACACACTACAGCTAACACACACCTCGTCTCAACACACTACAGCTAACACGCACACCTCGTCTCAACACACTACAGCTAACACACACTTCGTCTCAACACACTACAGCTAACACGCACACCTCGTCTCAACACACTACAGCTAACACACACCTCGTCTCAACACACTACACCTAACACACACCTCGTTTCAGCACTACAGCTAACACACACCTCGTCTCAACACTACAGCTAACACACACCTCGTCTCAACACACTACAGCTAACACAAATCTCGTCTCAACGCACTACAGCTAACACGCACACCTCGTCTGAACACACTACATCTAACACACAACTCTTCTCAACACTACAGCTAACCAGAACTCGTCTCAACAGAATAGCTAACACAAACCTCGTCTCAACACTGCATCTAACACACACCTCGTCTCAACACACTACAGCTAACATACACCTCGTCTCAATACACTACAGCTAACACACACCTCGTCTCAACACACTACAGCTAACACACACCTCGTCTAAACACACTACAACTAACACACAGCTCGAGTCAACACACTACAGCTAACACACACCTCGTTTCAGCACTACAGCTAACACACAGCTCGTCTCAACACTACAGCTAACACGCACACCTCGTCTGAACACACTACAGCTAACACACACCTCGTCTCAACACACTACAGCTAACACACACCTCGTCTAAACACACTACAGCTAACACACAGCTCGTGTCAACACACTACAGCTAACACACACCTCGTTTCAGCACTACAGCTAACACACACCTCGTCTCAACACTACAGCTAACACACACCTCGTCTCAACACACTACAGCTAACACGCACACCTCGTCTCAACGCACTACAGCTAACACATACCTCTTCTAAACACACTACAGCTAACACACAGCTCGTGTCAAGCCACTACAGCTAACACACACCTCGTCTCAACACAACAGCTAACATACACCTCGTCTCAATACACTACAACTAACACACACCTCGTCTCAACACACTACAGCTAACACACACCTCGTCTAAACACACTACAGCTAACACACAGCTCGTGTCAACACACTACAGCTAACACACACCTCGTTTCAGCACTACAACTAGCACACACCTCGTCTCAACACTACAGCTAACACGCACACCTCGTCTGAACACACTACAGCTAACACACACCTCGTCTCAACACACTACAGCTAACACACACCTCGTCTCAACACTACAGCTAACACACATCTCGTCTCAACACACTACAGCTAACACACACCTCGTCTAAACACACAGCTCGTGTCACAGCTAACACACACCTCGTGTCAACACACTACAGCTAACACACACCTCGTTTCAGCACTACAGCTAACACACACCTCTTCTCAACACTACAGCTAACACGCACACCTCGTCTGAACACACTACAGCTAACACACACCTCGTCTCAACACACTACAGCTAACACACACCTCGTCTAAACACACTACAGCTAACACACAGCTCGTGTCAACACACTACAGCTAACACACACCTCGTTTCACCACTACAGCTAACACACACCTCGTCTCAACACTACAGCTAACACACACCTCGTCTCAACACACTACAGCTAACACGCACACCTCGTCTCAAGACACTACAGCTAACACACACCTCATCTAAACACACTACAGCTAACACACAGCTCGTGTCAACACACTACAGCTAACACACACCTCGTTTCAGCACTTCAGCTAACACACACCTCGTCTCAACACTACAGCTGACACACACCTCGTCTCAACACACTACAGCTAAGACACATCTCGTCTCAACGCACTACAGCTAACACATACCTCGTCTCAACACACTACAGCTAACACACACCTCGTCTAAACACACTACAGCTAACACACAGCTCGTGTCAACACACTACAGCTAACACACACCTCGTTTCAGCACTACAACTAACACACACCTCGTCTCAACACTACAGCTAACACGCACACCTCGTCTGAACACACTACAGCTAACACACACCTCGTCTCAACACACTACAGCTAACACACACCTCGTCTCAACACTACAGCTAACACACATCTCGTCTCAACACTCTACAGCTAACACACACCTCGTCTAAACACACAGCTCGTGTCAACACACTACAGCTAACACACACCTCGTTTCAGCACTACAGCTAACACACAGCTCGTCTCAACACTACAGCTAACACGCACACCTCGTCTGAACACACTACAGCTAACACACACCTCGTCTCAACACACTACAGCTAACACACACCTCGTCTAAACACACTACAGCTAACACACAGCTCGTGTCAACACACTACAGCTAACACACACCTCGTTTCAGCACTACAGCTAACACACACCTCGTCTCAACACTACAGCTAACACACACCTCGTCTCAACACTACAGCTAACACACATCTCGTCTCAACACACTACAGCTAACACGCACACCTCGTCTGAACACACTACAGCTAACACACACCTCGTCTCAACACACTACACCTAACACACACCTCGTTTCAGCACTACAGCTAACACACACCTCGTCTCAACACTACAGCTAACACACACCTCGTCTCAACACACTACAGCTAAAACAAATCTCGTCTCAACGCACTACAGCTAACACGCACACCTCGTCTGAACACACTACATCTAACACACAACTCTTCTCAACACTACAGCTAACCAGAACTCGTCTCAACAGAATAGCTAACACAAACCTCGTCTCAACACTGCATCTAACACACACCTCGTCTCAACACACTACAGCTAACATACACCTCGTCTCAATACACTACAGCTAACACATACCTCGTCTCAACACACTACAGCTAACACACACCTCGTCTAAACACACTACAGCTAACACACAGCTCGTGTCAACACACTACAGCTAACACACACCTCGTTTCAGCACTACAACTAACACACACCTCGTCTGAACACTACAGCTAACACGCACACCTCGTCTGAACACACTACAGCTAACACACACCTCGTCTCAACACACTACAGCTAACACACACCTCGTCTCAACACTACAGCTAACACACATCTCGTCTCAACACTCTACAGCTAACACACACCTCGTCTAAACACACAGCTCGTGTCAACACACTACAGCTAACACACACCTCGTTTCAGCACTACAGCTAACACACAGCTCGTCTCAACACTACAGCTAACACGCACACCTCGTCTGAACACACTACAGCTAACACACACCTCGTCTCAACACACTACAGCTAACACACACCTCGTCTAAACACACTACAGCTAACACACAGCTCGTGTCAACACACTACAGCTAACACACACCTCGTTTCAGCACTACAGCTAACACACACCTCGTCTCAACACTACAGCTAACACACACCTCGTCTCAACACTACAGCTAACACACGTCTCGTCTCAACACACTACAGCTAACACGCACACCTCGTCTGAACACACTACAGCTAACACACACCTCGTCTCAACACACTACACCTAACACACACCTCGTTTCAGCACTACAGCTAACACACACCTCGTCTCAACACTACAGCTAACACACACCTCGTCTCAACACACTACAGCTAACACAAATCTCGTCTCAACGCACTACAGCTAACACGCACACCTCGTCTGAACACACTACAGCTAACACACAACTCTTCTCAACACTACAGCTAACCAGAACTCGTCTCAACAGAATAGCTAACACAAACCTCGTCTCAACACTGCATCTAACACACACCTCGTCTCAACACACTACAGCTAACATACACCTCGTCTCAATACACTACAGCTAACACACACCTCGTCTCAACACACTACAGCTAACACACACCTCGTCTAAACACACTACAACTAACACACAGCTCGAGTCAACACACTACAGCTAACACACACCCTCGTTTCAGCACTACAGCTAACACACAGCTCGTCTCAACACTACAGCTAACACGCACACCTCGTCTGAACACACTACAGCTAACACACACCTCGTCTCAACACACTACAGCTAACACACACCTCGTCTAAACACACTACAGCTAACACACAGCTCGTGTCAACACACTACAGCTAACACACACCTCGTTTCAGCACTACAACTAGCACACACCTCGTCTCAACACTACAGCTAACACGCACACCTCGTCTGAACACACTACAGCTAACACACACCTCGTCTCAACACACTACAGCTAACACACACCTCGTCTCAACACTACAGCTAACACACATCTCGTCTCAACACACTACAGCTAACACACACCTCGTCTAAACACACAGCTCGTGTCAACACACTACAGCTAACACACACCTCGTTTCAGCACTACAGCTAACACACACCTCTTCTCAACACTACAGCTAACACGCACACCTCGTCTGAACACACTACAGCTAACACACACCTCGTCTCAACACACTACAGCTAACACACACCTCGTCTAAACACACTACAGCTAACACACAGCTCGTGTCAACACACTACAGCTAACACACACCTCGTCTCAACACTACAGCTAACACACACCTCGTCTCAACACAACAGCTAACATACACCTCGTCTCAATACACTACAGCTAACACACACCTCGTCTCAACACACTACAGCTAACACACACCTCGTCTAAACACACAACAGCTAACACACAGCTCGTGTCATCACACTACAGCTAACACACACATCGTTTCAGCACTACAGCTAACACACACCCTCGTCTCAACACTACAGCTAACACGCACACCTCGTCTGAACACACTACAGCTAACACACACCTCGTCTCAACACACTACAGCTAACACACACCTCGTCTCAACACACTGCAGCTAACACACACCTCGTCTAAACACACAACAGCTAACACACAGCTCGTGTCATCACACTACAGCTAACACACACATCGTTTCAGCACTACAGCTAACACACACCTCGTCTCAACACTACAGCTAACACACACCTCGTCTCAACACACTGCAGCTCAAACACGCCTCGTCTCAACACACTACAGCTAACACGCACACCTCGTCTCAACACACTACAGCTAACACACACCTCGTCTAAACACACTACAGCTAACACACAGCTCGTGTCAACACACTACAGCTAACACACACCTCGTTTCAGCACTACAGCTAACACACACCTCGTCTCAACACTACAGCTAACACACACCTCGTCTCAACACACTACAGCTAACACACATCTCCTCTCAACGCACTACAGCTAACACATACCTCTTCTGAACACACTACAGCTAACACACAGCTCGTGTCAAGCCACTACAGCTAACACACACCTCGTTTCAGCACTACAGCTAACACACACCTCGTCTCAACACTACAGCTAACACACACCCCGTCTCAACACACTACAGCTACCACACATCTCGTCTCAACACACTACAGCTAACACGCACACCTCTTCTGAACACACTACAGCTAACACGCACACCTCGTCGCAAAACTACAGCTAACACACCTCGTCTCAACACACTACAGCTAAAACACACCTCGTCTCAACACACTACAGCTAACACACACTTCGTCTCAACACACTACAGCTAACACATACCTCGTCTCAACACACTACAGCTAACACACATCTCGTGTCAAGCCACTACAGCTAACACACACCTCGTTTCAGCACTACAGCTAACACACACCTCGTCTCAACACTACAGCTAACACACACCTCGTCTCAACACTACAGCTAACACACATCTCGTCTCAACACACTACAGCTAACACACACTTCGTCTAAACACACTACATCTAAGACACACCTCGTCTCAACACACTACAGCTAACACACACCTCGTCTCAACACACTACAGCTAACACGCACACCTCGTCTCAACACACTAAGGCTAACACGCACACCTCGTCTGAACACACTATAGCTAACACACACCTCGTCTCAACACTACAGCTAACACACACCTCGTCTCAACACTACAGCTAACACACATCTCGACTCAACACACTACAGCTAACACACACTTCGTCTAAACACACTACAGCTAACACACACCTCGTCTCAACACACTACAGCTAACACACACCACGTCTCAACACACTACAGCTACCACACATCTCGTCTCAACACACTACAGCTAACACGCACACCTCGTCTCAACACACTACAGCTAACACGCACACCTCGTCTGAACACACTACAGCTAAAACACACCTCGTCTCAACACACTACAGCTAACACGCACACCTCGTCTCAACACACACCTTGTCTAAACACACTACAGCTAACACACAGCTCGTGTCAACACACTACAGCTAACACGCACCTCGTTTCAGCACTACAGCTAACACACACCTCGTCTCAACACTACAGCTAACACACACCTCGTCTGAACACACTACATCTAACACACAACTCGTCTCAACACTACAGCTAACCAGAACTCGTCTCAACAGAATAGCTAACACAAACCTCGTCTCAACACTGCATCTAACACACACCTCGTCTCAACACACTACAGCTAACATACACCTCGTCTCAATACACTACAGCTAACACACACCTCGTCTAAACACACTACAGCTAACATACACCTCGTCTC
The DNA here is from genome assembly GCF_902713425.1 of Acipenser ruthenus. NCBI lineage: Eukaryota > Metazoa > Chordata > Actinopteri > Acipenseriformes > Acipenseridae > Acipenser > Acipenser ruthenus. The sequence continues at coordinate 16,103,621 of NC_081201.1, read as the reverse complement.
AATACACTACAGCTAACACACACCTCGTCTCAACACACTACAGCTAACACACACCTCGTCTAAACACACTACAACTAACACACAGCTCGTGTCAACACACTACAGCTAACACACACCTCGTTTCAGCACTACAGCTAACACACACCTCGTCTCAACACTACAGCCAACACACACCTCGTCTCAACACACTACAGCTAAAACACACCTCGTCTCAACATACTACAGCTAACACACACCTCGTCTCAACACACTACAGCTAACACAAATCTCGTCTCAACGCACTACAGCTAACACGCACACCTCGTCTGAACACACTACATCTAACACACAACTCGTCTCAACACTACAGCTAACCAGAACTCGTCTCAACAGAATAGCTAACACAAACCTCGTCTCAACACTGCATCTAACACACACCTCGTCTCAACACACTACAGCTAACATACACCTCGTCTCAACACACTACAGCTAACACACACCTCGTCTCAGCACACTACAGCTAACACACACACCTCGTCTGAACACACTACAGCTAACACACACCTCGTCTCAACACACTACAGCTAACACACACCTCGTCTAAACACACTACAGCTAACACACAGCTCGTGTCAACACACTACAGCTAACACACACCTCGTTTCAGCACTACAGCTAACACACACCTCGTCTCAACACTACAGCTAACACACACCTCGTCTCAACACACTACAGCTAAAACACACCTCGTCTCAACATACTACAGCTAACACACACCTCGTCTCAACACACTACAGCTAACACAAATCTCGTCTCAACGCACTACAGCTAACACGCACACCTCGTCTGAACACACTACATCTAACACACAACTCGTCTCAACACTACAGCTAACCAGAACTCGTCTCAACAGAATAGCTAACACAAACCTCGTCTCAACACTGCATCTAACACACACCTCGTCTCAACACACTACAGCTAACATACACCTCGTCTCAATACACTACAGCTAACACACACCTCGTCTAAACACACTACAACTAACACACAGCTCGTGTCAACACACTACAGCTAACACACACCTCGTTTCAGCACTACAGCTTAACACACAGCTCGTCTCAACACTACAGCTAACACGCACACCTCGTCTGAACACACTACAGCTAACACACACCTCGTCTCAACACACTACAGCTAACACACACCTCGTCTAAACACACTACAGCTAACACACAGCTCGTGTCAACACACTACAGCTAACACACACCTCGTTTCAGCACTACAGCTAACACACACCTCGTCTCAACACTACAGCTAACACATACCTCGTCTCAACACACTACAGCTAAAACACACCTCGTCTCAACACACTACAGCTAACACGCACACCTCGTCTCAACACACTACAGCTAACACACACCTTGTCTAAACACACTACAGCTAACACACAGCTCGTGTCAACACACTACAGCTAACACACACCTCGTTTCAGCACTACAGCTAACACACACCTCGGCTCAACACTACAGCTAACACACACCTCGTCTCAACACACTACAGCTAACACACATCTCGTCTCAACGCACTACAGCTAACACATACCTCTTCTAAACACACTACAGCTAACACACAGCTCGTGTCAAGCCACTACAGCTAACACACACCTCGTCTCAACACTACAGCTAACATACACCTCGTCTCAATACACTACAGCTAACACACACCTCGTCTCAACACACTACAGCTAACACACACCTCGTCTAAACACACTACAGCTAACACACAGCTCGTGTCAACACACTACAGCTAACACACACCTCGTTTCAGCACTACAGCTAACACACACCTCGTCTCAACACTACAGCTAACACATACCTCGTCTCAACACACTACAGCTAAAACACACCTCGTCTCAACACACTACAGCTAACACGCACACCTCGTCTCAACACACTACAGCTAACACACACCTTGTCTAAACACACTACAGCTAACACACAGCTCGTGTCAACACACTACAGCTAACACACACCTCGTTTCAGCACTACAGCTAACACACACCTCGTCTCAACACTACAGCTAACACACACCTCGTCTCAACACACTACAGCTAACACACATCTCGTCTCAACGCACTACAGCTAACACATACCTCTTCTAAACACACTACAGCTAACACACAGCTAGTGTCAAGCCACTACAGCTAACACACACCTCGTCTCAACACTACAGCTAACATACACCTCGTCTCAATACACTACAGCTAACACACACCTCGTCTCAACACACTACAGCTAACACACACCTCGTCTAAACACACTACAGCTAACACACAGCTCGTGTCAACACACTACAGCTAACACACACCTCGTTTCAGCACTACAACTAACACACACCTCGTCTCAACACTACAGCTAACACGCACACCTCGTCTGAACACACTACAGCTAACACACACCTCGTCTCAACACACTACAGCTAACACACACCTCGTCTCAACACTACAGCTAACACACATCTCGTCTCAACACACTACAGCTAACACACACCTCGTCTAAACACACAGCTCGTGTCAACACACTACAGCTAACACACACCTCGTTTCAGCACTACAGCTAACACACAGCTCGTCTCAACACTACAGCTAACACGCACACCTCGTCTGAACACACTACAGCTAACACACAGCTCGTGTCAACACACTACAGCTAACACACACCTCGTTTCAGCACTACAGCTAACACACACCTCGTCTCAACACACTACAGCTAAAACACACCTCGTCTCAACACACTACAGCTAACACGCACACCTCGTCTCAACACACACCTTGTCTAAACACACTACAGCTAACACACAGCTCGTGTCAACACACTACAGCTAACACGCACCTCGTTTCAGCACTACAGCTAACACACACCTCGTCTCAACACTACAGCTAACACACACCTCGTCTGAACACACTACATCTAACACACAACTCGTCTCAACACTACAGCTAACCAGAACTCGTCTCAACAGAATAGCTAACACAAACCTCGTCTCAACACTGCATCTAACACACACCTCGTCTCAACACACTACAGCTAACATACACCTCGTCTCAATACACTACAGCTAACACACACCTCGTCTAAACACACTACAGCTAACATACACCTCGTCTCAATACACTACAGCTAACACACACCTCGTCTCAACACACTACAGCTAACACACACCTCGTCTAAACACACTACAACTAACACACAGCTCGTGTCAACACACTACAGCTAACACACACCTCGTTTCAGCACTACAGCTAACACACACCTCGTCTCAACACTACAGCTAACACACACCTCGTCTCAACACACTACAGCTAAAACACACCTCGTCTCAACATACTACAGCTAACACACACCTCGTCTCAACACACTACAGCTAACACAAATCTCGTCTCAACGCACTACAGCTAACACGCACACCTCGTCTGAACACACTACATCTAACACACAACTCGTCTCAACACTACAGCTAACCAGAACTCGTCTCAACAGAATAGCTAACACAAACCTCGTCTCAACACTGCATCTAACACACACCTCGTCTCAACACACTACAGCTAACATACACCTCGTCTCAACACTACAGCTAACACACACCTCGTCTCAGCACACTACAGCTAACACACACACCTCGTCTGAACACACTACAGCTAACACACACCTCGTCTCAACACACTACAGCTAACAAACACCTCGTCTAAACACACTACAGCTAACACACAGCTCGTGTCAACACACTACAGCTAACACACACCTCGTTTCAGCACTACAGCTAACACACACCTCGTCTCAACACTACAGCTAACACACACCTCGTCTCAACACACTACAGCTAAAACACACCTCGTCTCAACATACTACAGCTAACACACACCTCGTCTCAACACACTACAGCTAACACAAATCTCGTCTCAACGCACTACAGCTAACACGCACACCTCGTCTGAACACACTACATCTAACACACAACTCGTCTCAACACTACAGCTAACCAGAACTCGTCTCAACAGAATAGCTAACACAAACCTCGTCTCAACACTGCATCTAACACACACCTCGTCTCAACACACTACAGCTAACATACACCTCGTCTCAATACACTACAGCTAACACACACCTCGTCTAAACACACTACAACTAACACACAGCTCGTGTCAACACACTACAGCTAACACACACCTCGTTTCAGCACTACAGCTAACACACAGCTCGTCTCAACACTACAGCTAACACGCACACCTCGTCTGAACACACTACAGCTAACACACACCTCGTCTCAACACACTACAGCTAACACACACCTCGTCTAAACACACTACAGCTAACACACAGCTCGTGTCAACACACTACAGCTAACACACACCTCGTTTCAGCACTACAGCTAACACACACCTCGTCTCAACACTACAGCTAACACATACCTCGTCTCAACACACTACAGCTAAAACACACCTCGTCTCAACACACTACAGCTAACACGCACACCTCGTCTCAACACACTACAGCTAACACACACCTTGTCTAAACACACTACAGCTAACACACAGCTCGTGTCAACACACTACAGCTAACACACACCTCGTTTCAGCACTACAGCTAACACACACCTCGTCTCAACACTACAGCTAACACACACCTCGTCTCAACACACTACAGCTAACACACATCTCGTCTCAACGCACTACAGCTAACACATACCTCTTCTAAACACACTACAGCTAACATACACCTCGTCTCAATACACTACAGCTAACACACACCTCGTCTCAACACACTACAGCTAACACACACCTCGTCTAAACACACTACAGCTAACACACAGCTCGTGTCAACACACTACAGCTAACACACACCTCGTTTCAGCACTACAACTAACACACACCTCGTCTCAACACTACACCTAACACGCACACCTCGTCTGAACACACTACAGCTAACACACACCTCGTCTCAACACACTACAGCTAACACACACCTCGTCTCAACACTACAGCTAACACACATCTCGTCTCAACACACTACAGCTAACACACACCTCGTCTAAACACACAGCTCGTGTCAACACACTACAGCTAACACACACCTCGTTTCAGCACTACAGCTAACACACAGCTTGTCTCAACACTACAGCTAACACGCACACCTCGTCTGAACACACTACAGCTAACACACAGCTCGTGTCAACACACTACAGCTAACACACACCTCGTTTCAGCACTACAGCTAACACACACCTCGTCTCAACACACTACAGCTAAAACACACCTCGTCTCAACACACTACAGCTAACACGCACACCTCGTCTCAACACACACCTTGTCTAAACACACTGCAGCTAACACACAGCTCGTGTCAACACACTACAGCTAACACACACCTCGTTTCAGCACTACAGCTAACACACACCTCGTCTCAACACTACAGCTAACACACACCTCGTCTGAACACACTACATCTAACACACAACTCGTCTCAACACTACAGCTAACCAGAACTCGTCTCAACAGAATAGCTAACACAAACCTCGTCTCAACACTGCATCTAACACACACCTCGTCTCAACACACTACAGCTAACATACACCTCGTCTCAATACACTACAGCTAACACACACCTCGTCTAAACACACTACAGCTAACATACACCTCGTCTCAATACACTACAGCTAACACACACCTCGTCTCAACACACTACAGCTAACACACACCTCGTCTAAACACACTACAACTAACACACAGCTCGTGTCAACACACTACAGCTAACACACACCTCGTTTCAGCACTACAGCTAACACACAGCTCGTCTCAACACTACAGCTAACACGCACACCTCGTCTGAACACACTACAGCTAACACACACCTCGTCTCAACACACTACAGCTAACTCACACCTCGTCTAAACACACTACAGCTAACACACAGCTCGTGTCAACACACTACAGCTAACACACACCTCGTTTCAGCACTACAGCTAACACACACTTCCTCTCAACACTACAGCTAACACACACCTCGTCTCAACACACTACAGCTAAAACACACCTCGTCTCAACACACTACAGCTAACACGCACACCTCGTCTCAACACACTACAGCTAACACACACCTTGTCTAAACACACTACAGCTAACACACAGCTCGTGTCAACACACTACAGCTAACACACACCTCGTTTCAGCACTACAGCTAACACACACCTCGTCTCAACACTACAGCTAACACACACCTCGTCTCAACACACTACAGCTAACACACGTCTCGTCTCAACGCACTACAGCTAACACATACCTCTTCTAAACACACTACAGCTAACACACAGCTCGTGTCAAGCCACTACAGCTAACAAACACCTCGTCTCAACACTACAGCTAACATACACCTCGTCTCAATACACTACAGCTAACACACACCTCGTCTCAACACACTACAGCTAACACACACCTCGTCTAAACACACTACAGCTAACACACAGCTCGTGTCAACACACTACAGCTAACACACACCTCGTTTCAGCACTACAACTAACACACACCTCGTCTCAACACTACAGCTAACACGCACACCTCGTCTGAACACACTACAGCTAACACACACCTCGTCTCAACACACTACAGCTAACACACACCTCGTCTCAACACTACAGCTAACACACATCTCGTCTCAACACACTACAGCTAACACACACCTCGTCTAAACACACAGCTCGTGTCAACACACTACAGCTAACACACACCTCGTCTCAACACTACAGCTAACACGCACACCTCGTCTGAACACACTACAGCTAACACACACCTCGTCTCAACACACTACAGCTAACACACACCTCGTCTCAACACTACAGCTAACACACATCACGTCTCAACACACTACAGCTAACACACACCTCGTCTAAACACACAGCTCGTGTCAACACACTACAGCTAACACACACCTCGTTTCAGCACTACAGCTAACACACAGCTCGTCTCAACACTACAGCTAACACGCACACCTCGTCTGAACACACTACAGCTAACACACACCTCGTCTCAACACACTACAGCTAACACACACCTCGTCTAAACACACTACAGCTAACACAGCTCGTGTCAACACACTACAGCTAACACACACCTCGTTTCAGCACACTACAGCTAACACGCACACCTCGTCTGAACACACTACAGCTAACACACACCTCGTCTCAACACACTACAGCTAACACACACCTCGTCTCAGCACACTACAGCTAACAAACACACTTCGTCTAAACACACTACAGCTAACACACACCTCGTCTCAACACACTACAGCTAACACGCACACCTCGTCTGAACACACTACAGCTAACACACACCTCGTCTCAACACACTACAGCTAACACACACCTCGTCTCAGCACACTACAGCTAACACACACACCTCGTCTGAACACACTACAGCTAACACACACCTCGTCTCAACACACTACAGCTAACACACACCTCGTCTAAACACACTACAGCTAACACACAGCTCGTGTCAACACACTACAGCTAACACACACCTCGTTTCAGCACTACAGCTAACACACACCTCGTCTCAACACTACAGCTAACACACACCTCGTCTCAACACACTACAGCTAAAACACACCTCGTCTCAACATACTACAGCTAACACACACCTCGTCTCAACACACTACAGCTAACACAAATCTCGTCTCAACGCACTACAGCTAACACGCACACCTCGTCTGAACACACTACATCTAATACACAACTCGTCTCAACACTACAGCTAACCAGAACTCGTCTAAACAGAATAGCTAACACAAACCTCGTCTCAACACTGCATCTAACACACACCTCGTCTCAACACACTACAGCTAACATACACCTCGTCTCAATACACTACAGCTAACACACACCTCGTCTAAACACACTACAACTAACACACAGCTCGTGTCAACACACTACAGCTAACACACACCTCGTTTCAGCACTACAGCTAACACACAGCTCGTCTCAACACTACAGCTAACACGCACACCTCGTCTGAACACACTACAGCTAACACACACCTCGTCTCAACACACTACAGCTAACACACACCTCGTCTAAACACACTACAGCTAACACACAGCTCGTGTCAACACACTACAGCTAACACACACCTCGTTTCAGCACTACAGCTAACACACACCTCGTCTCAACACTACAGCTAACACATACCTCGTCTCAACACACTACAGCTAAAACACACCTCGTCTCAACACACTACAGCTAACACGCACACCTCGTCTCAACACACTACAGCTAACACACACCTTGTCTAAACACACTACAGCTAACACACAGCTCGTGTCAACACACTACAGCTAACACACACCTCGTTTCAGCACTACAGCTAACACACACCTCGTCTCAACACTACAGCTAACACACACCTCGTCTCAACACACTACAGCTAACACACATCTCTTCTCAACGCACTACAGCTAACACATACCTCTTCTAAACACACTACAGCTAACACACAGCTCGTGTCAAGCCACTACAGCTAACACACACCTCGTCTCAACACTACAGCTAACATACACCTCGTCTCAATACACTACAGCTAACACACACCTCGTCTCAACACACTACAGCTAACACACACCTCGTCTAAACACACTACAGCTAACACACAGCTTGTGTCAACACACTACAGCTAACACACACCTCGTTTCAGCACTACAACTAACACACACCTCGTCTCAACACTACAGCTAACACGCACACCTCGTCTGAACACACTACAGCTAACACACACCTCGTCTCAACACACTACAGCTAACACACACCTCGTCTCAACACTACAGCTAACACACATCTCGTCTCAACACACTACAGCTAACACACACCTCGTCTAAACACACAGCTCGTGTCAACACACTACAGCTAACACACACCTCGTTTCAGCACTACAGCTAACACACAGCTCGTCTCAACACTACAGCTAACACGCACACCTCGTCTGAACACACTACAGCTAACACACAGCTCGTGTCAACACACTACAGCTAACACACACCTCGTTTCAGCACTACAGCTAACACACACCTCGTCTCAACACACTACAGCTAAAACACACCTCGTCTCAACACACTACAGCTAACACGCACACCTCGTCTCAACACACACCTTGTCTAAACACACTACAGCTAACACACAGCTCGTGTCAACACACTACAGCTAACACACACCTCGTTTCAGCACTACAGCTAACACACACCTCGTCTCAACACTACAGCTAACACACACCTCGTCTCAACACACTACAGCTAAAACACACCTCGTCTCAACACACTACAGCTAACACATACCTCTTCTAAACACACTACAGCTAACACACAGCTCGTGTCAAGCCACTACAGCTAACACACACCTCGTCTCAACACTACAGCTAACACACACCTCGTCTCAACACACTACAGCTAACACACATCTCGTCTCAACGCACTACAGCTAACACATACCTCTTCTAAACACACTACAGCTAACACACAGCTCGTGTCAAGCCACTACAGCTAACACACACCTCGTCTCAACACTACAGCTAACATACACCTCGTCTCAATACACTACAGCTAACACACACCTCGTCTCAACACACTACAGCTAACACACACCTCGTCTAAACACACTACAGCTAACACACAGCTCGTGTCAACACACTACAGCTAACACACACCTCGTTTCAGCACTACAACTAACACACACCTCGTCTGAACACTACAGCTAACACGCACACCTCGTCTGAACACACTACAGCTAACACACACCTCGTCTCAACACACTACAGCTAACACACACCTCGTCTCAACACTACAGCTAACACACATCTCGTCTCAACACACAGCTCGTGTCAACACACTACAGCTAACACACACCTCGTTTCAGCACTACAGCTAACACACAGCTCGTCTCAACACTACAGCTAACACGCACACCTCGTCTGAACACACTACAGCTAACACACAGCTCGTGTCAACACACTACAGCTAACACACACCTCGTTTCAGCACTACAGCTAACACACACCTCGTCTCAACACTACAGCTAACACACACCTCGTCTCAACACACTACAGCTAAAACACACCTCGTCTCAACACTGCAGCTAACACGCACACCTCGTCTCAACACACTACAGCTAACACACACCTTGTCTAAACACACTTCAGCTAACACACAGCTCGTGTCAACACACTACAGCTAACACACCTCGTTTCAGCACTACAGCTAACACACAGCTCGTCTCAACACTACAGCTAACACGCACACCTCGTCTGAACACACTACAGCTAACACACACCTCGTCTCAACACTACAGCTAACACACATCTCGTCTCAACACACTACAGCTAACACACACCTCGTCTAAACACACAGCTCGTGTCAACACACTACAGCTAACACACACCTCGTTTCAGCACTACAGCTAACACACAGCTCGTCTCAACACTACAGCTAACACGCACACCTCGTCTGAACACACTACAGCTAACACACACCTCGTCTCAACACACTACAGCTAACACACACCTCGTCTAAACACACTACAGCTAACACACAGCTCGTGTCAACACACTACAGCTAACACACACCTCGTTTCAGCACTACAGCTAACACACACCTCGTCTCAACACTACAGCTAACACACACCTCGTCTCAACACACTACAGCTAAAACACACCTCGTCTCAACACACTACAGCTAACACATACCTCTTCTAAACACACTACAGCTAACACACAGCTCGTGTCAAGCCACTACAGCTAACACACACCTCGTCTCAACACTACAGCTAACACACACCTCGTCTCAACACACTACAGCTAACACCATCTCGTCTCAACGCACTACAGCTAACACATACCTCTTCTAAACACACTACAGCTAACACACAGCTCGTGTCAAGCCACTACAGCTAACACACACCTCGTCTCAACACTACAGCTAACATACACCTCGTCTCAATACAGTATAGCTAACACACACCTCGTCTCAACACACTACAGCTAACACACACCTCGTCTAAACACACTACAGCTAACACACAGCTCGTGTCAACACACTACAGCTAACACACACCTCGTTTCAGCACTACAACTAACACACACCTCGTCTGAACACTACAGCTAACACGCACACCTCGTCTGAACACACTACAGCTAACACACACCTCGTCTCAACACACTACAGCTAACACACACCTCGTCTCAACACTACAGCTAACACACATCTCGTCTCAACACACAGCTCGTGTCAACACACTACAGCTAACACACACCTCGTTTCAGCACTACAGCTAACACACAGCTCGTCTCAACACTACAGCTAACACGCACACCTCGTCTGAACACACTACAGCTAACACACACCTCGTTTCAGCACTACAGCTAACACACACCTCGTCTCAACACTACAGCTAACACACACCTCGTCTCAACACACTACAGCTAAAACACACCTCGTCTCAACACACTACAGCTAACACATACCTCTTCTAAACACACTACAGCTAACACACAGCTCGTGTCAAGCCACTACAGCTAACACACACCTCGTCTCAACACTACAGCTAACATACACCTCGTCTCAATACACTACAGCTAACACACACCTCGTCTCAACACACTACAGCTAACACACACCTCGTCTAAACACACAGCTCGTGTCAACACACTACAGCTAACACACACCTCGTTTCAGCACTACAGCTAACACACACCTCGTCTCAACACTACAGCTAACACACAGCTCGTGTCAACACACTACAGCTAACACACATCTCGTCTCAACACACTACAGCTAACACGCACACCTCGTCTGAACACACTACAGCTAACAGACACCTCGTCTCAACACACTACAGCTAACACACAGACTTCGTCTGAACACACTACAGCTAACACACACCTCGTCTCAATACAATACAGCAACACGCACACCTCGTCTGAACACACTATAGCTAACACACACCTCGTCGCAACACTACAGCTAACACACACCTCGTCTCAACACACTACAGCTTACACACACCTCGTCTCAACACTACAGCTAACACACACCTCGTCTCAACACACTACAGCTAAAACACACCTCGTCTCAACACACTACAGCTAACACGCACACCTCGTCTCAGCACACTACAGCTAACACACACCTTGTCTAAACACCCTACAGCTAACACACAGCTCGTGTCAAGCCACTACAGCTAACACACACCTCGTCTCAACACTACAGCTAACACACACCTCGTCTCAACACACTACATCTAACACACACCTCGTCTCAACACTACAGCTAACACACATCTCGTCTCAACACACTACAGCTAACACACACCTCGTCTAAACACACAGCTCGTGTCAACACACTACAGCTAACACACACCTCGTTTCAGCACTACAGCTAACACACAGCTCGTCTCAACACTACAGCTAACACGCACACCTCGTCTGAATACACTACAGCTAACACACACCTCGTCTCAACACACTACAGCTAACACACACCTCGTCTAAACACACTACAGCTAACACACAGCTCGTGTCAACACACTACAGCTAACACACACCTCGTTTCAGCACTACAGCTAACACACACCTCGTCTCAACACTACAGCTAACACACACCTCGTCTCAACACACTACAGCTAAAACACACCTCGTCTCAACACACTACAGCTAACACATACCTCTTCTAAACACACTACAGCTAACACACAGCTCGTGTCAAGCCACTACAGCTAACACACACCTCGTCTCAACACTACAGCTAACACACACCTCGTCTCAACACACTACAGCTAACACACATCTCGTCTCAACGCACTACAGCTAACACATACCTCTTCTAAACACACTACAGCTAACACACAGCTCGTGTCAAGCCACTACAGCTAACACACACCTCGTCTCAACACTACAGCTAACATACACCTCGTCTCAATACACTACAGCTAACACACACCTCGTCTCAACACACTACAGCTAACACACACCTCGTCTAAACACACTACAGCTAACACACAGCTCGTGTCAACACACTACAGCTAACACACACCTCGTTTCAGCACTACAACTAACACACACCTCGTCTCAACACTACAGCTAACACGCAAACCTCGTCTGAACACACTACAGCTAACACACACCTCGTCTCAACACACTACAGCTAACACACACCTCGTCTCAACACTACAGCTAACACACATCTCGTCTCAACACACTACAGCTAACACACACCTCGTCTAAACACACAGCTCGTGTCAACACACTACAGCTAACACACACCTCGTTTCAGCACTACAGCTAACACACAGCTCGTCTCAACACTACAGCTAACACGCACACCTCGTCTGAACACACTACAGCTAACACACAGCTCGTGTCAACACACTACAGCTAACACACACCTCGTTTCAGCACTACAGCTAACACACACCTCGTCTCAACACTACAGCTAACACACACCTCGTCTCAACACACTACAGCTAAAACACACCTCGTCTCAACACACTACAGCTAACACGCACACCTCGTCTCAACACACTACAGCTAACACACACCTTGTCTAAACACACTACAGCTAACACACAGCTCGTGTCAACACACTACAGCTAACACACACCTCGTTTCAGCACTACAGCTAACACAGAGCTCGTCTCAACACTACAGCTAACACACACCTCGTCTCAACACACTACAGCTAACACACACCTCGTCTAAACACACTACAGCTAACACACAGCTCGTGTCAACACACTACAGCTAACACACACCTCGTTTCAGCACTACAGCTAACACAGAGCTCGTCTCAACACTACAGCTAACACACACCTCGTTTCAGCACTACAGCTAACACACACCTCGTCTCAACACTACAGCTAACACGCACACCTCGTCTGAACACACTACAGCTAACACACACCTCGTCTCAACACACTACAGCTAACACACACCTCGTCTAAACACACTACAGCTAACACACAGCTCGTGTCAACACACTACAGCTAACACACACCTCGTTTCAGCACTACAGCTAACACACACCTCGTCTCAACACTACAGCTAACACACACCTCGTCTCAACACACTACAGCTAAAACACAGCTCGTGTCAAGCCACTACAGCTAACACACACCTCGTCTCAACACTACAGCTAACATACACCTCGTCTCAATACACTACAGCTAACACACACCTCGTCTCAACACACTACAGCTAACACACACCTCGTCTAAACACACAGCTCGTGTCAACACACTACAGCTAACACACACCTCGTTTCAGCACTACAGCTAACACACACCTCGTCTCAACACTACAGCTAACACACAGCTCGTGTCAACACACTACAGCTAACACACATCTCGTCTCAACACACTACAGCTAACACGCACACCTCGTCTGAACACACTACAGCTAACACACACCTCGTCTCAACACACTACAGCTAACACACACACTTCGTCTAAACACACTACAGCTAACACACACCTCGTCTCAACACAATACAGCTAACACGCACACCTCGTCTGAACACACTATAGCTAACACACACCTCGTCGCAACACTACAGCTAACACACACCTCGTCTCAACACACTACAGCTAAAACACACCTCGTCTCAACATACTACAGCTAACACACACCTCGTCTCAACACACTACAGCTAACACAAATCTCGTCTCAACGCACTACAGCTAACACGCACACCTCGTCTGAACACACTACATCTAACACACAACTCGTCTCAACACTACAGCTAACCAGAACTCGTCTCAACAGAATAGCTAACACAAACCTCGTCTCAACACTGCATCTAACACACACCTCGTCTCAATACACTACAGCTAACACACACCTCGTCGAAACACACTACAGCTAACATACACCTCGTCTCAATACACTACAGCTAACACACACCTCGTCTCAACACACTACAGCTAACACACACCTCGTCTAAACACACTACAACTAACACACAGCTCGTGTCAACACACTACAGCTAACACACACCTCGTTTCAGCACTACAGCTAACACACAGCTCGTCTCAACACTACAGCTAACACGCACACCTCGTCTGAACACACTACAGCTAACACACACCTCGTCTCAACACACTACAGCTAACACACACCTCGTCTAAACACACTACAGCTAACACACACCTCGTTTCAGCACTACAGCTAACACACACCTCGTCTCAACACTACAGCTAACACACACCTCGTCTCAACACACTACAGCTAAAACACACCTCGTCTCAACACACTACAGCTAACACGCACACCTCGTCTCAACACACTACAGCTAACACACACCTTGTCTAAACACACTACAGCTAACACACAGCTCGTGTCAAGCCACTACAGCTAACACACACCTCGTCTCAACACTACAGCTAACACACACCTCGTCTCAACACACTACAGCTAACACACACCTCGTCTCAACACTACAGCTAACACACATCTCGTCTCAACACACTACAGCTAACACACACCTCGTCTAAACACACAGCTCGTGTCAACACACTACAGCTAACACACACCTCGTTTCAGCACTACAGCTAACACACAGCTCGTCTCAACACTACAGCTAACACGCACACCTCGTCTGAACACACTACAGCTAACACACACCTCGTCTCAACACACTACAGCTAACACACACCTCGTCTAAACACACTACAGCTAACACACAGCTCGTGTCAACACACTACAGCTAACACACACCTCGTTTCAGCACTACAGCTAACACACACCTCGTCTCAACACTACAGCTAACAGACACCTCGTCTCAACACTACAGCTAACACACATCTCGTCTCAACACACTACAGCTAACACGCACACCTCGTCTGAACACACTACAGCTAACACACACCTCGTCTCAACACACTACAGCTAACACACACCTCGTCTCAGCACACTACAGCTAACACACACACTTCGTCTAAACACACTACAGCTAACACACACCTCGTCTCAACACAATACAGCTAACACGCACACCTCGTCTCAACACACTACAGCTAACACGCACACCTCGTCTGAACACACTATAGCTAACACACACCTCGTCACAACACTACAGCTAACACACACCTCGTCTCAACACTACAGCTAACCAGAACTCGTCTCAACAGAATAGTTAACACAAACCTCGTCTCAACACTGCATCTAACACACACCTCGTCTCAACACACTACAGTAACATACACCTCGTCTCAATACACTACAGCTAACACACACCTCGTCTAAACACACTACAGCTAACATACACCTCGTCTCAATACACTACAGCTAACACACACCTCGTCTCAACACACTACAGCTAACACACACCTCGTCTAAACACACTACAACTAACACACAGCTCGTGTCAACACACTACAGCTAACACACACCTCGTTTCAGCACTACAGCTAACACACAGCTCGTCTCAACACTACAGCTAACACGCACACCTCGTCTGAACACACTACAGCTAACACACACCTCGTCTCAACACACTACAGCTAACACACACCTCGTCTAAACACACTACAGCTAACACACAGCTCGTGTCAACACACTACAGCTAACACACACCTCGTTTCAGCACTACAGCTAACACACACCTCGTCTCAACACTACAGCTAACACACACCTCGTCTCAACACACTACAGCTAAAACACACCTCGTCTCAACACACTACAGCTAACACGCACACCTCGTCTCAACACACTACAGCTAACACACACCTTGTCTAAACACACTACAGCTAACACACAGCTCGTGTCAACACACTACAGCTAACACACACCTCGTTTCAGCACTACAGCTAACACACACCTCGTCTCGACACTACAGCTAACACACACCTCGTCTCAACACACTACAGCTAACACACATCTCGTTTCAACGCACTACAGCTAACACATACCTCTTCTAAACACACTACAGCTAACACACAGCTCGTGTCAAGCCACTACAGCTAACACACACCTCGTCTCAACACACTACAGCTAACACACACCTCGTCTAAACACACTACAGCTAACACACAGCTCGTGTCAACACACTACAGCTAACACACACCTCGTTTCAGCACTACAGCTAACACACACCTCGTCTCAACACTACAGCTAACAGACACCTCGTCTCAACACTACAGCTAACACACATCTCGTCTCAACACACTACAGCTAACACGCACACCTCGTCTGAACACACTACAGCTAACACACACCTCGTCTCAACACACTACAGCTAACACACACCTCGTCTCAGCACACTACAGCTAACACACACACTTCGTCTAAACACACTACAGCTAACACACACCTCGTCTCAACACAATACAGCTAACACGCACACCTCGTCTCAACACACTACAGCTAACACGCACACCTCGTCTGAACACACTATAGCTAACACACACCTCGTCACAACACTACAGCTAACACACACCTCGTCTCAACACTACAGCTAACCAGAACTCGTCTCAACAGAATAGTTAACACAAACCTCGTCTCAACACTGCATCTAACACACACCTCGTCTCAACACACTACAGTAACATACACCTCGTCTCAATACACTACAGCTAACACACACCTCGTCTAAACACACTACAGCTAACATACACCTCGTCTCAATACACTACAGCTAACACACACCTCGTCTCAACACACTACAGCTAACACACACCTCGTCTAAACACACTACAACTAACACACAGCTCGTGTCAACACACTACAGCTAACACACACCTCGTTTCAGCACTACAGCTAACACACAGCTCGTCTCAACACTACAGCTAACACGCACACCTCGTCTGAACACACTACAGCTAACACACACCTCGTCTCAACACACTACAGCTAACACACACCTCGTCTAAACACACTACAGCTAACACACAGCTCGTGTCAACACACTACAGCTAACACACACCTCGTTTCAGCACTACAGCTAACACACACCTCGTCTCAACACTACAGCTAACACACACCTCGTCTCAACACACTACAGCTAAAACACACCTCGTCTCAACACACTACAGCTAACACGCACACCTCGTCTCAACACACTACAGCTAACACACACCTTGTCTAAACACACTACAGCTAACACACAGCTCGTGTCAACACACTACAGCTAACACACACCTCGTTTCAGCACTACAGCTAACACACACCTCGTCTCGACACTACAGCTAACACACACCTCGTCTCAACACACTACAGCTAACACACATCTCGTTTCAACGCACTACAGCTAACAACATACCTCTTCTAAACACACTACAGCTAACACACACGCTCGTGTCAAGCCACTACAGCTAAACACACACCTCGTCTCAACACTACAGCTAACATACACCTCGTCTCAATACACTACAGCTAACACACACCTCGTTTCAGCACTACAGCTAACACACACCTCGTCTTCAACACTACAGCTAACACACACCTCGTCTCAACACACTACAGCTAAAACACACCTCGTCTCAACACACTACAGCTAACACGCACACCTCGTCTCAACACACTACAGCTAACACACACCTGTCTAAACACACTACAGCTAACACACAGCTCGTGTCAACACACTACAGCTAACACACACCTCGTTTCAGCACTACAGCTAACACACACCTCGTCTCAACACTACAGCTAACACACACCTCGTCTCAACACACTACAGCTAACACACATCTCGTCTCAACGCACTACAGCTAACACATACCTCTTCTAAACACACTAGAGCTAACACACAGCTCGTGTCAAGCCACTACAGCTAACACACACCTCGTCTCAACACTACAGCTAACATACACCTCGTCTCTATACACTACAGCTAACACACACCTCGTCTCAACACTACAGCTAACACACATCTCGTCTCAACACACTACAGCTAACACACACCTCGTCTAAACACACAGCTCGTGTCAACACACTACAGCTAACACACACCTCGTTTCAGCACTACAGCTAACACACAGCTCGTCTCAACACTACAGCTAACACGCACACCTCGTCTGAACACACTACAGCTAACACACACCTCGTCTCAACACTACAGCTAACACACATCTCGTCTCAACACACTACAGCTAACACACACCTCGTCTAAACACACAGCTCGTGTCAACACACTACAGCTAACACACAGCTCGTCTCAACACTACAGCTAACACGCACACCTCGTCTGAACACACTACAGCTAACACACACCTCGTCTCAACACACTACAGCTAACACACACCTCGTCTAAACACACTACAGCTAACACACACCTCGTTTCCGCACTACAGCTAACACACACCTCGTCTCAACACTACAGCTAACACACACCTCGTCTCAACACACTACAGCTAAAACACACCTCGTCTCAACACACTACAGCTAATACGCACACCTCGTCTCAACACACTACAGCTAACACACACACCTCGTCTCAACACACTACAGCTAACACACACCTTGTCTAAACACACTACAGCTAACACACAGCTCGTGTCAACACACTACAGCTAACACACACCTCGTTTCAGCACTACAGCTAACACACACCTCGTCTCAACCCTACAGCTAACACACATCTCGTCTCAACACACTACAGCTAACACACACCTCGTCTAAACACACAGCTCGTGTCAACACACTACAGCTAACACACACCTCGTTTCAGCACTACAGCTAACACACACCTCGTCTCAACACTACAGCTAACTCGCACACCTCGTCTGAACACACTACAGCTAACACACACCTCGTCTCAACACACTACAGCTAACACACACCTCGTCTAAACACACTACAGCTAACACACAGCTCGTGTCAACACACTACAGCTAACACACACCTCGTTTCAGCACTACAGCTAACACACACCTCGTCTCAACACTACAGCTAACACACAGCTCGTCTCAACACTACAGCTAACACGCACACCTCGTCTGAACACACTACAGCTAACACACAGCTCGTTTCAACACACTACAGCTAACACACACCTCGTTTCAGCACTACAGCTAACACACACCTCGTCTCAACACTACAGCTAACACACACCTCGTCTCAACACACTACAGCTAAAACACACCTCGTCTCAACACACTACAGCTAACACGCACACCTCGTCTCAACACACTACAGCTAACACACACCTTGTCTAAACACACTACAGCTAACACACAGCTCGTGTCAACACACTACAGCTAACACACACCTCGTTTCAGCACTACAGCTAACACACACCTCGTCTCAATACTACAGCTAACACACACCTCGTCTCAACACACTACAGCTAACACACATCTCGTCTCAACGCACTACAGCTAACACATACCTCTTCTAAACACACTACAGCTAACACACAGCTCGTGTCAAGCCACTACAGCTAACACACACCTCGTCTCAACACTACAGCTAACATACACCTCGTCTCAATACACTACAGCTAACACACACCTCGTCTCAACACACTACAGCTAACACACACCTCGTCTAAACACACTACAGCTAACACACAGCTCGTGTCAACACACTACAGCTAACACACACCTCGTTTCAGCACTACAACTAGCACACACCTCGTCTCAACACTACAGCTAACACGCACACCTCGTCTGAACACACTACAGATAACACACACCTCGTCTCAACACACTACAGCTAACACACACCTCGTCTCAACACTACAGCTAACACACATCTCGTCTCAACACACTACAGCTAACACACACCTCGTCTAAACACACAGCTCGTGTCAACACACTACAGCTAACACACAGCTCGTTTCAGCACTACAGCTAACACACAGTTCGTCTCAACACTACAGCTAACACGCACACCTCGTCTGAACACACTACAGCTAACACACACCTCGTCTCAACACTACAGCTAACACACATCTCGTCTCAACACACTACAGCTAACACACACCTCGTCTAAACACACAGCTCGTGTCAACACACTACAGCTAACACACAGCTCGTCTCAACACTACAGCTAACACGCACACCTCGTCTGAACACACTACAGCTAACACACACCTCGTCTCAACACACTACAGCTAACACACACCTCGTCTAAACACACTACAGCTAACACACAGCTCGTGTCAACACACTACAGCTAACACACACCTCGTTTCAGCACTACAGCTAACACACACCTCGTCTCAACACTACAGCTAACACACACCTCGTCTCAACACACTACAGCTAAAACACACCTCGTCTCAACACACTACAGCTAATACGCACACCTCGTCTCAACACACTACAGCTAACACACACCTTGTCTAAACACACTACAGCTAACACACAGCTCGTGTCAACACACTACAGCTAACACACACCTCGTCTCAACCCTACAGCTAACACACATCTCGTCTCAACACACTACAGCTAACACACACCTCGTCTAAACACACAGCTCGTGTCAACACACTACAGCTAACACACACCTCGTTTCAGCACTACAGCTAACACACACCTCGTCTCAACACACTACAGCTAACACACACCTCGTCTAAACACACTACAGCTAACACACAGCTCGTGTCAACACACTACAGCTAACACACACCTCGTTTCAGCACTACAGCTAACACACACCTCGTCTCAACACTACAGCTAACACACACCTCGTCTCAACACACTACAGCTAAAACACACCTCGTCTCAACACACTACAGCTAACACGCACACCTCGTCTCAACACACTACAGCTAACACACACCTCGTCTCAACACTACAGCTAACACACATCTCGTCTCAACACACTACAGCTAACACACACTTCGTCTAAACACACTACAGCTAACACACACCTCGTCTCAACACTACAGCTAACACACACCTCGTCTAAACACACTACAGCTAACACACAGCTCGTCTCAACACACTACAGCTAACCAGAACTCGTCTCAACACACTACAGCTAACACACACCTCGTCTAAACACACTACAGCTAACACACAGCTCGTGTCAACACACTACAGCTAACACACACCTCTTGTCAGCACTACAGGTAACACACACCTCGTCTCAACACTACAGCTAACACACACCTCGTCTCAACACTACAGCTAACACACATCTCGTCTCAACACACTACAGCTAACACACACTTCGTCTAAAAACACTACAGCTAACACACACCTCGTCTCAACACTACAGCTAACACACACCCCGTCTCAACACACTACAGCTACCACACACTTCGTCTCAACACACTAAGGCTAACACGCACACCTCGTCTGAACACACTACAGCTAACACACCTCGTCTCAACACACTACAGCTAAAACACACCTCGTCTCAACACACTACAGCTAACACGCACACCTCGTCTCAACACACTACAACTAACACACACTTCGTCTCAACACACTACAGCTAACACACACCTCGTCTCAACACACTACAGCTAACACACACCTCGTCTCAACACTACAGCTAACACACACCTCGTCTCAACACTACAGCTAACACACATCTCGTCTCAACACACTACAGCTAACACACACTTCGTCTAAACACACTACATCTAAGACACACCTCGTCTCAACACACTACAGCTAACACACACCTCGTCTCAACACACTACAGCTAACACGCACACCTCGTCTCAACACACTAAGGCTAACACGCACACCTCGTCTGAACACACTACAGCTAACACACACCTCGTCTCAACACTACAGCTAACACGCACACCTCGTCTCAACACACTACAGCTAAACACACTTCGTCTCAACACACTACAGCTAACACGCACACCTCGTCTCAACACACTACAGCTAACAAACAGCTCGTTTCAGCACTACAGCTAACACACAGCTTGTCTCAACACACTACAGCTAACACACAACTCGTCTCAATACTACAGCTAACACAGAACTCGTCTCAACACAATAGCTAACACACACCTCGTCTCAACACACTACAGCTAACACACACCTCGTCTCAACACACTACAGCTAACACACACCTCGTCTCAACACACTACAGCTAACCAGAACTCGTCTCAACACAATAGCTAACACACACCTCGTCTCAACACTGCATCTAACACACACCTCGTCTCAACACACTACAGCTAACATACACCTCGTCTCAATACACTACAGCTAACACACACCTCGTCTCAACACACTACAGCTAACATACACCTCGTCTCAACACAATAGCTAACACACACCTCGTCTCAACACTGCAGCTAACACACACCTCGTCTCAACACACTACAGCTAACACACACCTCGTTTCAGCACTACAGCTAACACACACCTCGTCTCAACACTACAGCTAACACACACCTCGTCTCAACACACTACAGCTAACACACATCTCGTCTCAACGCACTACAGCTAACACGCACACCTCGTCTGAACACACTACAGCTAACACACAACTCGTCTCAACACAATAGCTAACACACACCTCGTCTCAACACTGCATCTAACACACACCTCGTCTCAACACACTACAGCTAACATACACCTCGTCTCAATACACTACAGCTAACACACACCTTGTCTCAACACACTACAGCTAACACACACCTCGTCTAAACACACTACAGCTAACACACAGCTGGTTTCAACACACTACAGCTAACACACACCTCGTCTCAACACACTACAGCTAACACACACCTCGTCTCAACACACTACAGCTAACACACATCTCGTCTCAACGCACTACAGCTAACACATACCTCTTCTAAACACACTACAGCTAACACGCACACCTCGTCTCAACACACTAAGGCTAACACGCACACCTCGTCTGAACACACTATAGCTAACACACACCTCGTCTCAACACTACAGCTAACACACACCTCGTCTCAACACTACAGCTAACACACATCTCGACTCAACACACTACAGCTAACACACACTTCGTCTAAACACACTACAGCTAACACACACCTCGTCTCAACACTACAGCTAACACACACCACGTCTCAACACACTACAGCTACCACACATCTCGTCTCAACACACTACAGCTAACACGCACACCTCGTCTCAACACACTACAGCTAACACGCACACCTCGTCTGAACACACTACAGCTAACACACACCTCGTCGCAAAACTACAGCTAACACACCTCGTCTCAACACACTACAGCTAAAACACACCTCGTCTCAACACACTACAGCTAACACGCACACCTCGTCTCAACACACTACAGCTAACACACACTTCGTCTCAACACACTACAGCTAACACACCTCGTCTCAACACACTACAGCTAACACACATCTCGTGTCAAGCCACTACAGCTAACACACACCTCGTTTCAGCACTACAGCTAACACACACCTCGTCTCAACACTACAGCTAACACACACCTCGTCTCAACACTACAGCTAACACACATCTCGTCTCAACACACTACAGCTAACACACACTTCGTCTAAACACACTACATCTAAGACACACCTCGTCTCAACACACTACAGCTAACACGCACACCTCGTCTCAACACACTAAGGCTAACACGCACACCTCGTCTGAACACACTACAGCTAACACACACCTCGTCTCAACACTACAGCTAAGACACACCTCGTCTCAACACACTACAGCTAACACACACCTCGTCTCAACACACTACAGCTAACACGCACACCTCGTCTCAACACACTACAGCTAACACACACTTCGTCTCAACACACTACAGCTAACACGCACACCTCGTCTCAACACACTACAGCTAACACACAGCTTGTCTCAACACACTAAGGCTAACACGCACACCTCGTCTGAACACACTACAGCTAACACACACCTCGTCTCAACACACTACAGCTAACACACACCTCGTCTCAACACACTACACCTAACACACACCTCGTTTCAGCACTACAGCTAACACACACCTCGTCTCAACACTACAGCTAACACACACCTCGTCTCAACACACTACAGCTAACACAAATCTCGTCTCAACGCACTACAGCTAACACGCACACCTCGTCTGAACACACTACATCTAACACACAACTCTTCTCAACACTACAGCTAACCAGAACTCGTCTCAACAGAATAGCTAACACAATCCTCGTCTCAACACTGCATCTAACACACACCTCGTCTCAACACACTACAGCTAACATACACCTCGTCTCAATACACTACAGGTAACACACACCTCGTCTAAACACACTACAGCTAACATACACCTCGTCTCAATACACTACAGCTAACACACACCTCGTCTCAACACACTACAGCTAACACACACCTCGTCTAAACACAGTACAGCTAACACACACCTCGTCTCAACACACTACAGCTAACACACACCTCGTCTCAACACACTGCAGCTAACACACACCTCGTCTAAACACACAACAGCTAACACACAGCTCGTGTCATCACACTACAGCTAACACACACATCGTTTCAGCACTACAGCTAACACACACCTCGTCTCAACACTACAGCTAACACGCACACCTCGTCTGAACACACTACAGCTAACACACACCTCGTCTCAACACACTACAGCTAACACACACCTCGTCTCAACACACTGCAGCTAACACACACCTCGTCTAAACACACAACAGCTAACACACAGCTCGTGTCATCACACTACAGCTAACACACACATCGTTTCAGCACTACAGCTAACACACACCTCGTCTCAACACTACAGCTAACACACACCTCGTCTCAACACACTGCAGCTCAAACACGCCTCGTCTCAACACACTACAGCTAACACGCACACCTCGTCTCAACACACTACAGCTAACACACACCTCGTCTAAACACACTACAGCTAACACACAGCTCGTGTCAACACACTACAGCTAACACACACCTCGTTTCAGCACTACAGCTAACACACACCTCGTCTCAACACTACAGCTAACACACACCTCGTCTCAACACACTACAGCTAACACACATCTCCTCTCAACGCACTACAGCTAACACATACCTCTTCTGAACACACTACAGCTAACACACAGCTCGTGTCAAGCCACTACAGCTAACACACACCTCGTTTCAGCACTACAGCTAACACACACCTCGTCTCAACACTACAGCTAACACAAATCTCGTCTCAACGCACTACAGCTAACACGCACACCTCGTCTGAACACACTACATCTAACACACAACTCTTCTCAACACTACAGCTAACCAGAACTCGTCTCAACAGAATAGCTAACACAATCCTCGTCTCAACACTGCATCTAACACACACCTCGTCTCAACTCACTACAGCTAACATACACCTTGTCTCAATACACTACAGGTAACACACACCTCGTCTAAACACACTACAGCTAACATACACCTCGTCTCAATACACTACAGCTAACACACACCTCGTCTCAACACACTACAGCTAACACACACCTCGTCTAAACACACTACAGCTAACACACACCTCGTCTCAACACACTACAGCTAACACACACCTCGTCTCAACACACTGCAGCTAACACACACCTCGTCTAAACACACAACAGCTAACACACAGCTCGTGTCATCACACTACAGCTAACACACACATCGTTTCAGCACTACAGCTAACACACACCTCGTCTCAACACTACAGCTAACACGCACACCTCGTCTGAACACACTACAGCTAACACACACCTCGTCTCAACACACTACAGCTAACACACACCTCGTCTCAACACACTGCAGCTAACACACACCTCGTCTAAACACACAACAGCTAACACACAGCTCGTGTCATCACACTACAGCTAACACACACATCGTTTCAGCACTACAGCTAACACACACCTCGTCTCAACACTACAGTTAACACACACCTCGTCTCAACACACTGCAGCTCAAACACGCCTCGTCTCAACACACTACAGCTAACACGCACACCTCGTCTCAACACACTACAGCTAACACACACCTCGTCTAAACACACTACAGCTAACACACAGCTCGTGTCAACACACTACAGCTAACACACACCTCGTTTCAGCACTACAGCTAACACACACCTCGTCTCAACACTACAGCTAACACACACCTCGTCTCAACACACTACAGCTAACACACATCTCCTCTCAACGCACTACAGCTAACACATACCTCTTCTGAACACACTACAGCTAACACACAGCTCGTGTCAAGCCACTACAGCTAACAAACACCTCGTTTCAGCACTACAACTAACACACGCCTCGTCTCAACACTACAGCTAACACGCACACCTCGTCTGAACACACTACAGCTAACACACACCTCGTCTCAACACACTACAATTAACACACACCTCGTCTCAACACTACAGCTAACACACAGCTCGTGTCAACACACTACAGCTAACACACACCTCTTTTCAGCACTACAGCTAACACACACCTCGTCTCAACACTACAGCTAACACACACCTCGTCTCAACACTACAGCTAACACACATCTCGTCTCAACACACTACAGCTAACACACACTTCGTCTATAAACACTACAGCTAACACACACCTCGTCTCAACACTACAGCTAACACACACCCCGTCTCAACACACTACAGCTACCACACACTTCGTCTCAACACACTAAGGCTAACACGCACACCTCGTCTGAACACACTACAGCTAACACACCTCGTCTCAACACACTACAGCTAAAACACACCTCGTCTCAACACACTACAGCTAACACGCAGACCTCGTCTCAACACACTACAACTAACACACACTTCGTCTCAACACACTACAGCTAACACACACCTCGTCTCAACACACTACAGCTAACACACACCTCGTCTCAACACTACAGCTAACACACACCTCGTCTCAACACTACAGCTAACACACATCTCGTCTCAACACACTACAGCTAACACACACTTCGTCTAAACACACTACATCTAAGACACACCTCGTCTCAACACACTACAGCTAACACACACCTCGTCTCAACACACTACAGCTAACACGCACACCTCGTCTCAACACACTAAGGCTAACACGCACACCTCGTCTGAACACACTACAGCTAACACACACCTCGTCTCAACACTACAGCTAACACGCACACCTCGTCTCAACACACTACAGCTAAACACACTTCGTCTCAACACACTACAGCTAACACGCACACCTCGTCTCAACACACTACAGCTAACACACAGCTCGTTTCAGCACTACAGCTAACACACAGCTTGTCTCAACACACTACAGCTAACACACAACTCGTCTCAATACTACAGCTAACACAGAACTCGTCTCAACACAATAGCTAACACACACCTCGTCTCAACACACTACAGCTAACACACACCTCGTATCAACACACTACAGCTAACACACACCTCGTCTCAACACACTACAGCTAACCAGAACTCGTCTCAACACAATAGCTAACACACACCTCGTCTCAACACTGCATCTAACACACACCTCGTCTCAACACACTACAGCTAACATACACCTCGTCTCAATACACTACAGCTAACACACACCTCGTCTCAACACACTACAGCTAACATACACCTCGTCTCAATACACTACAGCTAACACACACCTCGTCTCAACACACTACAGCTAACACACACCTCGTCTAAACACACTACAACTAACACACAGCTCGTGTCAACACACTACAGCTAACACACACCTCGTTTCAGCACTACAGCTAACACACACCTCGTCTCAACACTACAGCTAAGACACACCTCGTCTCAACACACTACAGCTAACACGCACACCTCGTCTCAACACACTACAGCTAACACACAGCTCGTTTCAGCACTACGGCTAACACACAGCTTGTCTCAACACACTACAGCTTACACACAACTCGTCTCAACACTACAGCTAACACAGAACTCGTCTCAACACAATAGCTAACACACACCTCGTCTCAACACTGCAGCTAACACACACCTCGTCTCAACACACTACAGCTAACACACACCTCGTATCAGCACTACAGCTAACACACACCTCGTCTCAACACTACAGCTAACACACACCTCGTCTCAACACACTACAGCTAACACACATCTCGTCTCAACGCACTACAGCTAACACGCACACCTCGTCTGAACACACTACAGCTAACACACAACTCGTCTCAACACAATAGCTAACACACACCTCGTCTCAACACTGCATCTAACACACACCTCGTCTCAACACACTACAGCTAACATACACCTCGTCTCAATACACTACAGCTAACACACACCTTGTCTCAAAACACTACAGCTAACACACACCTCGTCTAAACACACTACAGCTAACACACAGCTGGTTTCAACACACTACAGCTAACACACACCTCGTCTCAACACACTACAGCTAACACACACCTCGTCTCAACACACTACATCTAACACACATCTCGTCTCAACGCACTACAGCTAACACATACCTCTTCTAAACACACTACAGCTAACACGCACACCTCGTCTCAACACACTAAGGCTAACACGCACACCTCGTCTGAACACACTATAGCTAACACACACCTCGTCTCAACACTACAGCTAACACACACCTCGTCTCAACACTACAGCTAACACACATCTCGACTCAACACACTACAGCTAACACACACTTCGTCTAAACACACTACAGCTAACACACACCTCGTCTCAACACTACAGCTAACACACACCACGTCTCAACACACTACAGCTACCACACATCTCGTCTCAACACACTACAGCTAACACGCACACCTCGTCTCAACACACTACAGCTACCACGCACACCTCGTCTGAACACACTACAGCTAACACACACCTCGTCGCAAAACTACAGCTAACACACCTCGTCTCAACACACTACAGCTAAAACACACCTCGTCTCAACACACTACAGCTAACACGCACACCTCGTCTCAACACACTACAGCTAACACACACTTCGTCTCAACACACTACAGCTAACACACCTCGTCTCAACACACTACAGCTAACACACATCTCGTGTCAAGCCACTACAGCTAACACACACCTCGTTTCAGCACTACAGCTAACACACACCTCGTCTCAACACTACAGCTAACACACACCTCGTCTCAACACTACAGCTAACACACATCTCGTCTCAACACACTACAGCTAACACACACTTCGTCTAAACACACTACATCTAAGACACACCTCGTCTCAACACACTACAGCTAACACACACCTCGTCTCAACACACTACAGCTAACACGCACACCTCGTCTCAACACACTAAGGCTAACACGCACACCTCGTCTGAACACACTACAGCTAACACACACCTCGTCTCAACACTACAGCTAACACGCACACCTCGTCTCAACACACTACAGCTAAACACACTTCGTCTCAACACACTACAGCTAACACGCACACCTCGTCTCAACACACTACAGCTAACACACAGCTCGTTTCAGCACTACAGCTAACACACAGCTTGTCTCAACACACTACAGCTAACACACAACTCGTCTCAATACTACAGCTAACACAGAACTCGTCTCAACACAATAGCTAACACACACCTCGTCTCAACACACTACAGCTAACACACACCTCGTATCAACACACTACAGCTAACACACACCTCGTCTCAACACACTACAGCTAACCAGAACTCGTCTCAACACAATAGCTAACACACACCTCGTCTCAACACTGCATCTAACACACACCTCGTCTCAACACACTACAGCTAACATACACCTCGTCTCAATACACTACAGCTAACACACACCTCGTCTCAACACACTACAGCTAACATACACCTCGTCTCAATACACTACAGCTAACACACACCTCGTCTCAACACACTACAGCTAACACACACCTCGTCTAAACACACTACAACTAACACACAGCTCGTGTCAACACACTACAGCTAACACACACCTCGTTTCAGCACTACAGCTAACACACACCTCGTCTCAACACTACAGCTAAGACACACCTCGTCTCAACACACTACAGCTAACACGCACACCTCGTCTCAACACACTACAGCTAACACACAGCTCGTTTCAGCACTACGGCTAACACACAGCTTGTCTCAACACACTACAGCTTACACACAACTCGTCTCAACACTACAGCTAACACAGAACTCGTCTCAACACAATAGCTAACACACACCTCGTCTCAACACTGCAGCTAACACACACCTCGTCTCAACACACTACAGCTAACACACACCTCGTATCAGCACTACAGCTAACACACACCTCGTCTCAACACTACAGCTAACACACACCTCGTCTCAACACACTACAGCTAACACACATCTCGTCTCAACGCACTACAGCTAACACGCACACCTCGTCTGAACACACTACAGCTAACACACAACTCGTCTCAACACAATAGCTAACACACACCTCGTCTCAACACTGCATCTAACACACACCTCGTCTCAACACACTACAGCTAACATACACCTCGTCTCAATACACTACAGCTAACACACACCTTGTCTCAAAACACTACAGCTAACACACACCTCGTCTAAACACACTACAGCTAACACACAGCTGGTTTCAACACACTACAGCTAACACACACCTCGTCTCAACACACTACAGCTAACACACACCTCGTCTCAACACACTACAGCTAACACACATCTCGTCTCAACGCACTACAGCTAACACATACCTCTTCTAAACACACTACAGCTAACACGCACACCTCGTCTCAACACACTAAGGCTAACACGCACACCTCGTCTGAACACACTATAGCTAACACACACCTCGTCTCAACACTACAGCTAACACACACCTCGTCTCAACACTACAGCTAACACACATCTCGACTCAACACACTACAGCTAACACACACTTCGTCTAAACACACTACAGCTAACACACACCTCGTCTCAACACTACAGCTAACACACACCACGTCTCAACACACTACAGCTACCACACATCTCGTCTCAACACACTACAGCTAACACGCACACCTCGTCTCAACACACTACAGCTACCACGCACACCTCGTCTGAACACACTACAGCTAACACACACCTCGTCGCAAAACTACAGCTAACACACCTCGTCTCAACACACTACAGCTAAAACACACCTCGTCTCAACACACTACAGCTAACACGCACACCTCGTCTCAACACACTACAGCTAACACACACTTCGTCTCAACACACTACAGCTAACACACCTCGTCTCAACACACTACAGCTAACACACATCTCGTGTCAAGCCACTACAGCTAACACACACCTCGTTTCAGCACTACAGCTAACACACACCTCGTCTCAACACTACAGCTAACACACACCTCGTCTCAACACTACAGCTAACACACATCTCGTCTCAACACACTACAGCTAACACACACTTCGTCTAAACACACTACATCTAAGACACACCTCGTCTCAACACACTACAGCTAACACGCACACCTCGTCTCAACACACTAAGGCTAACACGCACACCTCGTCTGAACACACTACAGCTAACACACACCTCGTCTCAACACTACAGCTAAGACACACCTCGTCTCAACACACTACAGCTAACACACACCTCGTCTCAACACACTACAGCTAACACGCACACCTCGTCTCAACACACTACAGCTAACACACACTTCGTCTCAACACACTACAGCTAACACGCACACCTCGTCTCAACACACTACAGCTAACACACAGCTTGTCTCAACACACTAAGGCTAACACGCACACCTCGTCTGAACACACTACAGCTAACACACACCTCGTCTCAACACACTACAGCTAACACACACCTCGTCTCAACACACTACACCTAACACACACCTCGTTTCAGCACTACAGCTAACACACACCTCGTCTCAACACTACAGCTAACACACACCTCGTCTCAACACACTACAGCTAACACAAATCTCGTCTCAACGCACTACAGCTAACACGCACACCTCGTCTGAACACACTACATCTAACACACAACTCTTCTCAACACTACAGCTAACCAGAACTCGTCTCAACAGAATAGCTAACACAATCCTCGTCTCAACACTGCATCTAACACATACCTCGTCTCAACACACTACAGCTAACATACACCTCGTCTCAATACACTACAGGTAACACACACCTCGTCTAAACACACTACAGCTAACATACACCTCGTCTCAATACACTACAGCTAACACACACCTCGTCTCAACACACTACAGCTAACACACACCTCGTCTAAACACAGTACAGCTAACACACACCTCGTCTCAACACACTACAGCTAACACACACCTCGTCTCAACACACTGCAGCTAACACACACCTCGTCTAAACACACAACAGCTAACACACAGCTCGTGTCATCACACTACAGCTAACACACACATCGTTTCAGCACTACAGCTAACACACACCTCGTCTCAACACTACAGCTAACACGCACACCTCGTCTGAACACACTACAGCTAACACACACCTCGTCTCAACACACTACAGCTAACACACACCTCGTCTCAACACACTGCAGCTAACACACACCTCGTCTAAACACACAACAGCTAACACACAGCTCGTGTCATCACACTACAGCTAACACACACATCGTTTCAGCACTACAGCTAACACACACCTCGTCTCAACACTACAGCTAACACACACCTCGTCTCAACACACTGCAGCTCAAACACGCCTCGTCTCAACACACTACAGCTAACACGCACACCTCGTCTCAACACACTACAGCTAACACACACCTCGTCTAAACACACTACAGCTAACACACAGCTCGTGTCAACACACTACAGCTAACACACACCTCGTTTCAGAACTACAGCTAACACACACCTCGTCTCAACACTACAGCTAACACACACCTCGTCTCAACACACTACAGCTAACACACATCTCCTCTCAACGCACTACAGCTAACACATACCTCTTCTGAACACACTACAGCTAACACACAGCTCGTGTCAAGCCACTACAGCTAACACACACCTCGTTTCAGCACTACAGCTAACACACACCTCGTCTCAACACTACAGCTAACACACACCCCGTCTCAACACACTACAGCTACCACACATCTCGTCTCAACACACTACAGCTAACACGCACACCTCTTCTGAACACACTACAGCTAACACGCACACCTCGTCGCAAAACTACAGCTAACACACCTCGTCTCAACACACTACAGCTAAAACACACCTCGTCTCAACACACTACAGCTAACACGCACACCTCGTCTCAACACACTACAGCTAACACACACTTCGTCTCAACACACTACAGCTAACACATACCTCGTCTCAACACACTACAGCTAACACACATCTCGTGTCAAGCCACTACAGCTAACACACACCTCGTTTCAGCACTACAGCTAACACACACCTCGTCTCAACACTACAGCTAACACACACCTCGTCTCAACACTACAGCTAACACACATCTCGTCTCAACACACTACAGCTAACACACACCTCGTCTAAACACACTACATCTAAGACACACCTCGTCTCAACACACTACAGCTAACACACACCTCGTCTCAACACACTACAGCTAACACGCACACCTCGTCTCAACACACTACAGCTAACACGCACACCTCGTCTCAACACACTAAGGCTAACACGCACACCTCGTCTGAACACACTATAGCTAACACACACCTCGTCTCAACACTACAGCTAACACACACCTCGTCTCAACACTACAGCTAACACACATCTCGACGCAACACACTACAGCTAACACACACTTCGTCTAAACACACTACAGCTAACACACACCTCGTCTCAACACTACAGCTAACACACACCACGTCTCAACACACTACAGCTACCACACATCTCGTCTCAACACACTACAGCTAACACGCACACCTCGTCTCAACACACTACAGCTAACACGCACACCTCGTCTGAACACACTACAGCTAACACACACCTCGTCGCAAAACTACAGCTAACACACAGCTCGTGTCAACACACTACAGCTAACACACACCTCGTTTCAGCACTACAGCTAACACACAGCTCGTCTCAACACTACAGCTAACACGCACACCTCGTCTGAACACACTACAGCTAACACACAGCTCGTGTCAACACACTACAGCTAACACACACCTCGTTTCAGCACTACAGCTAACACACACCTCGTCTCAACACTACAGCTAACACACACCTCGTCTCAACACACTACAGCTAAAACACACCTCGTCTCAACACACTACAGCTAACACGCACACCTCGTCTCAACACACTACAGCTAACACACACCTTGTCTAAACACACTACAGCTAACACACAGCTCGTGTCAACACACTACAGCTAACACACACCTCGTTTCAGCACTACAGCTAACACACAGCTCGTCTCAACACTACAGCTAACACGCACACCTCGTCTGAACACACTACAGCTAACACACACCTCGTCTCAACACACTACAGCTAACACACACCTCGTCTAAACACACTACAGCTAACACACAGCTCGTGTCAACACACTACAGCTAACACACACCTCGTTTCAGCACTACAGCTAACACAGAGCTCGTCTCAACACTACAGCTAACACACACCTCGTTTCAGCACTACAGCTAACACACACCTCGTCTCAACACTACAGCTAACACGCACACCTCGTCTGAACACACTACAGCTAACACACACCTCGTCTCAACACACTACAGCTAACACACACCTCGTCTAAACACACTACAGCTAACACACAGCTCGTGTCAACACACTACAGCTAACACACACCTCGTTTCAGCACTACAGCTAACACACACCTCGTCTCAACACTACAGCTAACACACACCTCGTCTCAACACACTACAGCTAAAACACAGCTCGTGTCAAGCCACTACAGCTAACACACACCTCGTCTCAACACTACAGCTAACATACACCTCGTCTCAATACACTACAGCTAACACACACCTCGTCTCAACACACTACAGCTAACACACACCTCGTCTAAACACACAGCTCGTGTCAACACACTACAGCTAACACACACCTCGTTTCAGCACTACAGCTAACACACACCTCGTCTCAACACTACAGCTAACACACAGCTCGTGTCAACACACTACAGCTAACACACATCTCGTCTCAACACACTACAGCTAACACGCACACCTCGTCTGAACACACTACAGCTAACACACACCTCGTCTCAACACACTACAGCTAACACACACACTTCGTCTAAACACACTACAGCTAACACACACCTCGTCTCAACACAATACAGCTAACACGCACACCTCGTCTGAACACACTATAGCTAACACACACCTCGTCGCAACACTACAGCTAACACACACCTCGTCTCAACACACTACAGCTAAAACACACCTCGTCTCAACATACTACAGCTAACACACACCTCGTCTCAACACACTACAGCTAACACAAATCTCGTCTCAACGCACTACAGCTAACACGCACACCTCGTCTGAACACACTACATCTAACACACAACTCGTCTCAACACTACAGCTAACCAGAACTCGTCTCAACAGAATAGCTAACACAAACCTCGTCTCAACACTGCATCTAACACACACCTCGTCTCAATACACTACAGCTAACACACACCTCGTCGAAACACACTACAGCTAACATACACCTCGTCTCAATACACTACAGCTAACACACACCTCGTCTCAACACACTACAGCTAACACACACCTCGTCTAAACACACTACAACTAACACACAGCTCGTGTCAACACACTACAGCTAACACACACCTCGTTTCAGCACTACAGCTAACACACAGCTCGTCTCAACACTACAGCTAACACGCACACCTCGTCTGAACACACTACAGCTAACACACACCTCGTCTCAACACACTACAGCTAACACACACCTCGTCTAAACACACTACAGCTAACACACACCTCGTTTCAGCACTACAGCTAACACACACCTCGTCTCAACACTACAGCTAACACACACCTCGTCTCAACACACTACAGCTAAAACACACCTCGTCTCAACACACTACAGCTAACACGCACACCTCGTCTCAACACACTACAGCTAACACACACCTTGTCTAAACACACTACAGCTAACACACAGCTCGTGTCAAGCCACTACAGCTAACACACACCTCGTCTCAACACTACAGCTAACACACACCTCGTCTCAACACACTACAGCTAACACACACCTCGTCTCAACACTACAGCTAACACACATCTCGTCTCAACACACTACAGCTAACACACACCTCGTCTAAACACACAGCTCGTGTCAACACACTACAGCTAACACACACCTCGTTTCAGCACTACAGCTAACACACAGCTCGTCTCAACACTACAGCTAACACGCACACCTCGTCTGAACACACTACAGCTAACACACACCTCGTCTCAACACACTACAGCTAACACACACCTCGTCTAAACACACTACAGCTAACACACAGCTCGTGTCAACACACTACAGCTAACACACACCTCGTTTCAGCACTACAGCTAACACACACCTCGTCTCAACACTACAGCTAACAGACACCTCGTCTCAACACTACAGCTAACACACATCTCGTCTCAACACACTACAGCTAACACGCACACCTCGTCTGAACACACTACAGCTAACACACACCTCGTCTCAACACACTACAGCTAACACACACCTCGTCTCAGCACACTACAGCTAACACACACACTTCGTCTAAACACACTACAGCTAACACACACCTCGTCTCAACACAATACAGCTAACACGCACACCTCGTCTCAACACACTACAGCTAACACGCACACCTCGTCTGAACACACTATAGCTAACACACACCTCGTCACAACACTACAGCTAACACACACCTCGTCTCAACACTACAGCTAACCAGAACTCGTCTCAACAGAATAGTTAACACAAACCTCGTCTCAACACTGCATCTAACACACACCTCGTCTCAACACACTACAGTAACATACACCTCGTCTCAATACACTACAGCTAACACACACCTCGTCTAAACACACTACAGCTAACATACACCTCGTCTCAATACACTACAGCTAACACACACCTCGTCTCAACACACTACAGCTAACACACACCTCGTCTAAACACACTACAACTAACACACAGCTCGTGTCAACACACTACAGCTAACACACACCTCGTTTCAGCACTACAGCTAACACACAGCTCGTCTCAACACTACAGCTAACACGCACACCTCGTCTGAACACACTACAGCTAACACACACCTCGTCTCAACACACTACAGCTAACACACACCTCGTCTAAACACACTACAGCTAACACACAGCTCGTGTCAACACACTACAGCTAACACACACCTCGTTTCAGCACTACAGCTAACACACACCTCGTCTCAACACTACAGCTAACACACACCTCGTCTCAACACACTACAGCTAAAACACACCTCGTCTCAACACACTACAGCTAACACGCACACCTCGTCTCAACACACTACAGCTAACACACACCTTGTCTAAACACACTACAGCTAACACACAGCTCGTGTCAACACACTACAGCTAACACACACCTCGTTTCAGCACTACAGCTAACACACACCTCGTCTCGACACTACAGCTAACACACACCTCGTCTCAACACACTACAGCTAACACACATCTCGTCTCAACGCACTACAGCTAACACATACCTCTTCTAAACACACTACAGCTAACACACAGCTCGTGTCAAGCCACTACAGCTAACACACACCTCGTCTCAACACTACAGCTAACATACACCTCGTCTCAATACACTACAGCTAACACACACCTCGTTTCAGCACTACAGCTAACACACACCTCGTCTCAACACTACAGCTAACACACACCTCGTCTCAACACACTACAGCTAAAACACACCTCGTCTCAACACACTACAGCTAACACGCACACCTCGTCTCAACACACTACAGCTAACACACACCTTGTCTAAACACACTACAGCTAACACACAGCTCGTGTCAACACACTACAGCTAACACACACCTCGTTTCAGCACTACAGCTAACACACACCTCGTCTCAACACTACAGCTAACACACACCTCGTCTCAACACACTACAGCTAACACACATCTCGTCTCAACGCACTACAGCTAACACATACCTCTTCTAAACACACTACAGCTAACACACAGCTCGTGTCAAGCCACTACAGCTAACACACACCTCGTCTCAACACTACAGCTAACATACACCTCGTCTCAATACACTACAGCTAACACACACCTCGTCTCAACACTACAGCTAACACACATCTCGTCTCAACACACTACAGCTAACACACACCTCGTCTAAACACACAGCTCGTGTCAACACACTACAGCTAACACACACCTCGTTTCAGCACTACAGCTAACACACAGCTCGTCTCAACACTACAGCTAACACGCACACCTCGTCTGAACACACTACAGCTAACACACACCTCGTCTCAACACTACAGCTAACACACATCTCGTCTCAACACACTACAGCTAACACACACCTCGTCTAAACACACAGCTCGTGTCAACACACTACAGCTAACACACAGCTCGTCTCAACACTACAGCTAACACGCACACCTCGTCTGAACACACTACAGCTAACACACACCTCGTCTCAACACACTACAGCTAACACACACCTCGTCTAAACACACTACAGCTAACACACACCTCGTTTCAGCACTACAGCTAACACACACCTCGTCTCAACACTACAGCTAACACACACCTCGTCTCAACACACTACAGCTAAAACACACCTCGTCTCAACACACTACAGCTAATACGCACACCTCGTCTCAACACACTACAGCTAACACACACCTTGTCTAAACACACTACAGCTAACACACAGCTCGTGTCAACACTCTACAGCTAACACACACCTCGTTTCAGCACTACAGCTAACACACACCTCGTCTCAACCCTACAGCTAACACACATCTCGTCTCAACACACTACAGCTAACACACACCTCGTCTAAACACACAGCTCGTGTCAACACACTACAGCTAACACACACCTCGTTTCAGCACTACAGCTAACACACACCTCGTCTCAACACTACAGCTAACTCGCACACCTCGTCTGAACACACTACAGCTAACACACACCTCGTCTCAACACACTACAGCTAACACACACCTCGTCTAAACACACTACAGCTAACACACAGCTAGTGTCAACACACTACAGCTAACACACACCTCGTTTCAGCACTACAGCTAACACACACCTCGTCTCAACACTACAGCTAACACACAGCTCGTCTCAACACTACAGCTAACACGCACACCTCGTCTGAACACACTACAGCTAACACACAGCTCGTGTCAACACACTACAGCTAACACACACCTCGTTTCAGCACTACAGCTAACACACACCTCGTCTCAACACTACAGCTAACACACACCTCGTCTCAACACACTACAGCTAAAACACACCTCGTCTCAACACACTACAGCTAACACGCACACCTCGTCTCAACACACTACAGCTAACACACACCTTGTCTAAACACACTACAGCTAACACACAGCTCGTGTCAACACACTACAGCTAACACACACCTCGTTTCAGCACTACAGCTAACACACACCTCGTCTCAACACTACAGCTAACACACACCTCGTCTCAACACACTACAGCTAACACACATCTCGTCTCAACGCACTACAGCTAACACATACCTCTTCTAAACACACTACAGCTAACACACAGCTCGTGTCAAGCCACTACAGCTAACACACACCTCGTCTCAACACTACAGCTAACATACACCTCGTCTCAATACACTACAGCTAACACACACCTCGTCTCAACACACTACAGCTAACACACACCTCGTCTAAACACACTACAGCTAACACACAGCTCGTGTCAACACACTACAGCTAACACACACCTCGTTTCAGCACTACAACTAGCACACACCTCGTCTCAACACTACAGCTAACACGCACACCTCGTCTGAACACACTACAGATAACACACACCTCGTCTCAACACACTACAGCTAACACACACCTCGTCTCAACACTACAGCTAACACACATCTCGTCTCAACACACTACAGCTAACACACACCTCGTCTAAACACACAGCTCGTGTCAACACACTACAGCTAACACACAGCTCGTTTCAGCACTACAGCTAACACACAGTTCGTCTCAACACTACAGCTAACACGCACACCTCGTCTGAACACACTACAGCTAACACACACCTCGTCTCAACACTACAGCTAACACACATCTCGTCTCAACACACTACAGCTAACACACACCTCGTCTAAACACACAGCTCGTGTCAACACACTACAGCTAACACACAGCTCGTCTCAACACTACAGCTAACACGCACACCTCGTCTGAACACACTACAGCTAACACACACCTCGTCTCAACACACTACAGCTAACACACACCTCGTCTAAACACACTACAGCTAACACACAGCTCGTGTCAACACACTACAGCTAACACACACCTCGTTTCAGCACTACAGCTAACACACACCTCGTCTCAACACTACAGCTAACACACACCTCGTCTCAACACACTACAGCTAAAACACACCTCGTCTCAACACACTACAGCTAATACGCACACCTCGTCTCAACACACTACAGCTAACACACACCTTGTCTAAACACACTACAGCTAACACACAGCTCGTGTCAACACACTACAGCTAACACACACCTCGTTTCAGCACTACAGCTAACACACACCTCGTCTCAACCCTACAGCTAACACACATCTCGTCTCAACACACTACAGCTAACACACACCTCGTCTAAACACACAGCTCGTGTCAACACACTACAGCTAACACACACCTCGTTTCAGCACTACAGCTAACACACACCTCGTCTCAACACTACAGCTAACTCGCACACCTCGTCTGAACACACTACAGCTAACACACACCTCGTCTCAACACACTACAGCTAACACACACCTCGTCTAAACACACTACAGCTAACACACAGCTCGTGTCAACACACTACAGCTAACACACACCTCGTTTCAGCACTACAGCTAACACACACCTCGTCTCAACACTACAGCTAACACACACCTCGTCTCAACACACTACAGCTAAAACACACCTCGTCTCAACACACTACAGCTAACACGCACACCTCGTCTCAACACACTACAGCTAACACACACCTCGTCTCAACACTACAGCTAAAACACATCTCGTCTCAACACACTACAGCTAACACACACTTCGTCTAAACACACTACAGCTAACACACACCTCGTCTCAACACTACAGCTAACACACACCTCGTCTAAACACACTACAGCTAACACACAGCTCGTCTCAACACACTACAGCTAACCAGAACTCGTCTCAACACACTACAGCTAACACACACCTCGTCTAAACACACTACAGCTAACACACAGCTCGTGTCAACACACTACAGCTAACACACACCTCTTTTCAGCACTACAGGTAACACACACCTCGTCTCAACACTACAGCTAACACACACCTCGTCTCAACACTACAGCTAACACACATCTCGTCTCAACACACTACAGCTAACACACACTTCGTCTAAAAACACTACAGCTAACACACACCTCGTCTCAACACTACAGCTAACACACACCCCGTCTCAACACACTACAGCTACCACACACTTCGTCTCAACACACTAAGGCTAACACGCACACCTCGTCTGAACACACTACAGCTAACACACCTCGTCTCAACACACTACAGCTAAAACACACCTCGTCTCAACACACTACAGCTAACACGCACACCTCGTCTCAACACACTACAACTAACACACACTTCGTCTCAACACACTACAGCTAACACACACCTCGTCTCAACACACTACAGCTAACACACACCTCGTCTCAACACTACAGCTAACACACACCTCGTCTCAACACTACAGCTAACACACATCTCGTCTCAACACACTACAGCTAACACACACTTCGTCTAAACACACTACATCTAAGACACACCTCGTCTCAACACACTACAGCTAACACACACCTCGTCTCAACACACTACAGCTAACACGCACACCTCGTCTCAACACACTAAGGCTAACACGCACACCTCGTCTGAACACACTACAGCTAACACACACCTCGTCTCAACACTACAGCTAACACGCACACCTCGTCTCAACACACTACAGCTAAACACACTTCGTCTCAACACACTACAGCTAACACGCACACCTCGTCTCAACACACTACAGCTAACACACAGCTCGTTTCAGCACTACAGCTAACACACAGCTTGTCTCAACACACTACAGCTAACACACAACTCGTCTCAATACTACAGCTAACACAGAACTCGTCTCAACACAATAGCTAACACACACCTCGTCTCAACACACTACAGCTAACACACACCTCGTCTCAACACACTACAGCTAACACACACCTCGTCTCAACACACCACAGCTAACCAGAACTCGTCTCAACACAATAGCTAACACACACCTCG
The DNA here is from genome assembly GCF_902713425.1 of Acipenser ruthenus. Lineage (NCBI taxonomy): Eukaryota > Metazoa > Chordata > Actinopteri > Acipenseriformes > Acipenseridae > Acipenser > Acipenser ruthenus. Next base: position 16,060,115 of record NC_081201.1, on the reverse strand, counting down.
TCTCAACACTGCATCTAACACACACCTCGTCTCAACACACTACAGCTAACATACACCTCGTCTCAATACACTACAGCTAACACACACCTCGTCTCAACACACTACAGCTAACATACACCTCGTCTCAACACAATAGCTAACACACACCTCGTCTCAACACTGCAGCTAACACACACCTCGTCTCAACACACTACAGCTAACACACACCTCGTTTCAGCACTACAGCTAACACACACCTCGTCTCAACACTACAGCTAACACACACCTCGTCTCAACACACTACAGCTAACACACATCTCGTCTCAACGCACTACAGCTAACACGCACACCTCGTCTGAACACACTACAGCTAACACACAACTCGTCTCAACACAATAGCTAACACACACCTCGTCTCAACACTGCATCTAACACACACCTCGTCTCAACACACTACAGCTAACATACACCTCGTCTCAATACACTACAGCTAACACACACCTTGTCTCAACACACTACAGCTAACACACACCTCGTCTAAACACACTACAGCTAACACACAGCTGGTTTCAACACACTACAGCTAACACACACCTCGTCTCAACACACTACAGCTAACACACACCTCGTCTCAACACACTACAGCTAACACACATCTCGTCTCAACGCACTACAGCTAACACATACCTCTTCTAAACACACTACAGCTAACACACACACCTCGTCTCAACACACTAAGGCTAACACGCACACCTCGTCTGAACACACTATAGCTAACACACACCTCGTCTCAACACTACAGCTAACACACACCTCGTCTCAACACTACAGCTAACACACATCTCGACTCAACACACTACAGCTAACACACACTTCGTCTAAACACACTACAGCTAACACACACCTCGTCTCAACACTACAGCTAACACACACCACGTCTCAACACACTACAGCTACCACACATCTCGTCTCAACACACTACAGCTAACACGCACACCTCGTCTCAACACACTACAGCTAACACGCACACCTCGTCTGAACACACTACAGCTAACACACACCTCGTCGCAAAACTACAGCTAACACACCTCGTCTCAACACACTACAGCTAAAACACACCTCGTCTCAACACACTACAGCTAACACGCACACCTCGTCTCAACACACTACAGCTAACACACACTTCGTCTCAACACACTACAGCTAACACACCTCGTCTCAACACACTACAGCTAACACACATCTCGTGTCAAGCGACTACAGCTAACACACACCTCGTTTCAGCACTACAGCTAACACACACCTCGTCTCAACACTGCAGCTAACACACACCTCGTCTCAACACTACAGCTAACACACATCTCGTCTCAACACACTACAGCTAACACACACTTCGTCTAAACACACTACATCTAAGACACACCTCGTCTCAACACACTACAGCTAACACGCACACCTCGTCTCAACACACTAAGGCTAACACGCACACCTCGTCTGAACACACTACAGCTAACACACACCTCGTCTCAACACTACAGCTAAGACACACCTCGTCTCAACACACTACAGCTAACACACACCTCGTCTCAACACACTACAGCTAACACGCACACCTCGTCTCAACACACTACAGCTAACACACACTTCGTCTCAACACACTACAGCTAACACGCACACCTCGTCTCAACACACTACAGCTAACACACAGCTTGTCTCAACACACTAAGGCTAACACGCACACCTCGTCTGAACACACTACAGCTAACACACACCTCGTCTCAACACACTACAGCTAACACACACCTCGTCTCAACACACTACACCTAACACACACCTCGTTTCAGCACTACAGCTAACACACACCTCGTCTCAACACTACAGCTAACACACACCTCGTCTCAACACACTACAGCTAACACAAATCTCGTCTCAACGCACTACAGCTAACACGCACACCTCGTCTGAACACACTACATCTAACACACAACTCTTCTCAACACTACAGCTAACCAGAACTCGTCTCAACAGAATAGCTAACACAATCCTCGTCTCAACACTGCATCTAACACACACCTCGTCTCAACACACTACAGCTAACATACACCTCGTCTCAATACACTACAGGTAACACACACCTCGTCTAAACACACTACAGCTAACATACACCTCGTCTCAATACACTACAGCTAACACACACCTCGTCTCAACACACTACAGCTAACACACACCTCGTCTAAACACAGTACAGCTAACACACACCTCGTCTCAACATACTACAGCTAACACACACCTCGTCTCAACACACTGCAGCTAACACACACCTCGTCTAAACACACAACAGCTAACACACAGCTCGTGTCATCACACTACAGCTAACACACACATCGTTTCAGCACTACAGCTAACACACACCTCGTCTCAACACTACAGCTAACACGCACACCTCGTCTGAACACACTACAGCTAACACACACCTCGTCTCAACACACTACAGCTAACACACACCTCGTCTCAACACACTGCAGCTAACACACACCTCGTCTAAACACACAACAGCTAACACACAGCTCGTGTCATCACACTACAGCTAACACACACATCGTTTCAGCACTACAGCTAACACACACCTCGTCTCAACACTACAGCTAACACACACCTCGTCTCAACACACTGCAGCTCAAACACGCCTCGTCTCAACACACTACAGCTAACACGCACACCTCGTCTCAACACACTACAGCTAACACACACCTCGTCTAAACACACTACAGCTAACACACAGCTCGTGTCAACACACTACAGCTAACACACACCTCGTTTCAGCACTACAGCTAACACACACCTCGTCTCAACACTACAGCTAACACACACCTCGTCTCAACACACTACAGCTAACACACATCTCCTCTCAACGCACTACAGCTAACACATACCTCTTCTGAACACACTACAGCTAACACACAGCTCGTGTCAAGCCACTACAGCTAACACACACCTCGTTTCAGCACTACAGCTAACACACACCTCGTCTCAACACTACAGCTAACACAAATCTCGTCTCAACGCACTACAGCTAACACGCACACCTCGTCTGAACACACTACATCTAACACACAACTCTTCTCAACACTACAGCTAACCAGAACTCGTCTCAACAGAATAGCTAACACAATCCTCGTCTCAACACTGCATCTAACACACACCTCGTCTCAACTCACTACAGCTAACATACACCTTGTCTCAATACACTACAGGTAACACACACCTCGTCTAAACACACTACAGCTAACATACACCTCGTCTCAATACACTACAGCTAACACACACCTCGTCTCAACACACTACAGCTAACACACACCTCGTCTAAACACACTACAGCTAACACACACCTCGTCTCAACACACTACAGCTAACACACACCTCGTCTCAACACACTGCAGCTAACACACACCTCGTCTAAACACACAACAGCTAACACACAGCTCGTGTCATCACACTACAGCTAACACACACATCGTTTCAGCACTACAGCTAACACACACCTCGTCTCAACACTACAGCTAACACGCACACCTCGTCTGAACACACTACAGCTAACACACACCTCGTCTCAACACACTACAGCTAACACACACCTCGTCTCAACACACTGCAGCTAACACACACCTCGTCTAAACACACAACAGCTAACACACAGCTCGTGTCATCACACTACAGCTAACACACACATCGTTTCAGCACTACAGCTAACACACACCTCGTCTCAACACTACAGTTAACACACACCTCGTCTCAACACACTGCAGCTCAAACACGCCTCGTCTCAACACACTACAGCTAACACGCACACCTCGTCTCAACACACTACAGCTAACACACACCTCGTCTAAACACACTACAGCTAACACACAGCTCGTGTCAACACACTACAGCTAACACACACCTCGTTTCAGCACTACAGCTAACACACACCTCGTCTCAACACTACAGCTAACACACACCTCGTCTCAACACACTACAGCTAACACACATCTCCTCTCAACGCACTACAGCTAACACATACCTCTTCTGAACACACTACAGCTAACACACAGCTCGTGTCAAGCCACTACAGCTAACAAACACCTCGTTTCAGCACTACAACTAACACACGCCTCGTCTCAACACTACAGCTAACACGCACACCTCGTCTGAACACACTACAGCTAACACACACCTCGTCTCAACACACTACAATTAACACACACCTCGTCTCAACACTACAGCTAACACACAGCTCGTGTCAACACACTACAGCTAACACACACCTCTTTTCAGCACTACAGCTAACACACACCTCGTCTCAACATTACAGCTAACACACACCTCGTCTCAACACTACAGCTAACACACATCTCGTCTCAACACACTACAGCTAACACACATCTCGTCTCAACACACTACAGCTAACACACATTTCGTCTAAACACACTACATCTAAGACACACCTCGTCTCAACACACTACAGCTACCACACACTTCGTCTCAACACACTAAGGCTAACACGCACACCTCGTCTGAACACACTACAGCTAACACACCTCGTCTCAACACACTACAGCTAAAACACACCTCGTCTCAACACACTACAGCTAACACGCAGACCTCGTCTCAACACACTACAACTAACACACACTTCGTCTCAACACACTACAGCTAACACACACCTCGTCTCAACACACTACAGGTAACACACACCTCGTCTCAACACTACAGCTAACACACACCTCGTCTCAACACTACAGCTAACACACATCTCGTCTCAACACACTACAGCTAACACACACTTCGTCTAAACACACTACATCTAAGACACACCTCGTCTCAACACACTACAGCTAACACACACCTCGTCTCAACACACTACAGCTAACACGCACACCTCGTCTCAACACACTAAGGCTAACACGCACACCTCGTCTGAACACACTACAGCTAACACACACCTCGTCTCAACACTACAGCTAACACGCACACCTCGTCTCAACACACTACAGCTAAACACACTTCGTCTCAACACACTACAGCTAACACGCACACCTCGTCTCAACACACTACAGCTAACACACAACTCGTCTCAATACTACAGCTAACACAGAACTCGTCTCAACACAATAGCTAACACACACCTCGTCTCAACACACTACAGCTAACACACACCTCGTCTCAACACACTACAGCTAACACACACCTCGTCTCAACACACTACAGCTAACCAGAACTCGTCTCAACACAATAGCTAACACACACCTCGTCTCAACACTGCATCTAACACACACCTCGTCTCAACACACTACAGCTAACATACACCTCGTCTCAATACACTACAGCTAACACTCACCTCGTCTCAACACACTACAGCTAACATAAACCTCGTCTCAATACACTACAGCTAACACACACCTCGTCTCAACACACTACAGCTAACACACACCTCGTCTAAACACACTACAACTAACACACAGCTCGTGTCAACACACTACAGCTAACACACACCTCGTTTCAGCACTACAGCTAACACACACCTCGTCTCAACACTACAGCTAAGACACACCTCGTCTCAACACACTACAGCTAACACGCACACCTCGTCTCAACACACTACAGCTAACACACAGCTCGTTTCAGCACTACGGCTAACACACAGCTTGTCTCAACACACTACAGCTTACACACAACTCGTCTCAACACTACAGCTAACACAGAACTCGTCTCAACACAATAGCTAACACACACCTCGTCTCAACACTGCAGCTAACACACACCTCGTCTCAACACACTACAGCTAACACACACCTCGTTTCAGCACTACAGCTAACACACACCTCGTCTCAACACTACAGCTAACACACACCTCGTCTCAACACACTACAGCTAACACACATCTCGTCTCAACGCACTACAGCTAACACGCACACCTCGTCTGAACACACTACAGCTAACACACAACTCGTCTCAACACAATAGCTAACACACACCTCGTCTCAACACTGCATCTAACACACACCTCGTCTCAACACACTACAGCTAACATACACCTCGTCTCAATACACTACAGCTAACACACACCTTGTCTCAACACACTACAGCTAACACACACCTCGTCTAAACACACTACAGCTAACACACAGCTGGTTTCAACACACTACAGCTAACACACACCTCGTCTAAACACACTACAACTAACACACAGCTCGTGTCAACACACTACAGCTAACACACACCTCGTTTCAGCACTACAGCTAACACACACCTCGTCTCAACACTACAGCTAAGACACACCTCGTCTCAACACACTACAGCTAACACGCACACCTCGTCTCAACACACTACAGCTAACACACAGCTCGTTTCAGCACTATGGCTAACACACAGCTTGTCTCAACACACTACAGCTTACACACAACTCGTCTCAACACTACAGCTAACACAGAACTCGTCTCAACACAATAGCTAACACACACCTCGTCTCAACACTGCAGCTAACACACACCTCGTCTCAACACACTACAGCTAACACACACCTCGTTTCAGCACTACAGCTAACACACACCTCGTCTCAACACTACAGCTAACACACACCTCGTCTCAACACACTACAGCTAACACACATCTCGTCTCAACGCACTACAGCTAACACGCACACCTCGTCTGAACACACTACAGCTAACACACAACTCGTCTCAACACAATAGCTAACACACACCTCGTCTCAACACTGCATCTAACACACACCTCGTCTCAACACACTACAGCTAACATACACCTCGTCTCAATACACTACAGCTAACACACACCTTGTCTCAACACACTACAGCTAACACACACCTCGTCTAAACACACTACAGCTAACACACAGCTGGTTTCAACACACTACAGCTAACACACACCTCGTCTCAACACACTACAGCTAACACACACCTCGTCTCAACACACTACAGCTAACACACATCTCGTCTCAACGCACTACAGCTAACACATACCTCTTCTAAACACACTACAGCTAACACGCACACCTCGTCTCAACACACTAAGGCTAACACGCACACCTCGTCTGAACACACTATAGCTAACACACACCTCGTCTCAACACTACAGCTAACACACACCTCGTCTCAACACTACAGCTAACACACATCTCGACTCAACACACTACAGCTAACACACACTTCGTCTAAACACACTACAGCTAACACACACCTCGTCTCAACACTACAGCTAACACACACCACGTCTCAACACACTACAGCTACCACACATCTCGTCTCAACACACTACAGCTAACACGCACACCTCGTCTCAACACACTACAGCTACCACGCACACCTCGTCTGAACACACTACAGCTAACACACACCTCGTCGCAAAACTACAGCTAACACACCTCGTCTCAACACACTACAGCTAAAACACACCTCGTCTCAACACACTACAGCTAACACGCACACCTCGTCTCAACACACTACAGCTAACACACACTTCGTCTCAACACACTACAGCTAACACACCTCGTCTCAACACACTACAGCTAACACACATCTCGTGTCAAGCCACTACAGCTAACACACACCTCGTTTCAGCACTACAGCTAACACACACCTCGTCTCAACACTACAGCTAGCACACACCTCGTCTCAACACTACAGCTAACACACATCTCGTCTCAACACACTACAGCTAACACACACTTCGTCTAAACACACTACATCTAAGACACACCTCGTCTCAACACACTACAGCTAACACGCACACCTCGTCTCAACACACTAAGGCTAACACGCACACCTCGTCTGAACACACTACAGCTAACACACACCTCGTCTCAACACTACAGCTAAGACACACCTCGTCTCAACACACTACAGCTAACACACACCTCGTCTCAACACACTACAGCTAACACGCACACCTCGTCTCAACACACTACAGCTAACACACACTTCGTCTCAACACACTACAGCTAACACGCACACCTCGTCTCAACACACTACAGCTAACACACAGCTTGTCTCAACACACTAAGGCTAACACGCACACCTCGTCTGAACACACTACAGCTAACACACACCTCGTCTCAACACACTACAGCTAACACACACCTCGTCTCAACACACTACACCTAACACACACCTCGTTTCAGCACTACAGCTAACACACACCTCGTCTCAACACTACAGCTAACACACACCTCGTCTCAACACACTACAGCTAACACAAATCTCGTCTCAACGCACTACAGCTAACACGCACACCTCGTCTGAACACACTACATCTAACACACAACTCTTCTCAACAATACAGCTAACCAGAACTCGTCTCAACAGAATAGCTAACACAATCCTCGTCTCAACACTGCATCTAACACACACCTCGTCTCAACACACTACAGCTAACATACACCTCGTCTCAATACACTACAGGTAACACACACCTCGTCTCAACACACTACAGCTAACACACAGCTCGTTTCAGCACTACGGCTAACACACAGCTTGTCTCAACACACTACAGCTAACACGCACACCTCGTCTCAACACACTACAGCTAACACACAGCTCGTTTCAGCACTACAGCTAACACACAGCTTGTCTCAACACACTACAGCTAACACACAACTCGTCTCAATACTACAGCTAACACAGAACTCGTCTCAACACAATAGCTAACACACACCTCGTCTCAACACACTACAGCTAACACACACCTCGTCTCAACACACTACAGCTAACACACACCTCGTCTCAACACACCACAGCTAACCAGAACTCGTCTCAACACAATAGCTAACACACACCTCGTCTCAACACTGCATCTAACACACACCTCGTCTCAACACACTACAGCTAACATACACCTCGTCTCAATACACTACAGCTAACACACACCTCGTCTCAACACACTACAGCTAACATACACCTCGTCTCAACACAATAGCTAACACACACCTCGTCTCAACACTGCAGCTAACACACACCTCGTCTCAACACACTACAGCTAACACACACCTCGTTTCAGCACTACAGCTAACACACACCTCGTCTCAACACTACAGCTAACACACACCTCGTCTCAACACACTACAGCTAACACACATCTCGTCTCAACGCACTACAGCTAACACGCACACCTCGTCTGAACACACTACAGCTAACACACAACTCGTCTCAACACAATAGCTAACACACACCTCGTCTCAACACTGCATCTAACACACACCTCGTCTCAACACACTACAGCTAACATACACCTCGTCTCAATACACTACAGCTAACACACACCTTGTCTCAACACACTACAGCTAACACACACCTCGTCTAAACACACTACAGCTAACACACAGCTGGTTTCAACACACTACAGCTAACACACACCTCGTCTCAACACACTACAGCTAACACACACCTCGTCTCAACACACTACAGCTAACACACATCTCGTCTCAACGCACTACAGCTAACACATACCTCTTCTAAACACACTACAGCTAACACACACACCTCGTCTCAACACACTAAGGCTAACACGCACACCTCGTCTGAACACACTATAGCTAACACACACCTCGTCTCAACACTACAGCTAACACACACCTCGTCTCAACACTACAGCTAACACACATCTCGACTCAACACACTACAGCTAACACACACTTCGTCTAAACACACTACAGCTAACACACACCTCGTCTCAACACTACAGCTAACACACACCACGTCTCAACACACTACAGCTACCACACATCTCGTCTCAACACACTACAGCTAACACGCACACCTCGTCTCAACACACTACAGCTAACACGCACACCTCGTCTGAACACACTACAGCTAACACACACCTCGTCGCAAAACTACAGCTAACACACCTCGTCTCAACACACTACAGCTAAAACACACCTCGTCTCAACACACTACAGCTAACACGCACACCTCGTCTCAACACACTACAGCTAACACACACTTCGTCTCAACACACTACAGCTAACACACCTCGTCTCAACACACTACAGCTAACACACATCTCGTGTCAAGCGACTACAGCTAACACACACCTCGTTTCAGCACTACAGCTAACACACACCTCGTCTCAACACTGCAGCTAACACACACCTCGTCTCAACACTACAGCTAACACACATCTCGTCTCAACACACTACAGCTAACACACACTTCGTCTAAACACACTACATCTAAGACACACCTCGTCTCAACACACTACAGCTAACACGCACACCTCGTCTCAACACACTAAGGCTAACACGCACACCTCGTCTGAACACACTACAGCTAACACACACCTCGTCTCAACACTACAGCTAAGACACACCTCGTCTCAACACACTACAGCTAACACACACCTCGTCTCAACACACTACAGCTAACACGCACACCTCGTCTCAACACACTACAGCTAACACACACTTCGTCTCAACACACTACAGCTAACACGCACACCTCGTCTCAACACACTACAGCTAACACACAGCTTGTCTCAACACACTAAGGCTAACACGCACACCTCGTCTGAACACACTACAGCTAACACACACCTCGTCTCAACACACTACAGCTAACACACACCTCGTCTCAACACACTACACCTAACACACACCTCGTTTCAGCACTACAGCTAACACACACCTCGTCTCAACACTACAGCTAACACACACCTCGTCTCAACACACTACAGCTAACACAAATCTCGTCTCAACGCACTACAGCTAACACGCACACCTCGTCTGAACACACTACATCTAACACACAACTCTTCTCAACACTACAGCTAACCAGAACTCGTCTCAACAGAATAGCTAACACAATCCTCGTCTCAACACTGCATCTAACACACACCTCGTCTCAACACACTACAGCTAACATACACCTCGTCTCAATACACTACAGGTAACACACACCTCGTCTAAACACACTACAGCTAACATACACCTCGTCTCAATACACTACAGCTAACACACACCTCGTCTCAACACACTACAGCTAACACACACCTCGTCTAAACACAGTACAGCTAACACACACCTCGTCTCAACATACTACAGCTAACACACACCTCGTCTCAACACACTGCAGCTAACACACACCTCGTCTAAACACACAACAGCTAACACACAGCTCGTGTCATCACACTACAGCTAACACACACATCGTTTCAGCACTACAGCTAACACACACCTCGTCTCAACACTACAGCTAACACGCACACCTCGTCTGAACACACTACAGCTAACACACACCTCGTCTCAACACACTACAGCTAACACACACCTCGTCTCAACACACTGCAGCTAACACACACCTCGTCTAAACACACAACAGCTAACACACAGCTCGTGTCATCACACTACAGCTAACACACACATCGTTTCAGCACTACAGCTAACACACACCTCGTCTCAACACTACAGCTAACACACACCTCGTCTCAACACACTGCAGCTCAAACACGCCTCGTCTCAACACACTACAGCTAACACGCACACCTCGTCTCAACACACTACAGCTAACACACACCTCGTCTAAACACACTACAGCTAACACACAGCTCGTGTCAACACACTACAGCTAACACACACCTCGTTTCAGCACTACAGCTAACACACACCTCGTCTCAACACTACAGCTAACACACACCTCGTCTCAACACACTACAGCTAACACACATCTCCTCTCAACGCACTACAGCTAACACATACCTCTTCTGAACACACTACAGCTAACACACAGCTCGTGTCAAGCCACTACAGCTAACACACACCTCGTTTCAGCACTACAGCTAACACACACCTCGTCTCAACACTACAGCTAACACAAATCTCGTCTCAACGCACTACAGCTAACACGCACACCTCGTCTGAACACACTACATCTAACACACAACTCTTCTCAACACTACAGCTAACCAGAACTCGTCTCAACAGAATAGCTAACACAATCCTCGTCTCAACACTGCATCTAACACACACCTCGTCTCAACTCACTACAGCTAACATACACCTTGTCTCAATACACTACAGGTAACACACACCTCGTCTAAACACACTACAGCTAACATACACCTCGTCTCAATACACTACAGCTAACACACACCTCGTCTCAACACACTACAGCTAACACACACCTCGTCTAAACACACTACAGCTAACACACACCTCGTCTCAACACACTACAGCTAACACACACCTCGTCTCAACACACTGCAGCTAACACACACCTCGTCTAAACACACAACAGCTAACACACAGCTCGTGTCATCACACTACAGCTAACACACACATCGTTTCAGCACTACAGCTAACACACACCTCGTCTCAACACTACAGCTAACACGCACACCTCGTCTGAACACACTACAGCTAACACACACCTCGTCTCAACACACTACAGCTAACACACACCTCGTCTCAACACACTGCAGCTAACACACACCTCGTCTAAACACACAACAGCTAACACACAGCTCGTGTCATCACACTACAGCTAACACACACATCGTTTCAGCACTACAGCTAACACACACCTCGTCTCAACACTACAGTTAACACACACCTCGTCTCAACACACTGCAGCTCAAACACGCCTCGTCTCAACACACTACAGCTAACACGCACACCTCGTCTCAACACACTACAGCTAACACACACCTCGTCTAAACACACTACAGCTAACACACAGCTCGTGTCAACACACTACAGCTAACACACACCTCGTTTCAGCACTACAGCTAACACACACCTCGTCTCAACACTACAGCTAACACACACCTCGTCTCAACACACTACAGCTAACACACATCTCCTCTCAACGCACTACAGCTAACACATACCTCTTCTGAACACACTACAGCTAACACACAGCTCGTGTCAAGCCACTACAGCTAACAAACACCTCGTTTCAGCACTACAACTAACACACGCCTCGTCTCAACACTACAGCTAACACGCACACCTCGTCTGAACACACTACAGCTAACACACACCTCGTCTCAACACACTACAATTAACACACACCTCGTCTCAACACTACAGCTAACACACAGCTCGTGTCAACACACTACAGCTAACACACACCTCTTTTCAGCACTACAGCTAACACACACCTCGTCTCAACATTACAGCTAACACACACCTCGTCTCAACACTACAGCTAACACACATCTCGTCTCAACACACTACAGCTAACACACATCTCGTCTCAACACACTACAGCTAACACACATTTCGTCTAAACACACTACATCTAAGACACACCTCGTCTCAACACACTACAGCTACCACACACTTCGTCTCAACACACTAAGGCTAACACGCACACCTCGTCTGAACACACTACAGCTAACACACCTCGTCTCAACACACTACAGCTAAAACACACCTCGTCTCAACACACTACAGCTAACACGCAGACCTCGTCTCAACACACTACAACTAACACACACTTCGTCTCAACACACTACAGCTAACACACACCTCGTCTCAACACACTACAGGTAACACACACCTCGTCTCAACACTACAGCTAACACACACCTCGTCTCAACACTACAGCTAACACACATCTCGTCTCAACACACTACAGCTAACACACACTTCGTCTAAACACACTACATCTAAGACACACCTCGTCTCAACACACTACAGCTAACACACACCTCGTCTCAACACACTACAGCTAACACGCACACCTCGTCTCAACACACTAAGGCTAACACGCACACCTCGTCTGAACACACTACAGCTAACACACACCTCGTCTCAACACTACAGCTAACACGCACACCTCGTCTCAACACACTACAGCTAAACACACTTCGTCTCAACACACTACAGCTAACACGCACACCTCGTCTCAACACACTACAGCTAACACACAACTCGTCTCAATACTACAGCTAACACAGAACTCGTCTCAACACAATAGCTAACACACACCTCGTCTCAACACACTACAGCTAACACACACCTCGTCTCAACACACTACAGCTAACACACACCTCGTCTCAACACACTACAGCTAACCAGAACTCGTCTCAACACAATAGCTAACACACACCTCGTCTCAACACTGCATCTAACACACACCTCGTCTCAACACACTACAGCTAACATACACCTCGTCTCAATACACTACAGCTAACACTCACCTCGTCTCAACACACTACAGCTAACATAAACCTCGTCTCAATACACTACAGCTAACACACACCTCGTCTCAACACACTACAGCTAACACACACCTCGTCTAAACACACTACAACTAACACACAGCTCGTGTCAACACACTACAGCTAACACACACCTCGTTTCAGCACTACAGCTAACACACACCTCGTCTCAACACTACAGCTAAGACACACCTCGTCTCAACACACTACAGCTAACACGCACACCTCGTCTCAACACACTACAGCTAACACACAGCTCGTTTCAGCACTACGGCTAACACACAGCTTGTCTCAACACACTACAGCTTACACACAACTCGTCTCAACACTACAGCTAACACAGAACTCGTCTCAACACAATAGCTAACACACACCTCGTCTCAACACTGCAGCTAACACACACCTCGTCTCAACACACTACAGCTAACACACACCTCGTTTCAGCACTACAGCTAACACACACCTCGTCTCAACACTACAGCTAACACACACCTCGTCTCAACACACTACAGCTAACACACATCTCGTCTCAACGCACTACAGCTAACACGCACACCTCGTCTGAACACACTACAGCTAACACACAACTCGTCTCAACACAATAGCTAACACACACCTCGTCTCAACACTGCATCTAACACACACCTCGTCTCAACACACTACAGCTAACATACACCTCGTCTCAATACACTACAGCTAACACACACCTTGTCTCAACACACTACAGCTAACACACACCTCGTCTAAACACACTACAGCTAACACACAGCTGGTTTCAACACACTACAGCTAACACACACCTCGTCTAAACACACTACAACTAACACACAGCTCGTGTCAACACACTACAGCTAACACACACCTCGTTTCAGCACTACAGCTAACACACACCTCGTCTCAACACTACAGCTAAGACACACCTCGTCTCAACACACTACAGCTAACACGCACACCTCGTCTCAACACACTACAGCTAACACACAGCTCGTTTCAGCACTATGGCTAACACACAGCTTGTCTCAACACACTACAGCTTACACACAACTCGTCTCAACACTACAGCTAACACAGAACTCGTCTCAACACAATAGCTAACACACACCTCGTCTCAACACTGCAGCTAACACACACCTCGTCTCAACACACTACAGCTAACACACACCTCGTTTCAGCACTACAGCTAACACACACCTCGTCTCAACACTACAGCTAACACACACCTCGTCTCAACACACTACAGCTAACACACATCTCGTCTCAACGCACTACAGCTAACACGCACACCTCGTCTGAACACACTACAGCTAACACACAACTCGTCTCAACACAATAGCTAACACACACCTCGTCTCAACACTGCATCTAACACACACCTCGTCTCAACACACTACAGCTAACATACACCTCGTCTCAATACACTACAGCTAACACACACCTTGTCTCAACACACTACAGCTAACACACACCTCGTCTAAACACACTACAGCTAACACACAGCTGGTTTCAACACACTACAGCTAACACACACCTCGTCTCAACACACTACAGCTAACACACACCTCGTCTCAACACACTACAGCTAACACACATCTCGTCTCAACGCACTACAGCTAACACATACCTCTTCTAAACACACTACAGCTAACACGCACACCTCGTCTCAACACACTAAGGCTAACACGCACACCTCGTCTGAACACACTATAGCTAACACACACCTCGTCTCAACACTACAGCTAACACACACCTCGTCTCAACACTACAGCTAACACACATCTCGACTCAACACACTACAGCTAACACACACTTCGTCTAAACACACTACAGCTAACACACACCTCGTCTCAACACTACAGCTAACACACACCACGTCTCAACACACTACAGCTACCACACATCTCGTCTCAACACACTACAGCTAACACGCACACCTCGTCTCAACACACTACAGCTACCACGCACACCTCGTCTGAACACACTACAGCTAACACACACCTCGTCGCAAAACTACAGCTAACACACCTCGTCTCAACACACTACAGCTAAAACACACCTCGTCTCAACACACTACAGCTAACACGCACACCTCGTCTCAACACACTACAGCTAACACACACTTCGTCTCAACACACTACAGCTAACACACCTCGTCTCAACACACTACAGCTAACACACATCTCGTGTCAAGCCACTACAGCTAACACACACCTCGTTTCAGCACTACAGCTAACACACACCTCGTCTCAACACTACAGCTAGCACACACCTCGTCTCAACACTACAGCTAACACACATCTCGTCTCAACACACTACAGCTAACACACACTTCGTCTAAACACACTACATCTAAGACACACCTCGTCTCAACACACTACAGCTAACACGCACACCTCGTCTCAACACACTAAGGCTAACACGCACACCTCGTCTGAACACACTACAGCTAACACACACCTCGTCTCAACACTACAGCTAAGACACACCTCGTCTCAACACACTACAGCTAACACACACCTCGTCTCAACACACTACAGCTAACACGCACACCTCGTCTCAACACACTACAGCTAACACACACTTCGTCTCAACACACTACAGCTAACACGCACACCTCGTCTCAACACACTACAGCTAACACACAGCTTGTCTCAACACACTAAGGCTAACACGCACACCTCGTCTGAACACACTACAGCTAACACACACCTCGTCTCAACACACTACAGCTAACACACACCTCGTCTCAACACACTACACCTAACACACACCTCGTTTCAGCACTACAGCTAACACACACCTCGTCTCAACACTACAGCTAACACACACCTCGTCTCAACACACTACAGCTAACACAAATCTCGTCTCAACGCACTACAGCTAACACGCACACCTCGTCTGAACACACTACATCTAACACACAACTCTTCTCAACAATACAGCTAACCAGAACTCGTCTCAACAGAATAGCTAACACAATCCTCGTCTCAACACTGCATCTAACACACACCTCGTCTCAACACACTACAGCTAACATACACCTCGTCTCAATACACTACAGGTAACACACACCTCGTCTCAACACACTACAGCTAACACACAGCTCGTTTCAGCACTACGGCTAACACACAGCTTGTCTCAACACACTACAGCTTACACACAACTCGTCTCAACACTACAGCTAACACAGAACTCGTCTCAACACAATAGCTAACACACACCTCGTCTCAACACTGCAGCTAACACACACCTCGTCTCAACACACTACAGCTAACACACACCTCGTTTCAGCACTACAGCTAACACACACCTCGTCTCAACACTACAGCTAACACACACCTCGTCTCAACACACTACAGCTAACACACATCTCGTCTCAACGCACTACAGCTAACACGCACACCTCGTCTGAACACACTACAGCTAACACACAACTCGTCTCAACACAATAGCTAACACACACCTCGTCTCAACACTGCATCTAACACACACCTCGTCTCAACACACTACAGCTAACATACACCTCGTCTCAATACACTACAGCTAACACACACCTTGTCTCAACACACTACAGCTAACACACACCTCGTCTAAACACACTACAGCTAACACACAGCTGGTTTCAACACACTACAGCTAACACACACCTCGTCTAAACACACTACAACTAACACACAGCTCGTGTCAACACACTACAGCTAACACACACCTCGTTTCAGCACTACAGCTAACACACACCTCGTCTCAACACTACAGCTAAGACACACCTCGTCTCAACACACTACAGCTAACACGCACACCTCGTCTCAACACACTACAGCTAACACACAGCTCGTTTCAGCACTACGGCTAACACACAGCTTGTCTCAACACACTACAGCTTACACACAACTCGTCTCAACACTACAGCTAACACAGAACTCGTCTCAACACAATAGCTAACACACACCTCGTCTCAACACTGCAGCTAACACACACCTCGTCTCAACACACTACAGCTAACACACACCTCGTTTCAGCACTACAGCTAACACACACCTCGTCTCAACACTACAGCTAACACACACCTCGTCTCAACACACTACAGCTAACACACATCTCGTCTCAACGCACTACAGCTAACACGCACACCTCGTCTGAACACACTACAGCTAACACACAACTCGTCTCAACACAATAGCTAACACACACCTCGTCTCAACACTGCATCTAACACACACCTCGTCTCAACACACTACAGCTAACATACACCTCGTCTCAATACACTACAGCTAACACACACCTTGTCTCAACACACTACAGCTAACACACACCTCGTCTAAACACACTACAGCTAACACACAGCTGGTTTCAACACACTACAGCTAACACACACCTCGTCTCAACACACTACAGCTAACACACACCTCGTCTCAACACACTACAGCTAACACACATCTCGTCTCAACGCACTACAGCTAACACATACCTCTTCTAAACACACTACAGCTAACACGCACACCTCGTCTCAACACACTAAGGCTAACACGCACACCTCGTCTGAACACACTATAGCTAACACACACCTCGTCTCAACACTACAGCTAACACACACCTCGTCTCAACACTACAGCTAACACACATCTCGACTCAACACACAACAGCTAACACACACTTCGTCTAAACACACTACAGCTAACACACACCTCGTCTCAACACTACAGCTAACACACACCACGTCTCAACACACTACAGCTACCACACATCTCGTCTCAACACACTACAGCTAACACGCACACCTCGTCTCAACACACTACAGCTACCACGCACACCTCGTCTGAACACACTACAGCTAACACACACCTCGTCGCAAAACTACAGCTAACACACCTCGTCTCAACACACTACAGCTAAAACACACCTCGTCTCAACACACTACAGCTAACACGCACACCTCGTCTCAACACACTACAGCTAACACACACTTCGTCTCAACACACTACAGCTAACACACCTCGTCTCAACACACTACAGCTAACACACATCTCGTGTCAAGCCACTACAGCTAACACACACCTCGTTTCAGCACTACAGCTAACACACACCTCGTCTCAACACTACAGCTAACACACACCTCGTCTCAACACTATAGCTAACACACATCTCGTCTCAACACACTACAGCTAACACACACTTCGTCTAAACACACTACATCTAAGACACACCTCGTCTCAACACACTACAGCTAACACGCACACCTCGTCTCAACACACTAAAGCTAACACGCACACCTCGTCTGAACACACTACAGCTAACACACACCTCGTCTCAACACTACAGCTAAGACACACCTCGTCTCAACACACTACAGCTAACACACACCTCGTCTCAACACACTACAGCTAACACGCACACCTCGTCTCAACACACTACAGCTAACACACACTTCGTCTCAACACACTACAGCTAACACGCACACCTCGTCTCAACACACTACAGCTAACACACAGCTTGTCTCAACACACTAAGGCTAACACGCACACCTCGTCTGAACACACTACAGCTAACACACACCTCGTCTCAACACACTACAGCTAACACACACCTCGTCTCAACACACTACACCTAACACACACCTCGTTTCAGCACTACAGCTAACACACACCTCGTCTCAACACTACAGCTAACACACACCTCGTCTCAACACACTACAGCTAACACAAATCTCGTCTCAACGCACTACAGCTAACACGCACACCTCGTCTGAACACACTACATCTAACACACAACTCTTCTCAACAATACAGCTAACCAGAACTCGTCTCAACAGAATAGCTAACACAATCCTCGTCTCAACACTGCATCTAACACACACCTCGTCTCAACACACTACAGCTAACATACACCTCGTCTCAATACACTACAGGTAACACACACCTCGTCTAAACACACTACAGCTAACATACACCTCGTCTCAATACACTACAGCTAACACACACCTCGTCTCAACACACTACAGCTAACACACACCTCGTCTAAACACACTACAGCTAACACACACCTCGTCTCAACACACTACAGCTAACACACACCTCGTCTCAACACACTGCAGCTAACACACACCTCGTCTAAACACACAACAGCTAACACACAGCTCGTGTCATCACACTACAGCTAACACACACATCGTTTCAGCACTACAGCTAACACACACCTCGTCTCAACACTACAGCTAACACGCACACCTCGTCTGAACACACTACAGCTAACACACACCTCGTCTCAACACACTACAGCTAACACACACCTCGTCTCAACACACTGCAGCTAACACACACCTCGTCTAAACACACAACAGCTAACACACAGCTCGTGTCATCACACTACAGCTAACACACACATCGTTTCAGCACTACAGCTAACACACACCTCGTCTCAACACTACAGCTAACACACACCTCGTCTCAACACACTGCAGCTCAAACACGCCTCGTCTCAACACACTACAGCTAACACGCACACCTCGTCTCAACACACTACAGCTAACACACACCTCGTCTAAACACACTACAGCTAACACACAGCTCGTGTCAACACACTACAGCTAACACACACCTCGTTTCAGCACTACAGCTAACACACACCTCGTCTCAACACTACAGCTAACACACACCTCGTCTCAACACACTACAGCTAACACACATCTCCTCTCAACGCACTACAGCTAACACATACCTCTTCTGAACACACTACAGCTAACACACAGCTCGTGTCAAGCCACTACAGCTAACACACACCTCGTTTCAGCACTACAGCTAACACACACCTCGTCTCAACACTACAGCTAACACACACCCCGTCTCAACACACTACAGCTACCACACATCTCGTCTCAACACACTACAGCTAACACGCACACCTCTTCTGAACACACTACAGCTAACACGCACACCTCGTCGCAAAACTACAGCTAACACAC
Source organism: Acipenser ruthenus (assembly GCF_902713425.1). NCBI lineage: Eukaryota > Metazoa > Chordata > Actinopteri > Acipenseriformes > Acipenseridae > Acipenser > Acipenser ruthenus. The sequence goes on along the minus strand of NC_081201.1, from coordinate 16,038,964 downwards.
CTCGTCTCAACACACTACAGCTAAAACACACCTCGTCTCAACACACTACAGCTAACACGCACACCTCGTCTCAACACACTACAGCTAACACACACTTCGTCTCAACACACTACAGCTAACACATACCTCGTCTCAACACACTACAGCTAACACACATCTCGTGTCAAGCCACTACAGCTAACACACACCTCGTTTCAGCACTACAGCTAACACACACCTCGTCTCAACACTACAGCTAACACACACCTCGTCTCAACACTACAGCTAACACACATCTCGTCTCAACACACTACAGCTAACACACACCTCGTCTAAACACACTACATCTAAGACACACCTCGTCTCAACACACTACAGCTAACACACACCTCGTCTCAACACACTACAGCTAACACGCACACCTCGTCTCAACACACTACAGCTAACACGCACACCTCGTCTCAACACACTAAGGCTAACACGCACACCTCGTCTGAACACACTATAGCTAACACACACCTCGTCTCAACACTACAGCTAACACACACCTCGTCTCAACACTACAGCTAACACACATCTCGACGCAACGCACTACAGCTAACACACACTTCGTCTAAACACACTACAGCTAACACACACCTCGTCTCAACACTACAGCTAACACACACCACGTCTCAACACACTACAGCTACCACACATCTCGTCTCAACACACTACAGCTAACACGCACACCTCGTCTCAACACACTACAGCTAACACGCACACCTCGTCTGAACACACTACAGCTAACACACACCTCGTCGCAAAACTACAGCTAACACACCTCGTCTCAACACACTACAGCTAAAACACACCTCGTCTCAACACACTACAGCTAACACGCACACCTCGTCTCAACACACTACAGCTAACACACACTTCGTCTCAACACACTACAGCTAACACACATCTCGTGTCAAGCCACTACAGCTAACACACACCTCGTTTCAGCACTACAGCTAACACACACCTCGTCTCAACACTACAGCTAACACACACCTCGTCTCAACACTACAGCTAACACACATCTCGTCTCAACACACTACAGCTAACACACACTTCGTCTAAACACACTACATCTAAGACACACCTCGTCTCAACACACTACAGCTAACACGCACACCTCGTCTCAACACACTAAGGCTAACACGCACACCTCGTCTGAACACACTACAGCTAACACACACCTCGTCTCAACACTACAGCTAAGACACACCTCGTCTCAACACACTACAGCTAACACACACCTCGTCTCAACACACTACAGCTAACACGCTCACCTCGTCTCAACACACTACAGCTAACACACACTTCGTCTCAACACACTACAGCTAACACGCACACCTCGTCTGAACACACTACATCTAACACACAACTCTTCTCAACAGAATAGCTAACACAAACCTCGTCTCAACACTGCATCTAACACACACCTCGTCTCAACACACTACAGCTAACATACACCTCGTCTCAATACACTACAGCTAACACACACCTCGTCTCAACACACTACAGCTAACACACACCTCGTCTAAACACACTACAACTAACACACAGCTCGAGTCAACACACTACAGCTAACACACACCTCGTTTCAGCACTACAGCTAACACACAGCTCGTCTCAACACTACAGCTAACACGCACACCTCGTCTGAACACACTACAGCTAACACACACCTCGTCTCAACACACTACAGCTAACACGCACACCTCGTCTCAACACACTAAGGCTAACACGCACACCTCGTCTGAACACACTACAGCTAACACACACCTCGTCTCAACACTACAGCTAAGACACACCTCGTCTCAACACACTACAGCTAACACACACCTCGTCTCAACACACTACAGCTAACACGCTCACCTCGTCTGAACACACTACAGCTAACACACACTTCGTCTCAACACACTACAGCTAACACGCACACCTCGTCTCAACACACTACAGCTAACACACAGCTTGTCTCAACACACTAAGGCTAACACGCACACCTCGTCTGAACACACTACAGCTAACACACACCTCGTCTCAACACACTACAGCTAACACACACCTCGTCTCAACACACTACACCTAACACACACCTCGTTTCAGCACTACAGCTAACACACACCTCGTCTCAACACTACAGCTAACACACACCTCGTCTCAACACACTACAGCTAACACAAATCTCGTCTCAACGCACTACAGCTAACACGCACACCTCGTCTGAACACACTACATCTAACACACAACTCTTCTCAACAATACAGCTAACCAGAACTCGTCTCAACAGAATAGCTAACACAATCCTCGTCTCAACACTGCATCTAACACACACCTCGTCTCAACACACTACAGCTAACATACACCTCGTCTCAATACACTACAGGTAACACACACCTCGTCTAAACACACTACAGCTAACATACACCTCGTCTCAATACACTACAGCTAACACACACCTCGTCTCAACACACTACAGCTAACACACACCTCGTCTAAACACACTACAGCTAACACACACCTCGTCTCAACACACTACAGCTAACACACACCTCGTCTCAACACACTGCAGCTAACACACACCTCGTCTAAACACACAACAGCTAACACACAGCTCGTGTCATCACACTACAGCTAACACACACATCGTTTCAGCACTACAGCTAACACACACCTCGTCTCAACACTACAGCTAACACGCACACCTCGTCTGAACACACTACAGCTAACACACACCTCGTCTCAACACACTACAGCTAACACACACCTCGTCTCAACACACTGCAGCTAACACACACCTCGTCTAAACACACAACAGCTAACACACAGCTCGTGTCATCACACTACAGCTAACACACACATCGTTTCAGCACTACAGCTAACACACACCTCGTCTCAACACTACAGCTAACACACACCTCGTCTCAACACACTGCAGCTCAAACACGCCTCGTCTCAACACACTACAGCTAACACGCACACCTCGTCTCAACACACTACAGCTAACACACACCTCGTCTAAACACACTACAGCTAACACACAGCTCGTGTCAACACACTACAGCTAACACACACCTCGTTTCAGCACTACAGCTAACACACACCTCGTCTCAACACTACAGCTAACACACACCTCGTCTCAACACACTACAGCTAACACACATCTCCTCTCAACGCACTACAGCTAACACATACCTCTTCTGAACACACTACAGCTAACACACAGCTCGTGTCAAGCCACTACAGCTAACACACACCTCGTTTCAGCACTACAGCTAACACACACCTCGTCTCAACACTACAGCTAACACACACCCCGTCTCAACACACTACAGCTACCACACATCTCGTCTCAACACACTACAGCTAACACGCACACCTCTTCTGAACACACTACAGCTAACACGCACACCTCGTCGCAAAACTACAGCTAACACACCTCGTCTCAACACACTACAGCTAAAACACACCTCGTCTCAACACACTACAGCTAACACGCACACCTCGTCTCAACACACTACAGCTAACACACACTTCGTCTCAACACACTACAGCTAACACATACCTCGTCTCAACACACTACAGCTAACACACATCTCGTGTCAAGCCACTACAGCTAACACACACCTCGTTTCAGCACTACAGCTAACACACACCTCGTCTCAACACTACAGCTAACACACACCTCGTCTCAACACTACAGCTAACACACATCTCGTCTCAACACACTACAGCTAACACACACCTCGTCTAAACACACTACATCTAAGACACACCTCGTCTCAACACACTACAGCTAACACACACCTCGTCTCAACACACTACATCTAACACGCACACCTCGTCTCAACACACTACAGCTAACACGCACACCTCGTCTCAACACACTAAGGCTAACACGCACACCTCGTCTGAACACACTATAGCTAACACACACCTCGTCTCAACACTACAGCTAACACACACCTCGTCTCAACACTACAGCTAACACACATCTCGACGCAACACACTACAGCTAACACACACTTCGTCTAAACACACTACAGCTAACACACACCTCGTCTCAACACTACAGCTAACACACACCACGTCTCAACACACTACAGCTACCACACATCTCGTCTCAACACACTACAGCTAACACGCACACCTCGTCTCAACACACTACAGCTAACACGCACACCTCGTCTGAACACACTACAGCTAACACACACCTCGTCGCAAAACTACAGCTAACACACCTCGTCTCAACACACTACAGCTAAAACACACCTCGTCTCAACACACTACAGCTAACACGCACACCTCGTCTCAACACACTACAGCTAACACACACTTCGTCTCAACACACTACAGCTAACACACATCTCGTGTCAAGCCACTACAGCTAACACACACCTCGTTTCAGCACTACAGCTAACACACACCTCGTCTCAACACTACAGCTAACACACACCTCGTCTCAACACTACAGCTAACACACATCTCGTCTCAACACACTACAGCTAACACACACTTCGTCTAAACACACTACATCTAAGACACACCTCGTCTCAACACACTACAGCTAACACGCACACCTCGTCTCAACACACTAAGGCTAACACGCACACCTCGTCTGAACACACTACAGCTAACACACACCTCGTCTCAACACTACAGCTAAGACACACCTCGTCTCAACACACTACAGCTAACACACACCTCGTCTCAACACACTACAGCTAACACGCTCACCTCGTCTCAACACACTACAGCTAACACACACTTCGTCTCAACACACTACAGCTAACACGCACACCTCGTCTCAACACACTACAGCTAACACACAGCTTGTCTCAACACACTAAGGCTAACACGCACACCTCGTCTGAACACACTACAGCTAACATACACCTCGTCTCAACACACTACAGCTAACACACACCTCGTCTCAACACACTACACCTAACACACACCTCGTTTCAGCACTACAGCTAACACACACCTCGTCTCAACACTACAGCTAACACACACCTCGTCTCAACACACTACAGCTAACACAAATCTCGTCTCAACGCACTACAGCTAACACGCACACCTCGTCTGAACACACTACATCTAACACACAACTCTTCTCAACAGAATAGCTAACACAAACCTCGTCTCAACACTGCATCTAACACACACCTCGTCTCAACACACTACAGCTAACATACACCTCGTCTCAATACACTACAGCTAACACACACCTCGTCTCAACACACTACAGCTAACACACACCTCGTCTAAACACACTACAACTAACACACAGCTCGAGTCAACACACTACAGCTAACACACACCTCGTTTCAGCACTACAGCTAACACACAGCTCGTCTCAACACTACAGCTAACACGCACACCTCGTCTGAACACACTACAGCTAACACACACCTCGTCTCAACACACTACAGCTAACACGCACACCTCGTCTCAACACACTAAGGCTAACACGCACACCTCGTCTGAACACACTACAGCTAACACACACCTCGTCTCAACACTACAGCTAAGACACACCTCGTCTCAACACACTACAGCTAACACACACCTCGTCTCAACACACTACAGCTAACACGCTCACCTCGTCTGAACACACTACAGCTAACACACACTTCGTCTCAACACACTACAGCTAACACGCACACCTCGTCTCAACACACTACAGCTAACACACAGCTTGTCTCAACACACTAAGGCTAACACGCACACCTCGTCTGAACACACTACAGCTAACATACACCTCGTCTCAACACACTACAGCTAACACACACCTCGTCTCAACACACTACACCTAACACACACCTCGTTTCAGCACTACAGCTAACACACACCGCGTCTCAACACTACAGCTAACACACACCTCGTCTCAACACACTACAGCTAACACAAATCTCGTCTCAACGCACTACAGCTAACACGCACACCTCGTCTGAACACACTACATCTAACACACAACTCTTCTCAACACTACAGCTAACCAGAACTCGTCTCAACAGAATAGCTAACACAAACCTCGTCTCAACACTGCATCTAACACACACCTCGTCTCAACACACTACAGCTAACATACACCTCGTCTCAATACACTACAGCTAACACACACCTCGTCTCAACACACTACAACTAACACACAGCTCGAGTCAACACACTACAGCTAACACACACCTCGTTTCAGCACTACAGCTAACACACAGCTCGTCTCAACACTACAGCTAACACGCACACCTCGTCTGAACACACTACAGCTAACACACACCTCGTCTCAACACTACAGCTAACACACACCACGTCTCAACACACTACAGCTACCACACATCTCGTCTCAACACACTACAGCTAACACGCACACCTCGTCTCAACACACTACAGTAACACGCACACCTCGTCTGAACACACTACAGCTAACACACACCTCGTCGCAAAACTACAGCTAACACACCTCGTCTCAACACACTACAGCTAAAACACACCTCGTCTCAACACACCACAGCTAACACGCACACCTCGTCTCAACACACTACAGCTAACACACACTTCGTCTCAACACACTACAGCTAACACACCTCGTCTCAACACACTACAGCTAACACACATCTCGTGTCAAGCCACTACAGCTAACACACACCTCGTTTCAGCACTACAGCTAACACACACTTCGTCTAAACACACTACATCTAAGACACACCTCGTCTCAACACACTAAGGCTAACACGCACACCTCGTCTCAACACACTACAGCTAACACACAGCTTGTCTCAACACACTAAGGCTAACACGCACACCTCGTCTGAACACACTACAGCTAACACACACCTCGTCTCAACACACTACAGCTAACACACACCTCGTCTCAACACACTACACCTAACACACACCTCGTTTCAGCACTACAGCTAACACACACCTCGTCTCAACACTACAGCTAACACACACCTCGTCTCAACACACTACAGCTAACACAAATCTCGTCTCAACGCACTACAGCTAACACGCACACCTCGTCTGAACACACTACATCTAACACACAACTCTTCTCAACACTACAGCTAACCAGAACTCGTCTCAACAGAATAGCTAACACAATCCTCGTCTCAACACTGCATCTAACACACACCTCGTCTCAACACACTACAGCTAACATACACCTCGTCTCAATACACTACAGGTAACACACACCTCGTCTAAACACACTACAGCTAACATACACCTCGTCTCAATACACTACAGCTAACACACACCTCGTCTCAACACACTACAGCTAACACACACCTCGTCTAAACACACTACAGCTAACACACACCTCGTCTCAACACACTACAGCTAACACACACCTCGTCTCAACACACTGCAGCTAACACACACCTCGTCTAAACACACAACAGCTAACACACAGCTCGTGTCATCACACTACAGCTAACACACACATCGTTTCAGCACTACAGCTAACACACACCTCGTCTCAACACTACAGCTAACACGCACACCTCGTCTGAACACACTACAGCTAACACACACCTCGTCTCAACACACTACAGCTAACACACACCTCGTCTCAACACACTGCAGCTAACACACACCTCGTCTAAACACACAACAGCTAACACACAGCTCGTGTCATCACACTACAGCTAACACACACATCGTTTCAGCACTACAGCTAACACACACCTCGTCTCAACACTACAGCTAACACACACCTCGTCTCAACACACTGCAGCTCAAACACGCCTCGTCTCAACACACTACAGCTAACACGCACACCTCGTCTCAACACACTACAGCTAACACACACCTCGTCTAAACACACTACAGCTAACACACAGCTCGTGTCAACACACTACAGCTAACACACACCTCGTTTCAGCACTACAGCTAACACACACCTCGTCTCAACACTACAGCTAACACACACCTCGTCTCAACACACTACAGCTAACACACATCTCCTCTCAACGCACTACAGCTAAGACATACCTCTTCTGAACACACTACAGCTAACACACAGCTCGTGTCAAGCCACTACAGCTAACACACACCTCGTTTCAGCACTACAGCTAACACACACCTCGTCTCAACACTACAGCTAACACAAATCTCGTCTCAACGCACTACAGCTAACACGCACACCTCGTCTGAACACACTACATCTAACACACAACTCTTCTCAACACTACAGCTAACCAGAACTCGTCTCAACAGAATAGCTAACACAATCCTCGTCTCAACACTGCATCTAACACACACCTCGTCTCAACACACTACAGCTAACATACACCTCGTCTCAATACACTACAGGTAACACACACCTCGTCTAAACACACTACAGCTAACATACACCTCGTCTCAATACACTACAGCTAACACACACCTCGTCTCAACACACTACAGCTAACACACACCTCGTCCAAACACACTACAGCTAACACACACCTCGTCTCAACACACTACAGCTAACACACACCTCGTCTCAACACACTGCAGCTAACACACACCTCGTCTAAACACACAACAGCTAACACACAGCTCGTGTCATCACACTACAGCTAACACACACATCGTTTCAGCACTACAGCTAACACACACCTCGTCTCAACACTACAGCTAACACGCACACCTCGTCTGAACACACTACAGCTAACACACACCTCGTCTCAACACACTACAGCTAACACACACCTCGTCTCAACACACTGCAGCTAACACACACCTCGTCTAAACACACAACAGCTAACACACAGCTCGTGTCATCACACTACAGCTAACACACACATCGTTTCAGCACTACAGCTAACACACACCTCGTCTCAACACTACAGCTAACACACACCTCGTCTCAACACACTGCAGCTCAAACACGCCTCGTCTCAACACACTACAGCTAACACGCACACCTCGTCTCAACACACTACAGCTAACACACACCTCGTCTAAACACACTACAGCTAACACACAGCTCGTGTCAACACACTACAGCTAACACACACCTCGTTTCAGCACTACAGCTAACACACACCTCGTCTCAACACTACAGCTAACACACACCTCGTCTCAACACACTACAGCTAACACACATCTCCTCTCAACGCACTACAGCTAACACATACCTCTTCTGAACACACTACAGCTAACACACAGCTCGTGTCAAGCCACTACAGCTAACACACACCTCGTTTCAGCACTACAACTAACACACGCCTCGTCTCAACACTACAGCTAACACGCACACCTCGTCTGAACACACTACAGCTAACACACACCTCGTCTCAACACACTACAATTAACACACACCTCGTCTCAACACTACAGCTAACACACACCTCGTCTCAACACACTACAGCTAACACACACCTCGTCTAAACACACTACAGCTAACACACAGCTCGTGTCAACACACTACAGCTAACACACACCTCTTTTCAGCACTACAGCTAACACACACCTCGTCTCAACACTACAGCTAACACACACCTCGTCTCAACACTACAGCTAACACACATCTCGTCTCAACACACTAAAGCTAACACACACTTCGTCTAAAAACACTACAGCTAACACACACCTCGTCTCAACACTACAGCTAACACACACCCCGTCTCAACACACTACAGCTACCACACACTTCGTCTCAACACACTAAGGCTAACACGCACACTTCGTCTGAACACACTACAGCTAACACACCTCGTCTCAACACACTACAGCTAACACGCACACCTCGTCTCAACACACTACAACTAACACACACTTCGTCTCAACACACTACAGCTAACACACACCTCGTCTCAACACACTACAGCTAACACACACCTCGTCTCAACACTACAGCTAACACACACCTCGTCTAAACACACTACATCTAAGACACACCTCGTCTCAACACACTACAGCTAACACACACCTCGTCTCAACACACTACAGCTAACACGCACACCTCGTCTCAACACACTAAGGCTAACACGCACACCTCGTCTGAACACACTACAGCTAACACACACCTCGTCTCAACACTACAGCTAACACGCACACCTCCTCTCAACACACTACAGCTAAACACACTTCGTCTCAACACACTACAGCTAACACGCACACCTCGTCTCAACACACTACAGCTAACACACAGCTCGTTTCAGCACTACAGCTAACACACAGCTTGTCTCAACACACTACAGCTAACACACAACTCGTCTCAATACTACAGCTAACACAGAACTCGTCTCAACACAATAGCTAACACACACCTCGTCTCAACACACTACAGCTAACACACACCTCGTCTCAACACACTACAGCTAACACACACCTCGTCTCAACACACTACAGCTAACCAGAACTCGTCTCAACACAATAGCTAACACACACCTCGTCTCAACACTGCATCTAACACACACCTCGTCTCAACACACTACAGCTAACATACACCTCGTCTCAATACACTACAGCTAACACACACCTCGTCTCAACACACTACAGCTAACATACACTTCGTCTCAATACACTACAGCTAACACACACCTCGTCTCAACACACTACAGCTAACACACACCTCGTCTAAACACACTACAACTAACACACAGCTCGTGTCAACACACTACAGCTAACACACACCTCGTTTCAGCACTACAGCTAACACACACCTCGTCTCAACACTACAGCTAAGACACACCTCGTCTCAACACACTACAGCTAACACGCACACCTCGTCTCAACACTACAGCTAACACACAGCTCGTTTCAGCACTACGGCTAACACACAGCTTGTCTCAACACACTACAGCTTACACACAACTCGTCTCAACACTACAGCTAACACAGAACTCGTCTCAACACAATAGCTAACACACACCTCGTCTCAACACTGCAGCTAACACACACCTCGTCTCAACACACTACAGCTAACACACACCTCGTTTCAGCACTACAGCTAACACACACCTCGTCTCAACACTACAGCTAACACATACCTCGTCTCAACACACTACAGCTAACACACATCTCGTCTCAACGCACTACAGCTAACACGCACACCTCGTCTGAACACACTACAGCTAACACACAACTCGTCTCAACACAATAGCTAACACACACCTCGTCTCAACACTGCATCTAACACACACCTCGTCTCAACACACTACAGCTAACATACACCTCGTCTCAATACACTACAGCTAACACACACCTTGTCTCAACACACTACAGCTAACACACACCTCGTCTAAACACACTACAGCTAACACACAGCTGGTTTCAACACACTACAGCTAACACACACCTCGTCTCAACACACTACAGCTAACACACACCTCGTCTCAACACACTACAGCTAACACACATCTCGTCTCAACACACTACAGCTAACACATACCTCTTCTAAACACACTACAGCTAACACGCACACCTCGTCTCAACACACTAAGGCTAACACGCACACCTCGTCTGAACACACTATAGCTAACACACACCTCGTCTCAACACTACAGCTAACACACACCTCGTCTCAACACTACAGCTAACACACATCTCGACTCAACACACTACAGCTAACACACACTTCGTCTAAACACACTACAGCTAACACACACCTCGTCTCAACACTACAGCTAACACACACCACGTCTCAACACACTACAGCTACCACACATCTCGTCTCAACACACTACAGCTAACACGCACACCTCGTCTCAACACACTACAGCTAACACGCACACCTCGTCTGAACACACTACAGCTAACACACACCTCGTCGCAAAACTACAGCTAACACACCTCGTCTCAACACACTACAGCTAAAACACACCTCGTCTCAACACACTACAGCTAACACGCACACCTCGTCTCAACACACTACAGCTAACACACACTTTGTCTCAACACACTACAGCTAACACACCTCGTCTCAACACACTACAGCTAACACACATCTCGTGTCAAGCCACTACAGCTAACACACACCTCGTTTCAGCACTACAGCTAACACACACCTCGTCTCAACACTACAGCTAACACACACCTCGTCTCAACACTACAGCTAACACACATCTCGTCTCAACACACTACAGCTAACACACACTTCGTCTAAACACACTACATCTAAGACACACCTCGTCTCAACACACTACAGCTAACACGCACACCTCGTCTCAACACACTAAGGCTAACACGCACACCTCGTCTGAACACACTACAGCTAACACACACCTCGTCTCAACACTACAGCTAAGACACACCTCGTCTCAACACACTACAGCTAACACACACCTCGTCTCAACACACTACAGCTAACACGCACACCTCGTCTCAACACACTACAGCTAACACACACTTCGTCTCAACACACTACAGCTAACACGCACACCTCGTCTCAACACACTACAGCTAACACACAGCTTGTCTCAACACACTAAGGCTAACACGCACACCTCGTCTGAACACACTACAGCTAACACACACCTCGTCTCAACACACTACAGCTAACACACACCTCGTCTCAACACACTACACCTAACACACACCTCGTTTCAGCACTACAGCTAACACACACCTCGTCTCAACACTACAGCTAACACACACCTCGTCTCAACACACTACAGCTAACACAAATCTCGTCTCAACGCACTACAGCTAACACGCACACCTCGTCTGAACACACTACATCTAACACACAACTCTTCTCAACACTACAGCTAACCAGAACTCGTCTCAACAGAATAGCTAACACAATCCTCGTCTCAACACTGCATCTAACACACACCTCGTCTCAACACACTACAGCTAACATACACCTCGTCTCAATACACTACAGGTAACACACACCTCGTCTAAACACACTACAGCTAACATACACCTCGTCTCAATACACTACAGCTAACACACACCTCGTCTCAACACACTACAGCTAACACACACCTCGTCTAAACACACTACAGCTAACACACACCTCGTCTCAACACACTACAGCTAACACACACCTCGTCTCAACACACTGCAGCTAACACACACCTCGTCTAAACACACAACAGCTAACACACAGCTCGTGTCATCACACTACAGCTAACACACACATCGTTTCAGCACTACAGCTAACACACACCTCGTCTCAACACTACAGCTAACACGCACACCTCGTCTGAACACACTACAGCTAACACACACCTCGTCTCAACACACTACAGCTAACACACACCTCGTCTCAACACACTGCAGCTAACACACACCTCGTCTAAACACACAACAGCTAACACACAGCTCGTGTCATCACACTACAGCTAACACACACATCGTTTCAGCACTACAGCTAACACACACCTCGTCTCAACACTACAGCTAACACACACCTCGTCTCAACACACTGCAGCTCAAACACGCCTCGTCTCAACACACTACAGCTAACACGCACACCTCGTCTCAACACACTACAGCTAACACACACCTCGTCTAAACACACTACAGCTAACACACAGCTCGTGTCAACACACTACAGCTAACACACACCTCGTTTCAGCACTACAACTAACACACACCTCGTCTCAACACTACAGCTAACACACACCTCGTCTCAACACACTACAGCTAACACACATCTCCTCTCAACGCACTACAGCTAACACATACCTCTTCTGAACACACTACAGCTAACACACAGCTCGTGTCAAGCCACTACAGCTAACACACACCTCGTTTCAGCACTACAGCTAACACACACCTCGTCTCAACACTACAGCTAACACACACCCCGTCTCAACACACTACAGCTACCACACATCTCGTCTCAACACACTACAGCTAACACGCACACCTCTTCTGAACACACTACAGCTAACACGCACACCTCGTCGCAAAACTACAGCTAACACACCTCGTCTCAACACACTACAGCTAAAACACACCTCGTCTCAACACACTACAGCTAACACGCACACCTCGTCTCAACACACTACAGCTAACACACACTTCGTCTCAACACACTACAGCTAACACATACCTCGTCTCAACACACTACAGCTAACACACATCTCGTGTCAAGCCACTACAGCTAACACACACCTCGTTTCAGCACTACAGCTAACACACACCTCGTCTCAACACTACAGCTAACACACACCTCGTCTCAACACTACAGCTAACACACATCTCGTCTCAACGCACTACAGCTAACACGCACACCTCGTCTGAACAAACTACAGCTAACACAGAACTCGTCTCAACACAATAGCTAACACACACCTCGTCTCAACACTGCAGCTAACACACACCTCGTCTCAACACACTACAGCTAACACACACCTCGTTTCAGCACTACAGCTAACACACACCTCGTCTCAACACTACAGCTAACACACACCTCGTCTCAACACACTACAGCTAACACACATCTCGTCTCAACGCACTACAGCTAACACGCACACCTCGTCTGAACACACTACAGCTAACACACAACTCGTCTCAACACAATAGCTAACACACACCTCGTCTCAACACTGCATCTAACACACACCTCGTCTCAACACACTACAGCTAACATACACCTCGTCTCAATACACTACAGCTAACACACACCTTGTCTCAACACACTACAGCTAACACACACCTCGTCTAAACACACTACAGCTAACACACAGCTGGTTTCAACACACTACAGCTAACACACACCTCGTCTCAACACACTACAGCTAACACACACCTCGTCTCAACACACTACAGCTAACACACATCTCGTCTCAACGCACTACAGCTAACACATACCTCTTCTAAACACACTACAGCTAACACGCACACCTCGTCTCAACACACTAAGGCTAACACGCACACCTCGTCTGAACACACTATAGCTAACACACACCTCGTCTCAACACTACAGCTAACACACACCTCGTCTCAACACTACAGCTAACACACATCTCGACTCAACACACTACAGCTAACACACACTTCGTCTAAACACACTACAGCTAACACACACCTCGTCTCAACACTACAGCTAACACACACCACGTCTCAACACACTACAGCTACCACACATCTCGTCTCAACACACTACAGCTAACACGCACACCTCGTCTCAACACACTACAGCTAACACGCACACCTCGTCTCAACACACTACAGCTAACACACACCTCGTCGCAAAACTACAGCTAACACACCTCGTCTCAACACACTACAGCTAAAACACACCTCGTCTCAACACACTACAGCTAACACGCACACCTCGTCTCAACACACTACAGCTAACACACACTTTGTCTCAACACACTACAGCTAACACACCTCGTCTCAACACACTACAGCTAACACACATCTCGTGTCAAGCCACTACAGCTAACACACACCTCGTTTCAGCACTACAGCTAACACACACCTCGTCTCAACACTACAGCTAACACACACCTCGTCTCAACACTACAGCTAACACACATCTCGTCTCAACACACTACAGCTAACACACACTTCGTCTAAACACACTACATCTAAGACACACCTCGTCTCAACACACTACAGCTAACACGCACACCTCGTCTCAACACACTAAGGCTAACACGCACACCTCGTCTGAACACACTACAGCTAACACACACCTCGTCTCAACACTACAGCTAAGACACACCTCGTCTCAACACACTACAGCTAACACACACCTCGTCTCAACACACTACAGCTAACACGCACACCTCGTCTCAACACACTACAGCTAACACACACTTCGTCTCAACACACTACAGCTAACACGCACACCTCGTCTCAACACACTACAGCTAACACACAGCTTGTCTCAACACACTAAGGCTAACACGCACACCTCGTCTGAACACACTACAGCTAACACACACCTCGTCTCAACACACTACAGCTAACACACACCTCGTCTCAACACACTACACCTAACACACACCTCGTTTCAGCACTACAGCTAACACACACCTCGTCTCAACACTACAGCTAACACACACCTCGTCTCAACACACTACAGCTAACACAAATCTCGTCTCAACGCACTACAGCTAACACGCACACCTCGTCTGAACACACTACATCTAACACACAACTCTTCTCAACACTACAGCTAACCAGAACTCGTCTCAACAGAATAGCTAACACAATCCTCGTCTCAACACTGCATCTAACACACACCTCGTCTCAACACACTACAGCTAACATACACCTCGTCTCAATACACTACAGGTAACACACACCTCGTCTAAACACACTACAGCTAACATACACCTCGTCTCAATACACTACAGCTAACACACACCTCGTCTCAACACACTACAGCTAACACACACCTCGTCTAAACACACTACAGCTAACACACACCTCGTCTCAACACACTACAGCTAACACACACCTCGTCTCAACACACTGCAGCTAACACACACCTCGTCTAAACACACAACAGCTAACACACAGCTCGTGTCATCACACTACAGCTAACACACACATCGTTTCAGCACTACAGCTAACACACACCTCGTCTCAACACTACAGCTAACACGCACACCTCGTCTGAACACACTACAGCTAACACACACCTCGTCTCAACACACTACAGCTAACACACACCTCGTCTCAACACACTGCAGCTAACACACACCTCGTCTAAACACACAACAGCTAACACACAGCTCGTGTCATCACACTACAGCTAACACACACATCGTTTCAGCACTACAGCTAACACACACCTCGTCTCAACACTACAGCTAACACACACCTCGTCTCAACACACTGCAGCTCAAACACGCCTCGTCTCAACACACTACAGCTAACACGCACACCTCGTCTCAACACACTACAGCTAACACACACCTCGTCTAAACACACTACAGCTAACACACAGCTCGTGTCAACACACTACAGCTAACACACACCTCGTTTCAGCACTACAACTAACACACACGTCGTCTCAACACTACAGCTAACACACACCTCGTCTCAACACACTACAGCTAACACACATCTCCTCTCAACGCACTACAGCTAACACATACCTCTTCTGAACACACTACAGCTAACACACAGCTCGTGTCAAGCCACTACAGCTAACACACACCTCGTTTCAGCACTACAGCTAACACACACCTCGTCTCAACACTACAGCTAACACACACCCCGTCTCAACACACTACAGCTACCACACATCTCGTCTCAACACACTACAGCTAACACGCACACCTCTTCTGAACACACTACAGCTAACACGCACACCTCGTCGCAAAACTACAGCTAACACACCTCGTCTCAACACACTACAGCTAAAACACACCTCGTCTCAACACACTACAGCTAACACGCACACCTCGTCTCAACACACTACAGCTAACACACACTTCGTCTCAACACACTACAGCTAACACATACCTCGTCTCAACACACTACAGCTAACACACATCTCGTGTCAAGCCACTACAGCTAACACACACCTCGTTTCAGCACTACAGCTAACACACACCTCGTCTCAACACTACAGCTAACACACACCTCGTCTCAACACTACAGCTAACACACATCTCGTCTCAACACACTACAGCTAACACACACCTCGTCTAAACACACTACATCTAAGACACACCTCGTCTCAACACACTACAGCTAACACACACCTCGTCTCAACACACTACAGCTAACACGCACACCTCGTCTCAACACACTACAGCTAACACGCACACCTCGTCTCAACACACTAAGGCTAACACGCACACCTCGTCTGAACACACTATAGCTAACACACACCTCGTCTCAACACTACAGCTAACACACACCTCGTCTCAACACTACAGCTAACACACATCTCGACTCAACACACTACAGCTAACACACACTTCGTCTAAACACACTACAGCTAATACACACCTCGTCTCAACACTACAGCTAACACACACCACGTCTCAACACACTACAGCTACCACACATCTCGTCTCAACACACTACAGCTAACACGCACACCTCGTCTCAACACACTACAGCTAACACGCACACCTCGTCTGAACACAGTACAGCTAACACACACCTCGTCGCAAAACTACAGCTAACACACCTCGTCTCAACACACTACAGCTAAAACACACCTCGTCTCAACACACTACAGCTAACACGCACACCTCGTCTCAACACACTACAGCTAACACACACTTCGTCTCAACACACTACAGCTAACACACCTCGTCTCAACACACTACAGCTAACACACATCTCGTGTCAAGCCACTACATCTAACACACACCTCGTTTCAGCACTACAGCTAACACACACCTCGTCTCAACACTACAGCTAACACACACCTCGTCTCAACACTACAGCTAACACACATCTCGTCTCAACACACTACAGCTAACACACACTTCGTCTAAACACACTACATCTAAGACACACCTCGTCTCAACACACTACAGCTAACACGCACACCTCGTCTCAACACACTAAGGCTAACACGCACACCTCGTCTGAACACACTACAGCTAACACACACCTCGTCTCAACACTACAGCTAAGACACACCTCGTCTCAACACACTACAGCTAACACACACCTCGTCTCAACACACTACAGCTAACACGCTCACCTCGTCTCAACACACTACAGCTAACACACACTTCGTCTCAACACACTACAGCTAACACGCACACCTCGTCTCAACACACTACAGCTAACACACAGCTTGTCTCAACACACTAAGGCTAACACGCACACCTCGTCTGAACACACTACAGCTAACATACACCTCGTCTCAACACACTACAGCTAACACACACCTCGTCTCAACACACTACACCTAACACACACCTCGTTTCAGCACTACAGTAACACACACCTCGTCTCAACACTACAGCTAACACACACCTCGTCTCAACACACTACAGCTAACACAAATCTCGTCTCAACGCACTACAGCTAACACGCACACCTCGTCTGAACACACTACATCTAACACACAACTCTTCTCAACAGAATAGCTAACACAAACCTCGTCTCAACACTGCATCTAACACACACCTCGTCTCAACACACTACAGCTAACATACACCTCGTCTCAATACACTACAGCTAACACACACCTCGTCTCAACACACTACAGCTAACACACACCTCGTCTAAACACACTACAACTAACACACAGCTCGAGTCAACACACTACAGCTAACACACACCTCGTTTCAGCACTACAGCTAACACACAGCTCGTCTCAACACTACAGCTAACACGCACACCTCGTCTGAACACACTACAGCTAACACACACCTCGTCTCAACACACTACAGCTAACACGCACACCTCGTCTCAACACACTACAGCTAACACACACTTCGTCTCAACACACTACAGCTAACACGCACACCTCGTCTCAACACACTACAGCTAACACACACCTCGTTTCAGCACTACAGCTAACACACACCTCGTCTCAACACTACAGCTAACACACACCTCGTCTCAACACACTACAGCTAACACAAATCTCGTCTCAACGCACTACAGCTAACACGCACACCTCGTCTGAACACACTACATCTAACACACAACTCTTCTCAACACTACAGCTAACCAGAACTCGTCTCAACAGAATAGCTAACACAAACTTCGTCTCAACACTGCATCTAACACACACCTCGTCTCAACACACTACAGCTAACATACACCTCGTCTCAATACACTACAGCTAACACACACCTCGTCTCAACACACTACAGCTAACACACACCTCGTCTAAACACACTACAACTAACACACAGCTCGAGTCAACACACTACAGCTAACACACACCTCGTTTCAGCACTACAGCTAACACACAGCTCGTCTCAACACTACAGCTAACACGCACACCTCGTCTGAACACACTACAGCTAACACACACCTCGTCTCAACACTACAGCTAACACACACCACGTCTCAACACACTACAGCTACCACACATCTCGTCTCAACACACTACAGCTAACACGCACACCTCATCTCAACACACTACAGCTAACACGCACACCTCGTCTGAACACACTACAGCTAACACACACCTCGTCGCAAAACTACAGCTAACACACCTCGTCTCAACACACTACAGCTAAAACACACCTCGTCTCAACACACTACAGCTAACACGCACACCTCGTCTCAACACACTACAGCTAACACACACTTCGTCTCAACACACTACAGCTAACACATACCTCGTCTCAACACACTACAGCTAACACACATCTCGTGTCAAGCCACTACAGCTAACACACACCTCGTTTCAGCACTACAGCTAACACACACCTCGTCTCAACACTACAGCTAACACACACCTCGTCTCAACACTACAGCTAACACACATCTCGTCTCAACACACTACAGCTAACACACACTTCGTCTAAACACACTACATCTAAGACACACCTCGTCTCAACACACTACAGCTAACACGCACACCTCGTCTCAACACACTAAGGCTAACACGCACACCTCGTCTGAACACACTACAGCTAACACACACCTCGTCTCAACACTACAGCTAAGACACACCTCGTCTCAACACACTACAGCTAACACACACCTCGTCTCAACACACTACAGCTAACACGCACACCTCGTCTCAACACACTACAGCTAACACACACTTCGTCTCAACACACTACAGCTAACACGCACACCTCGTCTCAACACACTACAGCTAACACACAGCTTGTCTCAACACACTAAAGCTAACACGCACACCTCGTCTGAACACACTACAGCTAACACACACCTCGTCTCAACACACTACAGCTAACACACACCTCGTCTCAACACACTACACCTAACACACACCTCGTTTCAGCACTACAGCTAACACACACCTCGTCTCAACACTACAGCTAACACACACCTCGTCTCAACACACTACAGCTAACACAAATCTCGTCTCAACGCACTACAGCTAACACGCACACCTCGTCTGAACACACTACATCTAACACACAACTCTTCTCAACACTACAGCTAACCAGAACTCGTCTCAACAGAATAGCTAACACAATCCTCGTCTCAACACTGCATCTAACACACACCTCGTCTCAACACACTACAGCTAACATACACCTCGTCTCAATACACTACAGGTAACACACACCTCGTCTAAACACACTACAGCTAACATACACCTCGTCTCAATACACTACAGCTAACACACACCTCGTCTCAACACACTACAGCTAACACACACCTCGTCTAAACACACTACAGCTAACACACACCTCGTCTCAACACACTACAGCTAACACACACCTCGTCTCAACACACTGCAGCTAACACACACCTCGTCTAAACACACAACAGCTAACACACAGCTCGTGTCATCACACTACAGCTAACACACACATCGTTTCAGCACTACAGCTAACACACACCTCGTCTCAACACTACAGCTAACACGCACACCTCGTCTGAACACACTACAGCTAACACACACCTCGTCTCAACACACTACAGCTAACACACACCTCGTCTCAACACACTGCAGCTAACACACACCTCGTCTAAACACACAACAGCTAACACACAGCTCGTGTCATCACACTACAGCTAACACACACATCGTTTCAGCACTACAGCTAACACACACCTCGTCTCAACACTACAGCTAACACACACCTCGTCTCAACACACTGCAGCTCAAACACGCCTCGTCTCAACACACTACAGCTAACACGCACACCTCGTCTCAACACACTACAGCTAACACACACCTCGTCTAAACACACTACAGCTAACACACAGCTCGTGTCAACACACTACAGCTAACACACACCTCGTTTCAGCACTACAGCTAACACACACCTCGTCTCAACACTACAGCTAACACACACCTCGTCTCAACACACTACAGCTAACACACATCTCCTCTCAACGCACTACAGCTAACACATACCTCTTCTGAACACACTACAGCTAACACACAGCTCGTGTCAAGCCACTACAGCTAACACACACCTCGTTTCAGCACTACAGCTAACACACACCTCGTCTCAACACTACAGCTAACACAAATCTCGTCTCAACGCACTACAGCTAACACGCACACCTCGTCTGAACACACTACATCTAACACACAACTCTTCTCAACACTACAGCTAACCAGAACTCGTCTCAACAGAATAGCTAACACAATCCTCGTCTCAACACTGCATCTAACACACACCTCGTCTCAACACACTACAGCTAACATACACCTCGTCTCAATACACTACAGGTAACACACACCTCGTCTAAACACACTACAGCTAACATACACCTCGTCTCAATACACTACAGCTAACACACACCTCGTCTCAACACACTACAGCTAACACACACCTCGTCTAAACACACTACAGCTAACACACACCTCGTCTCAACACACTACAGCTAACACACACCTCGTCTCAACACACTGCAGCTAACACACACCTCGTCTAAACACACAACAGCTAACACACAGCTCGTGTCATCACACTACAGCTAACACACACATCGTTTCAGCACTACAGCTAACACACACCTCGTCTCAACACTACAGCTAACACGCACACCTCGTCTGAACACACTACAGCTAACACACACCTCGTCTCAACACACTACAGCTAACACACACCTCGTCTCAACACACTGCAGCTAACACACACCTCGTCTAAACACACAACAGCTAACACACAGCTCGTGTCATCACACTACAGCTAACACACACATCGTTTCAGCACTACAGCTAACACACACCTCGTCTCAACACTACAGCTAACACACACCTCGTCTCAACACACTGCAGCTCAAACACGCCTCGTCTCAACACACTACAGCTAACACGCACACCTCGTCTCAACACACTACAGCTAACACACACCTCGTCTAAACACACTACAGCTAACACACAGCTCGTGTCAACACACTACAGCTAACACACACCTCGTTTCAGCACTACAGCTAACACACACCTCGTCTCAACACTACAGCTAACACACACCTCGTCTCAACACACTACAGCTAACACACATCTCCTCTCAACGCACTACAGCTAACACATACCTCTTCTGAACACACTACAGCTAACACACAGCTCGTGTCAAGCCACTACAGCTAACACACACCTCGTTTCAGCACTACAACTAACACACGCCTCGTCTCAACACTACAGCTAACACGCACACCTCGTCTGAACACACTACAGCTAACACACACCTCGTCTCAACACACTACAATTAACACACACCTCGTCTCAACACTACAGCTAACACACACCTCGTCTCAACACACTACAGCTAACACACACCTCGTCTAAACACACTACAGCTAACACACAGCTCGTGTCAACACACTACAGCTAACACACACCTCTTTTCAGCACTACAGCTAACACACACCTCGTCTCAATACTACAGCTAACACACACCTCGTCTCAACACTACAACTAACACACATCTCGTCTCAACACACTACAGCTAACATACACTTCGTCAAAAAACACTACAGCTAACACACACCTCGTCTCAACACTACAGCTAACACACACCCCGTCTCAACACACTACAGCTACCACACACTTCGTCTCAACACACTAAGGCTAACACGCACACCTCGTCTGAACACACTACAGCTAACACACCTCGTCTCAACACACTACAGCTAAAACACACCTCGTCTCAACACACTACAGCTAACACGCACACCTCGTCTCAACACACTACAACTAACACACACTTCGTCTCAACACCCTACAGCTAACACACACCTCGTCTCAACACACTACAGCTAACACACACCTCGTCTCAACACTACAGCTAACACACACCTCGTCTCAACACTACAGCTAACACACATCTCGTCTCAACACACTACAGCTAACACACACTTCGTCTAAACACACTACATCTAAGACACACCTCGTCTCAACACACTACAGCTAACACACACCTCGTCTCAACACACTACAGCTAACACGCACACCTCGTCTCAACACACTAAGGCTAACACGCACACCTCGTCTGAACACACTACAGCTAACACACACCTCGTCTCAACACTACAGTTAACACGCACACCTCGTCTCAACACACTACAGCTAAACACACTTCGTCTCAACACACTACAGCTAACACGCACACCTCGTCTCAACACACTACAGCTAACACACAGCTCGTTTCAGCACTACAGCTAACACACAGCTTGTCTCAACACACTACAGCTAACACACAACTCGTCTCAATACTACAGCTAACACAGAACTCGTCTCAACACAATAGCTAACACACACCTCGTCTCAACACACTACAGCTAACACACACCTCGTCTCAACACACTACAGCTAACCAGAACTCGTCTCAACACAATAGCTAACACACACCTCGTCTCAACACTGCATCTAACACACACCTCGTCTCAACACACTACAGCTAACATACACCTCGTCTCAATACACTACAGCTAACACACACCTCGTCTCAACACACTACAGGTAACATACACCTCGTCTCAATACACTACAGCTAACACACACCTCGTCTCAACACACTACAGCTAACACACACCTCGTCTAAACACACTACAACTAACACACAGCTCGTGTCAACACACTACAGCTAACACACACCTCGTTTCAGCACTACAGCTAACACACACCTCGTCTCAACACTACAGCTAAGACACACCTCGTCTCAACACACTACAGCTAACACGCACACCTCGTCTGAACACACTACAGCTAACACACAACTCGTCTCAACACAATAGCTAACACACACCTCGTCTCAACACTGCATCTAACACACACCTCGTCTCAACACACTACAGCTAACATACACCTCGTCTCAATACACTACAGCTAACACACACCTTGTCTCAACACACTACAGCTAACACACACCTCGTCTAAACACACTACAGCTAACACACAGCTGGTTTCAACACACTACAGCTAACACACACCTCGTCTCAACACACTACAGCTAACACACACCTCGTCTCAACACACTAGAGCTAACACACATCTCGTCTCAACGCACTACAGCTAACACATACCTCTTCTAAACACACTACAGCTAACACGCACACCTCGTCTCAACACACTAAGGCTAACACGCACACCTCGTCTGAACACACTATAGCTAACACACACCTCGTCTCAACACTACAGCTAACACACACCTCGTCTCAACACTACAGCTAACACACATCTCGACTCAACACACTACAGCTAACACACACTTCGTCTAAACACACTACAGCTAACACACACCTCGTCTCAACACTACAGCTAACACACACCACGTCTCAACACACTACAGCTACCACACATCTCGTCTCAACACACTACAGCTAAGACGCACACCTCGTCTCAACACACTACAGCTAACACGCACACCTCGTCTGAACACACTACAGCTAACACACACCTCGTCGCAAAACTACAGCTAACACACCTCGTCTCAACACACTACAGCTAAAACACACCTCGTCTCAACACACTACAGCTAACACGCACACCTCGTCTCAACACACTACAGCTAACACACACTTCGTCTCAACACACTACAGCTAACACACCTCGTCTCAACACACTACAGCTAACACACATCTCGTGTCAAGCCACTACAGCTAACACACACCTCGTTTCAGCACTACAGCTAACACACACCTCGTCTCAACACTACAGCTAACACACACCTCGTCTCAACACTACAGCTAACACACATCTCGTCTCAACACACTACAGCTAACACACACTTCGTCTAAACACACTACATCTAAGACACACCTCGTCTCAACACACTACAGCTAACACGCACACCTCGTCTCAACACACTAAGGCTAACACGCACACCTCGTCTGAACACACTACAGCTAACACACACCTCGTCTCAACACTACAGCTAAGACACACCTCGTCTCAACACACTACAGCTAACACACACCTCGTCTCAACACACTACAGCTAACACGCACACCTCGTCTCAACACACTACAGCTAACACACACTTCATCTCAACACACTACAGCTAACACGCACACCTCGTCTCAACACACTACAGCTAACACACAGCTTGTCTCAACACACTAAGGCTAACACGCACACCTCGTCTGAACACACTACAGCTAACACACACCTCGTCTCAACACACTACAGCTAACACACACCTCGTCTCAACACACTACACCTAACACACACCTCGTTTCAGCACTACAGCTAACACACACCTCGTCTCAACACTACAGCTAACACACACCTCGTCTCAACACACTACAGCTAACACAAATCTCGTCTCAACGCACTACAGCTAACACGCACACCTCGTCTGAACACACTACATCTAACACACAACTCTTCTCAACACTACAGCTAACCAGAACTCGTCTCAACAGAATAGCTAACACAATCCTCGTCTCAACACTGCATCTAACACACACCTCGTCTCAACACACTACAGCTAACATACACCTCGTCTCAATACACTACAGGTAACACACACCTCGTCTAAACACACTACAGCTAACATACACCTCGTCTCAATACACTACAGCTAACACACACCTCGTCTCAACACACTACAGCTAACACACACCTCGTCTAAACACACTACAGCTAACACACACCTCGTCTCAACACACTACAGCTAACACACACCTCGTCTCAACACACTGCAGCTAACACACACCTCGTCTAAACACACAACAGCTAACACACAGCTCGTGTCATCACACTACAGCTAACACACACATCGTTTCAGCACTACAGCTAACACACACCTCGTCTCAACACTACAGCTAACACGCACACCTCGTCTGAACACACTACAGCTAACACACACCTCGTCTCAACACACTACAGCTAACACACACCTCGTCTCAACACACTGCAGCTAACACACACCTCGTCTAAACACACAACAGCTAACACACAGCTCATGTCATCACACTACAGCTAACACACACATCGTTTCAGCACTACAGCTAACACACACCTCGTCTCAACACTACAGCTAACACACACCTCGTCTCAACACACTGCAGCTCAAACACGCCTCGTCTCAACACACTACAGCTAACACGCACACCTCGTCTCAACACACTACAGCTAACACACACCTCGTCTAAACACACTACAGCTAACACACAGCTCGTGTCAACACACTACAGCTAACACACACCTCGTTTCAGCACTACAGCTAACACACACCTCGTCTCAACACTACAGCTAACACACACCTCGTCTCAACACACTACAGCTAACACACATCTCCTCTCAACGCACTACAGCTAACACATACCTCTTCTGAACACACTACAGCTAACACACAGCTCGTGTCAAGCCACTACAGCTAACACACACCTCGTTTCAGCACTACAGCTAACACACACCTCGTCTCAACACTACAGCTAACACACACCCCGTCTCAACACACTACAGCTACCACACATCTCGTCTCAACACACTACAGCTAACACGCACACCTCTTCTGAACACACTACAGCTAACACGCACACCTCGTCGCAAAACTACAGCTAACACACCTCGTCTCAACACAGTACAGCTAAAACACACCTCGTCTCAACACACTACAGCTAACACGCACACCTCGTCTCAACACACTACAGCTAACACACACTTCGTCTCAACACACTACAGCTAACACATACCTCGTCTCAACACACTACAGCTAACACACATCTCGTGTCAAGCCACTACAGCTAACACACACCTCGTTTCAGCACTACAGCTAACACACACCTCGTCTCAACACTACAGCTAACACACATCTCGTCTCAACACACTACAGCTAACACACACCTCGTCTAAACACACTACATCTAAGACACACCTCGTCTCAACACACTACAGCTAACACACACCTCGTCTCAACACACTACAGCTAACACGCACACCTCGTCTCAACACACTACAGCTAACACGCACACCTCGTCTCAACACACTAAGGCTAACACGCACACCTCGTCTGAACACACTATAGCTAACACACACCTCGTCTCAACACTACAGCTAACACACACCTCGTCTCAACACTACAGCTAACACACATCTCGACTCAACACACTACAGCTAACACACACTTCGTCTAAACACACTACAGCTAACACACACCTCGTCTCAACACTACAGCTAACACACACCACGTCTCAACACACTACAGCTACCACACATCTCGTCTCAACACACTACAGCTAACACGCACACCTCGTCTGAACACACTACAGCTAACACACACCTCGTCGCAAAACTACAGCTAACACACCTCGTCTCAACACACTACAGCTAAAACACACCTCGTCTCAACACACTACAGCTAACACGCACACCTCGTCTCAACACACTACAGCTAACACACACTTCGTCTCAACACACTACAGCTAACACACCTCGTCTCAACACACTACAGCTAACACACATCTCGTGTCAAGCCACTACAGCTAACACACACCTCGTTTTAGCACTACAGCTAACACACACCTCGTCTCAACACTACAGCTAACACACACCTCGTCTCAACACTACAGCTAACACACATCTCGTCTCAACACACTACAGCTAACACACACTTCGTCTAAACACACTACATCTAAGACACACCTCGTCTCAACACACTACAGCTAACACGCACACCTCGTCTCAACACACTAAGGCTAACACGCACACCTCGTCTGAACACACTACAGCTAACACACACCTCGTCTCAACACTACAGCTAAGACACACCTCGTCTCAACACACTACAGCTAACACACACCTCGTCTCAACACACTACAGCTAACACGCTCACCTCGTCTCAACACACTACAGCTAACACACACTTCGTCTCAACACACTACAGCTAACACGCACACCTCGTCTCAACACACTACAGCTAACACACAGCTTGTCTCAACACACTAAGGCTAACACGCACACCTCGTCTGAACACACTACATCTAAGACACACCTCGTCTCAACACACTACAGCTAACACGCACACCTCGTCTCAACACACTAAGGCTAACACGCACACCTCGTCTGAACACACTACAGCTAACACACACCTCGTCTCAACACTACAGCTAAGACACACCTCGTCTCAACACACTACAGCTAACACACACCTCGTCTCAACACACTACAGCTAACACGCTCACCTCGTCTCAACACACTACAGCTAACACACACTTCGTCTCAACACACTACAGCTAACACGCACACCTCGTCTCAACACACTACAGCTAACACACAGCTTGTCTCAACACACTAAGGCTAACACGCACACCTCGTCTGAACACACTACAGCTAACATACACCTCGTCTCAACACACTACAGCTAACACACACCTCCTCTCAACACACTACACCTAACACACACCTCGTTTCAGCACTACAGCTAACACACACCTCGTCTCAACACTACAGCTAACACACACCTCGTCTCAACACACTACAGCTAACACAAATCTCGTCTCAACGCACTACAGCTAACACGCACACCTCGTCTGAACACACTACATCTAACACACAACTCTTCTCAACAGAATAGCTAACACAAACCTCGTCTCAACACTGCATCTAACACACACCTCATCTCAACACACTACAGCTAACATACACCTCGTCTCAATACACTACAGCTAACACACACCTCGTCTCAACACACTACAGCTAACACACACCTCGTCTAAACACACTACAACTAACACACAGCTCGAGTCAACACACTACAGCTAACACACACCTCGTTTCAGCACTACAGCTAACACACAGCTCGTCTCAACACTACAGCTAACACGCACACCTCGTCTGAACACACTACAGCTAACACACACCTCGTCTCAACACACTACAGCTAACACGCACACCTCGTCTCAACACACTAAGGCTAACACGCACACCTCGTCTGAACACACTACAGCTAACACACACCTCGTCTCAACACTACAGCTAAGACACACCTCGTCTCAACACACTACAGCTAACACACACCTCGTCTCAACACACTACAGCTAACACGCTCACCTCGTCTCAACACACTACAGCTAACACACACTTCGTCTCAACACACTACAGCTAACACGCACACCTCGTCTCAACACACTACAGCTAACACACAGCTTGTCTCAACACACTAAGGCTAACACGCACACCTCGTCTGAACACACTACAGCTAACATACACCTCGTCTCAACACACTACAGCTAACACACACCTCGTCTCAACACACTACACCTAACACACACCTCGTTTCAGCACTACAGCTAACACACACCTCGTCTCAACACTACAGCTAACACACACCTCGTCTCAACACACTACAGCTAACACAAATCTCGTCTCAACGCACTACAGCTAACACGCACACCTCGTCTGAACACACTACATCTAACACACAACTCTTCTCAACACTACAGCTAACCAGAACTCGTCTCAACAGAATAGCTAACACAAACCTCGTCTCAACACTGCATCTAACACACACCTCGTCTCAACACACTACAGCTAACATACACCTCGTCTCAATACACTACAGCTAACACACACCTCGTCTCAACACACTACAGCTAACACACACCTCGTCTAAACACACTACAACTAACACACAGCTCGAGTCAACACACTACAGCTAACACACACCTCGTTTCAGCACTACAGCTAACACACAGCTCGTCTCAACACTACAGCTAACACGCACACCTCGTCTGAACACACTACAGCTAACACACACCTCGTCTCAACACACTACAGCTAACACGCACACCTCGTCTCAACACACTACAGCTAACACACAGCTTGTCTCAACACACTAAGGCTAACACGCACACCTCGTCTGAACACACTACAGCTAACACACACCTCGTCTCAACACACTACAGCTAACACACACCTCGTCTCAACACACTACACCTAACACACACCTCGTTTCAGCACTACAGCTAACACACACCTCGTCTCAACACTACAGCTAACACACACCTCGTCTCAACACACTACAGCTAACACAAATCTCGTCTCAACGCACTACAGCTAACACGCACACCTCGTCTGAACACACTACATCTAACACACAACTCTTCTCAACACTACAGCTAACCAGAACTCGTCTCAACAGAATAGCTAACACAAACCTCCTCTCAACACTGCAGCTAACACAGACTTCGTCTCAACACACTGCAGCTAACACAAACCTCGTCTGAACACACTGCAGCTAACACACACCTCGTCTCAACACTACAGCTAACACAGACCTCGTCGAAACACACTACAGCTAACACAAACTTTGTCTTAAATAATACAACTAACACACACATCTCATCTCAAATAATACAGCTAACACGCACACCTCGTTTTAACACACTACAGCTATCACACATACCTCGACTGAACACACTAAATCTAACACAGGCACCTCGTCTCAAAACATACAGCTAACACACACCTCGTCTAAACACTACAGCTAACACACACCTCGTCTAGACACTACAGCTAACACACAGCTCGTTTCAGCACTACAGCTAACACACAGCTTGTCTCAACACACTACAGCTAACGCACAACTCGTCTCATCTCAACACTACAGCTAACACAGAACTCGTCTCAACACAATAGCTAACACACACCTCGTCTTAAAACTGCAGCTAACACACACCTCGTCTGAACACACTACAGCTAACACACACGTCGTCTCAACACACTACAGCTAACACACACCTCGTCTCAACACACTACAGCTAACACACACCTCGTCTCAACACACTACAGCTAACACGCACACCTCGTCTCAACACACTACAGCTAACACACACCTCGTCTCAACACTACAGCTAACACACACCTGGTCTCAACACACTACAGCTAACACACATCTAGTCTCAACGCACTACAGCTAACACGCACACCTCGTCTGAACACACTACAGCTAACACGCACACCTCGTCTGAACACACTACATCTAATACACACCTCGTCGCAACACTACAGCTAACACACACCTCGTCTCAACACACTACAGCTAAAACACACCTCGTCTCAACACACTACAGCTAACACGCACACCTCGTCTCAACACACTACAGCTAACACACACCTCGTCTAAACACACTACAGCTAACACACAGCTCGTGTCAACACACTACAGCTAACACACACCTTGTTTCAGCACTACAGCTAACACATACCTCGTCTCAACACTACAGCTAACACACATCTCGTCTCAACGCACTACAGCTAACACATACCTCTTCTAAACACACTACAGCTAACACACAGCTCGTCTCAACACACTACAGCTAACACGCACACCTCGTCTCAACACAGTACAGCTAACACTCACACCTCGTCTGAACACACTACAGCTAACACACACCTCGTCCCAAAACTACAGCGAAGACACACCTCGTCTCAACACTACAGCTAACACACACTTCGTCTCAACACACACTTCGTCTCAACACACTACAGCTAACACACAGCTCGTGTCAACACACTACAGGTAACACACACCTCGTTTCAGCACTACAGCTAACACACAACTCGTCTCAACACTACAGCTAACACACATCTCGTCTCAACACACTACAGCTAACACACACCTCGTCTAAACACACAGCTCGTGTCAACACACTACAGCTAACACACACCTCGTTTCAGCACTACAGCTAACACACACCTCGTCTCGACACTACAGCTAACACGCACACCTCGTCTGAACACACTACAGCTAACACACACCTCGTCTCAACACACTACAGCTAACACACACCTCGTCTCAACACTACAGCTAACACGCACACCTCGTCTCAACACACTAAGGCTAACACGCACTCCTCGTCTCAACACACTACAGCTAACACACACTTCGTCTCATCACACTACAGCTAACACGCACACCTCGTCTCAACACACTACAGCTAACACGCATACCTCGTCTGAACACACTACAGCTAACACACACCTCGTCTCAACACTACAGCTAAGACACACCTCGTCTCAACACACTACAGCTAACACACACTTCGTCTCAACACTACAGCGAACACACACCTCGTCTCAACACTACAGCTAACACACACTTCGTCTCAACACACACTTCGTCTCAACACACTACAGTTAACACACACCTCGTCTCAACACACTACAGCTAACACACACCTCGTTTCAGCACTACAGCTAACACACACTTCGCCTAAACACACTACAGCTAACACACACCTCGTGTCAACACACTACAGCTAACACACACCTCGTTTCAGCACTACAGCTAACACACACTTCGTCTCAACACTACAGCTAACACACACCTCGTCTCAACACACTACAGGCAACAAACATCTCGTCTCAACGCACTACAGCTAACACGCACACCTCGTCTGAACACACTACAGCTAACACACACTTCGTCTCAACACACTACAGCTAACACGCACACCTTGTCTCAACACAGTACAGCTAACACACAGCTCGTTTCAGCACTACAGCTAACACACAGCTCGTGTCAACACACTACAGCTAACACACAGCTCGTGTCAACACACTACAGCTAACACACACCTCGTTTCAGCACTACAGCTAACACACAACTCGTCTCAACACTACAGCTAACACACACCTCGTCTCAACACACTACAGCTAACACACATCTCTTCTCAACGCACTACAGCTAACACGCACACCTCGTCTGAACACACTACAGCTAACACACAACTCGTCTCAACACTACACCTAACACAGAACTCGTCTCAACACAATAGCTAACACACACCTCGTCTCAACACTGCATCTAACACACACCTCGTCTCAATACACTACAGCTAACATACACCTCGTCTCAACACACTACAGCTAACACACACCTTGTCTAAACACACTACAGCTAACACACACCTCGTCTCAACACACTAAGGCTAACACGCACACCTCGTCTGAACACACTACAGCTAACACACACCTCGTCTCAACACACTACAGCTAAAACACACCTCGTCTCAACACACTACAGCTAACACGCACACGTCGTCTCAACACACACTTCGTCTCAACACACTACAGCTAACACACACCTCGTCTCAACACACTACAGCTAACACACATCTCGTCTCAACGCACTACAGCTAACACGCACACCTCGTCTCAACACACTAAGGCTGACACGCACACCTCGTCTGAACACACTACAGCTAACACACACCTCGTCTCAACACTACAGCTAACACACACCTCGTCTCAACACTACAGCTAACACACATCTCGTCTCAACACACTACAGCTAACACACACTTCGTCTAAACACACTACAGCTAACACACACCTCGTCTCAACACACTACAGCTAACACGCACACCTCGTCTCAACACACTACAGCTAACACACATCTCGTCGCAACACTACAGCTAACACACCTCGTCTCAACACACTACAGCTAAAACACACCTCGTCTCAACACACTAAAGCTAACACACATCTCGTCTCAACACACTACAGCTAACACGCACACCTCGTCTCAACACACTACAGCTAACACACACCTCGTCTCAGCACACTACAGCTAACACACACCTCGTGTCAACACACTACAGCTAACACACACCTCGTTTCAGCACTACAGCTAACACACACTTCGTCTAAACACACTGCAGCTAACACACACCTCGTCTCAACACACTACAGCTAACACGCACACCTCGTCTCAACACACTACAGCTAACACACACTTCGTCTCAACACACTACAGCTAACACACACCTCGTCTCAACACACTACAGCTAACACACAGCTCGTGTCAACACACTACAGCTAACACACACCTCGTCTCAACACTACAGCTAACACACACCTCGTCTCAACACGCTGCAGCTAACACACATCTCGTCTCAACGCTACAGCTAACACACATCTCGTCTCAACACACTACAGCTAACACGCAGACCTCGTCTGAACACACTAAGCTAACACACACCTCGTCTCAACACACTACAGCTAACACACACCTCGTCTCAGCACACTACAGCTAACACACACTTCGTCTAAACACACTACAGCTAACACACACCTCGTCTCAACACTACAGCTAACACACACCTCGTCTCAACACACTACAGCTACCACACACCTCGTCTCAACACACTACAGCTAACACGCACACCTCGTCTGAACACACTACAGCTAACACACACACCTCGTCTCAACACACTACAGCTAACACGCACACCTCGTCTGAAAACACTAAGCTAACACACACCTCGTCTCAACACACTACAGCTAACACACACCTCGTCTCAGCACACTACAGCTAACACACACTTTGTCTCAACACTACAGCTAACACACACCTCGTCTCAACACACTACAGCTACCACACATCTCGTCTCAACACACTACAGCTAACACGCACACCTCGTCTCAACACACTACAGCTAACACACACCTCGTCTCAGCACACTACAGCTAACACACACTTAGTTTAAACACACTACAGCTAACACACACTTCGTCTCAACACTACAGCTAACACACACCTCGTCTCAACACAGTACAGCTAACACTCACACCTCGTCTGAACACACTACAGCTAACACACACCTCGTCCCAAAACTACAGCGAAGACACACCTCGTCTCAACACTACAGCTAACACACAGCTCGTGTCAACACACTACAGGTAACACACACCTCGTTTCAGCACTACAGCTAACACACAACTCGTCTCAACACTACAGCTAACACACATCTCGTCTCAACACACTACAGCTAACACACACCTCGTCTAAACACACAGCTCGTGTCAACACACTACAGCTAACACACACCTCGTTTCAGCACTACAGCTAACACACACCTCGTCTCGACACTACAGCTAACACGCACACCTCGTCTGAACACACTACAGCTAACACACACCTCGTCTCAACACACTACAGCTAACACACACCTCGTCTCAACACTACAGCTAACACGCACACCTCGTCTCAACACACTAAGGCTAACACGCACTCCTCGTCTCAACACACTACAGCTAACACACACTTCGTCTCATCACACTACAGCTAACACGCACACCTCGTCTCAACACACTACAGCTAACACGCATACCTCGTCTGAACACACTACAGCTAACACACACCTCGTCTCAGTACACTACAGCTAACACACACTTCGTCTAAACACACTACAGCTAACACTCACACCTCGTCTGAACACACTACAGCTAACACACACCTCGTCTCAACACTACAGCTAAGACACACCTCGTCTCAACACACTACAGCTAACACACACTTCGTCTCAACACTACAGCGAACACACACCTCGTCTCAACACTACAGCTAACACACACTTCGTCTCAACACACACTTCGTCTCAACACACTACAGTTAACACACACCTCGTCTCAACACACTACAGCTAACACACACCTCGTTTCAGCACTACAGCTAACACACACTTCGCCTAAACACACTACAGCTAACACACACCTCGTGTCAACACACTACAGCTAACACACACCTCGTTTCAGCACTACAGCTAACACACACTTCGTCTCAACACTACAGCTAACACACACCTCGTCTCAACACACTACAGGCAACAAACATCTCGTCTCAACGCACTACAGCTAACACGCACACCTCGTCTGAACACACTACAGCTAACACACACTTCGTCTCAACACACTACAGCTAACACGCACACCTCGTCTCAACACAGTACAGCTAACACACAGCTCGTTTCAGCACTACAGCTAACACACAGCTCGTGTCAACACACTACAGCTAACACACAGCTCGTGTCAACACACTACAGCTAACACACACCTCGTTTCAGCACTACAGCTAACACACAACTCGTCTCAACACTACAGCTAACACACACGTCGTCTCAACACACTACAGCTAACACACATCTCTTCTCAACGCACTACAGCTAACACGCACACCTCGTCTGAACACACTACAGCTAACACACAACTCGTCTCAACACTACACCTAACACAGAACTCGTCTCAACACAATAGCTAACACACACCTCGTCTCAACACTGCATCTAACACACACCTCGTCTCAATACACTACAGCTAACATACACCTCGTCTCAACACACTACAGCTAACACACACCTTGTCTAAACACACTACAGCTAACACACACCTCGTCTCAACACACTAAGGCTAACACGCACACCTCGTCTGAACACACTACAGCTAACACACACCTCGTCTCAACACACTACAGCTAAAACACACCTCGTCTCAACACACTACAGCTAACACGCACACGTCGTCTCAACACACACTTCGTCTCAACACACTACAGCTAACACACACCTCGTCTCAACACACTACAGCTAACACACATCTCGTCTCAACGCACTACAGCTAACACGCACACCTCGTCTCAACACACTAAGGCTGACACGCACACCTCGTCTGAACACACTACAGCTAACACACACCTCGTTTCAACACTACAGCTAACACACATCTCGTCTCAACGCACTACAGCTTACACGCACACCTCGTCTCAACACACTAAGGCTGACACGCACACCTCGTCTGAACACACTACAGCTAACACATACCTCGTCTCAACACTACAGCTAACACACACCTCGTCTCAACACTACAGCTAACACACATCTCGTTTCAACACACTACAGCTAACACACACTTCGTCTAAACACACTACAGGTAACACACACCTCGTCTCAACACACTACAGCTAACACGCACACCTCGTCTCAACACACTACAGCTAACACACATCTCGTCGCAACACTACAGCTAACACACCTCGTCTCAACACACTACAGCTAAAACACACCTCGTCTCAACACACTACAGCTAACACACACCTCGTCTCAACACACTACAGCTAACACACATCTCGTCTCAACACACTACAGCTAACACGCACACCTCGTCTCAACACAGTAAAGCTAACACACAGCTCGTTTCAGCACTACAGCTAACACACAGCTCGTGTCAACACACTACAGCTAACACACACCTCGTTTCAGCACTACAGCTAACACACACCTCGTCTCAACACTACAGCTAACACACACCTCGTCTCAACACACTACAGCTAACACGCACACCTCGTCTGAACACACTACAGCTAACACACAACTCGTCTCAACACTACACCTAACACAGAACTCGTCTCAACACAATAGCTAACACACACCTCGTCTCAACACTGCATCTAACACACACCTCGTCTCAACACTACAGCTAACATACACCTCGTCTCAATACACTACAGCTAACACACACCTCGTCTAAACACACTACAGCTAACACGCACACCTCGTCTGAACACACTACAGCTAACACACACCTCGTCTCAGTACACTACAGGTAACACACACCTCGTCTCAACACTACAGCTAACACACACCTCGTCTCAACACACTACAGCTAACACACATCTCGTCTCAACACACTACAGCTAACACGCACACCTCGTCTCAACACACTAAGGCTAACACGCACACCTCGTCTGAACACACTACAGCTAACACACACCTCGTCTCAACACTACAGCTAACACACACCTCGTCTCAACACACTACAGCTAACACACACCTCGTCTCAACACACTACAGCTAACACGCACACCTCGTCTCAACACACTACAGCTAACACACAGCTCGTTTCAGCACTACAGCTAACACACAGCTTGTCTCAACACACTACAGCTAACACACAACTTGTCTCAACACTACAGCTAACACAGAACTCGTCTCAACACAATAGCTAACACACACCTCGTCTCAACACTGCAGCTAACACACACCTCGTCTCAACACTACAGCTAACACACACCTCGTCTCAACACACTACAACTAACACACAGCTCGTGTCAACACACTGCAGCTAACACACACCTCGTCTCAACACTACAGCTAACACACCCCTCGTCTCAACACACTACAGCTAACACACACCTCGTCTCAACGCACTACAGCTAACACGCACACCTTGTCTGAACACACTACAGCTAACACACAACTCGTCTCAACACTACACCTAACACAGAACTCGTCTCAACACAATAGCTAACACACACCTCGTCTCAACACTGCATCTAACACACACCTCGTCTCAACACTACAGCTAACATACACCTCGTCTCAATACACTACAGCTAACACACACCTCGTCTCAACACTACAGCTAACACGCACACCTCGTCTGAACACACTACAGCTAACACACACCTCGTCTCAACACACTACAGCTAACACACACCTCGTCTCAACACAATAGCTAACACACACCTCGTCTCAATACTGCATCTAACACACACCTCGTCTCAACACACTACAGCTAACACACACCTCGTCTAAACACACTACAGCTAACACACAGCTCGTGTCAACACACTACAGCTAACACACACCTCGTTTCAGCACTACAGGTAACACACACCTCGTCTCAATGCACTACAGCTAACACGCACACCTCGTCTGAACACACTACAGCTAACACACAACTCGTCTCAACACTACACCTAACACAGAACTCGTCTCAACACAATAGCTAACACAAACCTCGTCTCAATACTGCATCTAACACACACCTCGTCTCAATACACTACAGCTAACACACACCTCGTCTCAACACACTACAGCTAACACACACCTCGTCTAAACACACTACAGCTAACACACAGCTTGTGTCAACACACTACAGCTAACACACACCTCGTTTCAGCACTACAGCTAACACACACCTCGTCTCAACACTACAGCTAACACGCACACCTCGTCTCAACACACTACAGCTAACACGCACACCTCGCCTGAACACACTACAGCTAACACACACCTCGTCGCAACACTACAGCTAACACACTACAGCTAACACACACCTCGTCTCAACACTACAGCTAACACACACCTCGTCTCAACACTGCATCTAACACACACCTCGTCTCAACACTGCATCTAACACACACCTCGTCTCAACACTACAGCTAACATACACCTCGTCTCAATACACTACAGCTAACACACACCTCGTCTCAACACACTACAGCTAACACACACCTCGTCTCGACACTACAGCTAACACGCACACCTCGTTTGAACACACTACAGCTAACACACACCTCGTCTCAACACACTACAGCTAACACACACCTCGTCTCAACACTACAGCTAACACGCACACCTCGTCTCAACACACTAAGGCTAACACGCACACCTCGTCTCAACACACTACAGCTAACACGCACACCTCGTCTCAACACACTACAGCTAACACGCATACCTCGTCTGAACACACTACAGCTAACACACACCTCGTCTCAGTACACTACAGCTAACACACAATTCGTCTAAACACACTACAGCTAACACTCACACCTCGTCTGAACACACTACAGCTAACACACCTCGTCTCAACACTACAGCTAAGACACACCTCGTCACAACACACTACAGCTAACACGCACACCTCGTCTCAACACACTACAGCTAACACACACTTCGTCTCAACACTAAGCTAACACACACCTCGTTTCAGCACTACAGCTAACACACACTTCGCCTAAACACACTACAGCTAACACACACCTCGTGTCAACACACTACAGCTAACACACACCTCGTTTCAGCAATACAGCTAACACACACTTCGTCTCAACACTACAGCTAACACACACCTCGTCTCAACACACTACAGGCAACAAACATCTCGTCTCAACGCACTACAGCTAACACGCACACCTCGTCTGAACACACTACAGCTAACACACACTTCGTCTCAACACACTACAGCTAACACGCACACCTCGTCTCAACACAGTACAGCTAACACACAGCTCG
The DNA here is from genome assembly GCF_902713425.1 of Acipenser ruthenus. Lineage (NCBI taxonomy): Eukaryota > Metazoa > Chordata > Actinopteri > Acipenseriformes > Acipenseridae > Acipenser > Acipenser ruthenus. The sequence continues at coordinate 15,998,155 of NC_081201.1, read as the reverse complement.
TTTCAGCACTACAGCTAACACACAGCTCGTGTCAACACACTACAGCTAACACACAGCTCGTGTCAACACACTACAGCTAACACACACCTCGTTTCAGCACTACAGCTAACACACAACTCGTCTCAACACTACAGCTAACACACATCTCGTCTCAACACACTACAGCTAACACACATCTCGTCTCAACGCACTACAGCTAACACGCACACCTCGTCTGAACACACTACAGCTAACACACAACTCGTCTCAACACTACACCTAACACAGAACTCGTCTCAACACAATAGCTAACACACACCTCGTCTCAACACTGCATCCAACACACACCTCGTCTCAATACACTACAGCTAACATACACCTCGTCTCAACACTGCATCCAACACACACCTCGTCTCAATACACTACAGCTAACATACACCTCGTCTCAACACACTACAGCTAACACACACCTTGTCTCAACACTACAGCTAACACACACCTCGTCTCAACACACTACAGCTAACACACACTTCGTCTAAACACACTACAGCTAACACACACCTCGTCTCAACACTACAGCTAACACACACCTCGTCTCAACACACTAAGGCTAACACGCACACCTCGTCTGAACACACTACAGCTAACACACACCTCGTCTCAACACTACAGCTAAGACACACCTCGTCTCAACACACTACAGCTAACACGCACACCTCGTCTCAACACACTAAGGCTAACACGCACACCTCGTCTGAACACACTACAGCTAACACACACCTCGTCTCAACACTACAGCTAAGACACACCTCGTCTCAACACACTACAGCTAACACACACCTCGTCTCAACACACTACAGCTAACACGCACACCTCGTCTCAACACACTACAGCTAACACACACCTCGTCTCAACACACTACAGGCAACAAACAGCTCGTCTCAACGCACTACAGCTAACACGCACACCTCGTCTGAACACACTACAGCTAACACACACTTCGTCTCAACACACTACAGCTAACACGCACACCTCGTCTCAACACAGTACAGCTAACACACAGCTCGTTTCAGCACTACAGCTAACACACAGCTCGTGTCAACACACTACAGCTAACACACACCTCGTCTCAACACACTACAGCTAACACACATCTCGTCTCAACGCACTACAGCTAACACGCACACCTCGTCTGAACACACTACAGCTAACACACAACTCGTCTCAACACTACACCTAACACAGAACTCGTCTCAACACAATAGCTAACACACACCTCGTTTCAGCACTACAGCTAACACACACCTCGTCTCAACACTACAGCTAACACACACCTCGTCTCAACACACTACAGCTAACACGCACACCTCGTCTGAACACACTACAGCTAACACACAACTCGTCTCAACACTACACCTAACACAGAACTCGTCTCAACACAATAGCTAACACACACCTCGTCTCAACACTGCATCTAACACACACCTCGTCTCAACACTACAGCTAACACACACCTCGTCTAAACACACTACAGCTAACACGCACACCTCGTCTGAACACACTACAGCTAACACACACCTCGTCTCAGTACACTACAGGTAACACACACCTCGTCTCAACACTACAGCTAACACACACCTCGTCTCAACACACTACAGCTAACACACATCTCGTCTCAACACACTACAGCTAACACGCACACCTCGTCTCAACACACTAAGGCTAACACGCACACCTCGTCTGAACACACTACAGCTAACACACACCTCGTCTCAACACTACAGCTAACACACACCTCGTCTCAACACACTACAGCTAACACACACCTCGTCTCAACACACTACAGCTAACACGCAGCTTGTCTCAACACACTACAGCTAACACACAACTTGTCTCAACACTACAGCTAACACAGAACTCGTCTCAACACAATAGCTAACACACACCTCGTCTCAACACTGCAGCTAACACACACCTTGTCTCAACACTACAGCTAACACACACCTCGTCTCAACACACTACAACTAACACACAGCTCGTGTCAACACACTGCAGCTAACACACACCTCGTCTCAACACTACAGCTAACACACCCCTCGTCTCAACACACTACAGCTAACACACACCTCGTCTCAACGCACTACAGCTAACACGCACACCTCGTCTGAACACACTACAGCTAACACACAACTCGTCTCAACACTACACCTAACACAGAACTCGTCTCAACACAATAGCTAACACACACCTCGTCTCAACACTGCATCTAACACACACCTCGTCTCAACACTACAGCTAACATACACCTCGTCTCAATACACTACAGCTAACACACACCTCGTCTCAACACTACAGCTAACACGCACACCTCGTCTGAACACACTACAGCTAACACACACCTCGTCTCAACACACTACAGCTAACACACAACTCGTCTCAACACAATAGCTAACACACACCTCGTCTCAATACTGCATCTAACACACACCTCGTCTCAACACACTACAGCTAACACACACCTCGTCTAAACACACTACAGCTAACACACAGCTCGTGTCAACACACTACAGCTAACACACACCTCGTTTCAGCACTACAGGTAACACACACCTCGTCTCAATGCACTACAGCTAACACGCACACCTCGTCTGAACACACTACAGCTAACACACAACTCGTCTCAACACTACACCTAACACAGAACTCGTCTCAACACAATAGCTAACACAAACCTCGTCTCAATACTGCATCTAACACACGCCTCGTCTCAATACACTACAGCTAACACACACCTCGTCTCAACACACTACAGCTAACACACACCTCGTCTAAACACACTACAGCTAACACACAGCTCGTGTCAACACACTACAGCTAACACACACCTCGTTTCAGCACTACAGCTAACACACACCTCGTCTCAACACTACAGCTAACACGCACACCTCGTCTCAACACACTACAGCTAACACGCACACCTCGCCTGAACACACTACAGCTAACACACACCTCGTCGCAACACTACAGCTAACACACTACAGCTAACACACACCTCGTCTCAACACTACAGCTAACACACACCTCGTCTCAACACTGCATCTAACACACACCTCGTCTCAACACTACAGCTAACATACACCTCGTCTCAATACACTACAGCTAACACACACCTCGTCTCAACACACTACAGCTAACACACACCTCGTCTCGACACTACAGCTAACACGCACACCTCGTTTGAAGACACTACAGCTAACACACACCTCGTCTCAACACACTACAGCTAACACACACCTCGTCTCAACACTACAGCTAACACGCACACCTCGTCTCAACACACTAAGGCTAACACGCACACCTCGTCTCAACACACTACAGCTAACACGCACACCTCGTCTCAACACACTACAGCTAACACGCATACCTCGTCTGAACACACTACAGCTAACACACACCTCGTCTCAGTACACTACAGCTAACACACAATTCGTCTAAACACACTACAGCTAACACTCACACCTCGTCTGAACACACTACAGCTAACACACCTCGTCTCAACACTACAGCTAAGACACACCTCGTCACAACACACTACAGCTAACACGCACACCTCGTCTCAACACACTACAGCTAACACACACTTCGTCTCAACACTAAGCTAACACACACCTCGTTTCAGCACTACAGCTAACACACACTTCGCCTAAACACACTACAGCTAACACACACCTCGTGTCAACACACTACAGCTAACACACACCTCGTTTCAGCACTACAGCTAACACACACTTCGTCTCAACACTACAGCTAACACACACCTCGTCTCAACACACTACAGGCAACAAACATCTCGTCTCAACGCACTACAGCTAACACGCACACCTCGTCTGAACACACTACAGCTAACACACACTTCGTCTCAACACACTACAGCTAACACGCACACCTCGTCTCAACACAGTACAGCTAACACACAGCTCGTTTCAGCACTACAGCTAACACACAGCTCCTGTCAACACACTACAGCTAACACACAGCTCGTGTCAACACACTACAGCTAACACACACCTCGTTTCAGCACTACAGCTAACACACAACTCGTCTCAACACTACAGCTAACACACATCTCGTCTCAACACACTACATCTAACACACATCTCGTCTCAACGCACTACAGCTAACACGCACACCTCGTCTGAACACACTACAGCTAACACACAACTCGTCTCAACACTACACCTAACACAGAACTCGTCTCAACACAATAGCTAACACACACCTCGTCTCAACACTGCATCCAACACACACCTCGTCTCAATACACTACAGCTAACATACACCTCGTCTCAACACTGCATCCAACACACACCTCGTCTCAATACACTACAGCTAACATACACCTCGTCTCAACACACTACAGCTAACACACACCTTGTCTCAACACTACAGCTAACACACACCTCGTCTCAACACACTACAGCTAACACACACTTCGTCTAAACACACTACAGCTAACACACACCTCGTCTCAACACTACAGCTAACACACACCTCGTCTCAACACACTAAGGCTAACACGCACACCTCGTCTGAACACACTACAGCTAACACACACCTCGTCTCAACACTACAGCTAAGACACACCTCGTCTCAACACACTACAGCTAACACGCACACCTCGTCTCAACACACTAAGGCTAACACGCACACCTCGTCTGAACACACTACAGCTAACACACACCTCGTCTCAACACTACAGCTAAGACACACCTCGTCTCAACACACTACAGCTAACACACACCTTGTCTCAACACACTACAGCTAACACGCACACCTCGTCTCAACACACTACAGCTAACACACACCTCGTCTCAACACACTACAGGCAACAAACAGCTCGTCTCAACGCACTACAGCTAACACGCACACCTCGTCTGAACACACTACAGCTAACACACACTTCGTCTCAACACACTACAGCTAACACGCACACCTCGTCTCAACACAGTACAGCTAACACACAGCTCGTTTCAGCACTACAGCTAACACACAGCTCGTGTCAACACACTACAGCTAACACACACCTCGTCTCAACACACTACAGCTAACACACATCTCGTCTCAACGCACTACAGCTAACACGCACACCTCGTCTGAACACACTACAGCTAACACACAACTCGTCTCAACACTACACCTAACACAGAACTCGTCTCAACACAATAGCTAACACACACCTCGTCTCAACACTGCATCTAACACACACCTCGTCTCAATACACTACAGCTAACATACACCTCGTCTCAACACACTACAGCTAACACACACCTTGTCTAAACACACTACAGCTAACACACACCTCGTCTCAACACACTAAGGCTAACACGCACACCTCGTCTGAACACACTACAGCTAACACACACCTCGTCTCAACACACTACAGCTATAACACACCTCGTCTCAACACACTACAGCTAACACGCACACGTCAAACCTCGTCTCAACACTACAGCTAACACACATCTCGTCTCAACGCACTACAGCTAACACGCACACCTCGTCTCAACACACTAAGGCTGACACGCACACCTCGTCTGAACACACTACAGCTAACACACACCTCGTCTCAACACTACAGCTAACACAGAACTCGTCTCAACACAATAGCTAACACAAACCTCGTCTCAATACTGCATCTAACACACGCCTCGTCTCAATACACTACAGCTAACACACACCTCGTCTCAACACACTACAGCTAACACACACCTCGTCTAAACACACTACAGCTAACACACATCTCGTGTCAACACACTACAGCTAACACACACCTCGTTTCAGCACTACAGCTAACACACACCTCGTCTCAACACTACAGCTAACATGCACACCTCGTCTCAACACACTACAGCTAACACGCACACCTCGCCTGAACACACTACAGCTAACACACACCTCGTCGCAACACTACAGCTAACACGCACACCTCGTCTGAACACACTACAGCTAACACACACCTCGTCTCAGTACACTACAGGTAACACACACTTCGTCTAAACACACTACAGCTAACACTCACACCTCGTCTGAACACACTACAGCTAACACACACCTCGTCTCAACACTACAGCTAAGACACACCTCGTCTCAACACACTACAGCTAACACGCACACCTCGTCTCAACACACTACAGCTAACACACAGCTCGTGTCAACACACTACAGCTAACACACACCTCGTTTCAGCACTACAGCTAACACACACCTCGGCTCAACACACTACAGCTAACACACAGCTCGTGTCAACACACTACAGCTAACACACACCTCGTCTCAACACTACAGCTAACACACACCTCGTCTCAATACGCTGCAGCTAACACACACCTCGTCTCAACGCACTACAGCTAACACGCACACCTCGTCTGAACAGACTATAGCTAACACACACCTCGTCTCAACACTACAGCTAACACACACCTCGTCGCAACACTACAGCTAACACACATCTCGTCTCAACACACTACAGCTAACACGCACACCTCGTCTGAACACACTAAGCTAACACACACCTCGTCTCAACACACTACAGCTAACACACACCTCGTCTCAGCACACTACAGCTAACACACACTTCGTCTAAACACACTACAGCTAACACACACTTCGTCTAAACACACTACAGCTAACACTCACACCTCGTCTGAACACACTACAGCTAAGACACACCTCGTCTCAACACACTACAGCTAACACGCACACCTCGTCTCAACACACTACAGCTAACACACACCTCGTTTCAGCACTACAGCTAACACACACTTCGTCTCAACACTAAGCTAACACACACCTCGTTTCAGCACTACAGCTAACACACACCTCGGCTCAACACACTACAGCTAACACACAGCTCGTGTCAACACACTACAGCTAACACACACCTCGTCTCAACACTACAGCTAACACACACCTCGTCTCAATACGCTGCAGCTAACACACACCTCGTCTCAACGCACTACAGCTAACACGCACACCTCGTCTGAACAGACTATAGCTAACACACACCTCGTCTCAACACTACAGCTAACACACACCTCGTCGCAACACTACAGCTAACACACATCTCGTCTCAACACACTACAGCTAACACGCACACCTCGTCTGAACACACTACAGCTAACACACACCTCGTCTCAGTACACTACAGGTAACACACACCTCGTCTCAACACTACAGCTAACACACACCTCGTCTCAACACACTACAGCTAACACACATCTCGTCTCAACACACTACAGCTAACACGCACACCTCGTCTCAACACACTAAGGCTAACACGCACACCTCATCTGAACACACTACAGCTAACACACACCTCGTCTCAACACTACAGCTAAGACACACCTCGTCTCAACACACTACAGCTAACACGCACACCTCGTCTCAACAAACTAACGCTAACACGCACACCTCGTCTGAACACACTACAGCTAACACACACCTCGTCTCAACACTACAGCTAAGACACACCTCGTCTCAACACACTACAGCTAACACACACCTCGTCTCAACACACTACAGCTAACACGCACACCTCGTCTCAACACACTACAGCTAACACACAGCTCGTTTCAGCACTACAGCTAACACACAGCTTGTCTCAACACACTACAGCTAACACACAACTTGTCTCAACACTACAGCTAACACAGAACTTGTCTCAACACAATAGCTAACACACACCTCGTCTCAACACTGCAGCTAACACACACCTCGTCTCAACACTACAGCTAACACACACCTCGTCTCAACACACTACAACTAACACACAGCTCGTGTCAACACACTACAGCTAACACACACCTCGTCTCAACACTACAGCTAACACACCCCTCGTCTCAACACACTACAGCTAACACACACCTCGTCTCAACGCACTACAGCTAACACGCACACCTCGTCTGAACACACTACAGCTAACACACAACTCGTCTCAACACTACACCTAACACAGAACTCGTCTCAACACAATAGCTAACACACACCTCGTCTCAACACTGCATCTAACACACACCTCGTCTCAACACTACAGCTAACATACACCTCGTCTCAATACACTACAGCTAACACACACCTCGTCTCAACACTACAGCTAACACGCACACCTCGTCTGAACACACTACAGCTAACACACACCTCGTCTCAACACACTACAGCTAACACACACCTCGTCTCAACACAATAGCTAACACACACCTCGTCTCAATACTGCATCTAACACACACCTCGTCTCAACACACTACAGCTAACACACACCTCGTCTAAACACACTACAGCTAACACACAGCTCGTGTCAACACACTACAGCTAACACACACCTCGTTTCAGCACTACAGGTAACACACACCTCGTCTCAATGCACTACAGCTAACACGCACACCTCGTCTGAACACACTACAGCTAACACACAACTCGTCTCAACACTACACCTAACACAGAACTCGTCTCAACACAATAGCTAACACAAACCTCGTCTCAATACTGCATCTAACACACGCCTCGTCTCAATACACTACAGCTAACACACACCTCGTCTCAACACACTACAGCTAACACACACCTCGTCTAAACACACTACAGCTAACACACAGCTCGTGTCAACACACTACAGCTAACACACACCTCGTTTCAGCACTACAGCTAACACACACCTCGTCTCAACACTACAGCTAACACGCACACCTCGTCTCAACACACTACAGCTAACACGCACACCTCGCCTGAACACACTACAGCTAACACACACCTCGTCGCAACACTACAGCTAACACACTACAGCTAACACACACCTCGTCTCAACACTACAGCTAACACACACCTCGTCTCAACACTACAGCTAACACACACCTCGTCTCAACACTGCATCTAACACACACCTCGTCTCAACACTACAGCTAACATACACCTCGTCTCAATACACTACAGCTAACACACACCTCGTCTCAACACACTACAGCTAACACACACCTCGTCTCGACACTACAGCTAACACGCACACCTCGTTTGAACACACTACAGCTAACACACACCTCGTCTCAACACACTACAGCTAACACACACCTCGTCTCAACACTACAGCTAACACGCACACCTCGTCTCAACACACTAAGGCTAACACGCACACCTCGTCTCAACACACTACAGCTAACACGCACACCTCGTCTCAACACACTACAGCTAACACGCATACCTCGTCTGAACACACTACAGCTAACACACACCTCGTCTCAGTACACTACAGCTAACACACAATTCGTCTAAACACACTACAGCTAACACTCACACCTCGTCTGAACACACTACAGCTAACACACCTCGTCTCAACACTACAGCTAAGACACACCTCGTCACAACACACTACAGCTAACACGCACACCTCGTCTCAACACACTACAGCTAACACACACTTCGTCTCAACACTAAGCTAACACACACCTCGTTTCAGCACTACAGCTAACACACACTTCGCCTAAACACACTACAGCTAACACACACCTCGTGTCAACACACTACAGCTAACACACACCTCGTTTCAGCACTACAGCTAACACACACTTCGTCTCAACACTACAGCTAACACACACCTCGTCTCAACACACTACAGGCAACAAACATCTCGTCTCAACGCACTACAGCTAACACGCACACCTCGTCTGAACACACTACAGCTAACACACAACTCGTCTCAACACTACACCTAACACAGAACTCGTCTCAACACAATAGCTAACACACACCTCGTCTCAACACTGCATCTAACACACACCTCGTCTCAATACACTACAGCTAACATACACCTCGTCTCAACACACTACAGCTAACACACACCTTGTCTAAACACACTACAGCTAACACACACCTCGTCTCAACACACTAAGGCTAACACGCACACCTCGTCTGAACACACTACAGCTAACACACACCTCGTCTCAACATACTACAGCTATAACACACCTCGTCTCAACACACTACAGCTAACACGCACACGTCAAACCTCGTCTCAACACTACAGCTAACACACATCTCGTCTCAACGCACTACAGCTAACACGCACACCTCGTCTCAACACACAAAGGCTGACACGCACACCTCGTCTGAACACACTACAGCTAACACACACCTCGTCTCAACACTACAGCTAACACAGAACTCGTCTCAACACAATAGCTAACACAAACCTCGTCTCAATACTGCATCTAACACACGCCTCGTCTCAATACACTACAGCTAACATACACCTCGTCTCAATACACTACAGCTAACACACACCTCGTCTCAACACACTACAGCTAACACACACCTCGTCTCGACACTACAGCTAACACGCACACCTCGTTTGAACACACTACAGCTAACACACACCTCGTCTCAACACACTACAGCTAACACACACCTCGTCTCAACACTACAGCTAACACGCACACCTCGTCTCAACACACTAAGGCTAACACGCACACCTCGTCTCAACACACTACAGCTAACACGCACACCTCGTCTCAACACACTACAGCTAACACGCATACCTCGTCTGAACACACTACAGCTAACACACACCTCGTCTCAGTACACTACAGCTAACACACAATTCGTCTAAACACACTACAGCTAACACTCACACCTCGTCTGAACACACTACAGCTAACACACCTCGTCTCAACACTACAGCTAAGACACACCTCGTCACAACACACTACAGCTAACACGCACACCTCGTCTCAACACACTACAGCTAACACACACTTCGTCTCAACACTAAGCTAACACACACCTCGTTTCAGCACTACAGCTAACACACACTTCTCCTAAACACACTACAGCTAACACACACCTCGTGTCAACACACTACAGCTAACACACACCTCGTTTCAGCACTACAGCTAACACACACTTCGTCTCAACACTACAGCTAACACACACCTCGTCTCAACACACTACAGGCAACAAACATCTCGTCTCAATGCACTACAGCTAACACGCACACCTCGTCTGAACACACTACAGCTAACACACACTTCGTCTCAACACACTACAGCTAACACGCACACCTCGTCTCAACACAGTACAGCTAACACACAGCTCGTTTCAGCACTACAGCTAACACACAGCTCCTGTCAACACACTACAGCTAACACACAGCTCGTGTCAACACACTACAGCTAACACACACCTCGTTTCAGCACTACAGCTAACACACAACTCGTCTCAACACTACAGCTAACACACATCTCGTCTCAACACACTACAGCTAACACACATCTCGTCTCAACGCACTACAGCTAACACGCACACCTCGTCTGAACACACTACAGCTAACACACAACTCGTCTCAACACTACACCTAACACAGAACTCGTCTCAACACAATAGCTAACACACACCTCGTCTCAACACTGCATCCAACACACACCTCGTCTCAATACACTACAGCTAACATACACCTCGTCTCAACACTGCATCCAACACACACCTCGTCTCAATACACTACAGCTAACATACACCTCGTCTCAACACACTACAGCTAACACACACCTTGTCTCAACACTACAGCTAACACACACCTCGTCTCAACACACTACAGCTAACACACACCTCGTCTCAACACACTACAGCTAACACACACTTCGTCTAAACACACTACAGCTAACACACACCTCGTCTCAACACTACAGCTAACACACACCTCGTCTCAACACACTAAGGCTAACACGCACACCTCGTCTGAACACACTACAGCTAACACACACCTCGTCTCAACACTACAGCTAAGACACACCTCGTCTCAACACACTACAGCTAACACGCACACCTCGTCTCAACACACTAAGGCTAACACGCACACCTCGTCTGAACACACTACAGCTAACACACACCTCGTCTCAACACTACAGCTAAGACACACCTCGTCTCAACACACTACAGCTAACACACACCTCGTCTCAACACACTACAGCTAACACGCACACCTCGTCTCAACACACTACAGCTAACACACACCTCGTCTCAACACACTACAGGCAACAAACAGCTCGTCTCAACGCACTACAGCTAACACGCACACCTCGTCTGAACACACTACAGCTAACACACACTTCGTCTCAACACACTACAGCTAACACGCACACCTCGTCTCAACACAGTACAGCTAACACACAGCTCGTTTCAGCACTACAGCTAACACACAGCTCGTGTCAACACACTACAGCTAACACACACCTCGTCTCAACACACTACAGCTAACACACATCTCGTCTCAACGCACTACAGCTAACACGCACACCTCGTCTGAACACACTACAGCTAACACACAACTCGTCTCAACACTACACCTAACACAGAACTCGTCTCAACACAATAGCTAACACACACCTCGTCTCAACACTGCATCTAACACACACCTCGTCTCAATACACTACAGCTAACATACACCTCGTCTCAACACACTACAGCTAACACACACCTTGTCTAAACACACTACAGCTAACACACACCTCGTCTCAACACACTAAGGCTAACACGCACACCTCGTCTGAACACACTACAGCTAACACACACCTCGTCTCAACACACTACAGCTATAACACACCTCGTCTCAACACACTACAGCTAACACGCACACGTCAAACCTCGTCTCAACACTACAGCTAACACACATCTCGTCTCAACGCACTACAGCTAACACGCACACCTCGTCTCAACACACTAAGGCTGACACGCACACCTCGTCTGAACACACTACAGCTAACACACACCTCGTCTCAACACTACAGCTAACACAGAACTCGTCTCAACACAATAGCTAACACAAACCTCGTCTCAATACTGCATCTAACACACGCCTCGTCTCAATACACTACAGCTAACACACACCTCGTCTCAACACACTACAGCTAACACACACCTCGTCTAAACACACTACAGCTAACACACATCTCGTGTCAACACACTACAGCTAACACACACCTCGTTTCAGCACTACAGCTAACACACACCTCGTCTCAACACTACAGCTAACACGCACACCTCGTCTCAACACACTACAGCTAACACGCACACCTCGCCTGAACACACTACAGCTAACACACACCTCGTCGCAACACTACAGCTAACACACACCTCGTCTCAACACTACAGCTAACACACACCTCGTCTCAACACACTACAGCTAACACGCACACCTCGTCTCAACACAGTACAGCTAACACACAGCTCGTTTCAGCACTACAGCTAACACACAGCTCGTGTCAACACACTACAGCTAACACACACCTCGTCTCAACACACTACAGCTAACACACATCTCGTCTCAACGCACTACAGCTAACACGCACACCTCGTCTGAACACACTACAGCTAACACACAACTCGTCTCAACACTACACCTAACACAGAACTCGTCTCAACACAATAGCTAACACACACCTCGTCTCAACACTGCATCTAACACACACCTCGTCTCAATACACTACAGCTAACATACACCTCGTCTCAACACACTACAGCTAACACACACCTTGTCTAAACACACTACAGCTAACACACACCTCGTCTCAACACACTAAGGCTAACACGCACACCTCGTCTGAACACACTACAGCTAACACACACCTCGTCTCAACACACTACAGCTATAACACACCTCGTCTCAACACACTACAGCTAACACGCACACGTCAAACCTCGTCTCAACACTACAGCTAACACACATCTCGTCTCAACGCACTACAGCTAACACGCACACCTCGTCTCAACACACTAAGGCTGACACGCACACCTCGTCTGAACACACTACAGCTAACACACACCTCGTCTCAACACTACAGCTAACACAGAACTCGTCTCAACACAATAGCTAACACAAACCTCGTCTCAATACTGCATCTAACACACGCCTCGTCTCAATACACTACAGCTAACACACACCTCGTCTCAACACACTACAGCTAACACACACCTCGTCTAAACACACTACAGCTAACACACATCTCGTGTCAACACACTACAGCTAACACACACCTCGTTTCAGCACTACAGCTAACACACACCTCGTCTCAACACTACAGCTAACACGCACACCTCGTCTCAACACACTACAGCTAACACGCACACCTCGCCTGAACACACTACAGCTAACACACACCTCGTCGCAACACTACAGCTAACACACACCTCGTCTCAACACTACAGCTAACACACACCTCGTCTCAACACTGCATCTAACAAACACCTCGTCTCAACACTACAGCTAACATACACCTCGTCTCAATACACTACAGCTAACACACACCTCGTGTCAACACACTACAGCTAACACACACCTCGTTTCAGCACTACAGCTAACACACACATCGTCTCAACACTACAGCTAACACACACCTCGTCTCAACAAACTACAGGCAACAAACATCTCGTCTCAACGCACTACAGCTAACACGCACACCTCGTCTGAACACACTACAGCTAACACACACTTCGTCTCAACACACTACAGCTAACACGCACACTTCGTCTCAACACAGTACAGCTAACACACAGCTCGTTTCAGCACTACAGCTAACACACAGCTCGTGTCAACACACTACAGCTAACACACACCTCGTTTCAGCACTACAGCTAACACACAACTCGTCTCAACACTACAGCTAACACACATCTCGTCTCAACACACTACAGCTAACACACATCTCGTCTCAACGCACTACAGCTAACACGCACACCTCGTCTGAACACACTACAGCTAACACACAACTCGTCTCAACACTACACCTAACACAGAACTCGTCTCAACACAATAGCTAACACACACCTCGTCTCAACACTGCATCCAACACACACCTCGTCTCAATACACTACAGCTAACATACACCTCGTCTCAACACTGCATCCAACACACACCTCGTCTCAATACACTACAGCTAACATACACCTCGTCTCAACACACTACAGCTAACACACACCTTGTCTCAACACTACAGCTAACACACACCTCGTCTCAACACACTACAGCTAACACACACCTCGTCTCAACACACTACAGCTAACACACACTTCGTCTAAACACACTACAGCTAACACACACCTCGTCTCAACACTACAGCTAACACACACCTCGTCTCAACACACTAAGGCTAACACGCACACCTCGTCTGAACACACTACAGCTAACACACACCTCGTCTCAACACTACAGCTAAGACACACCTCGTCTCAACACACTACAGCTAACACGCACACCTCGTCTCAACACACTAAGGCTAACACGCACACCTCGTCTGAACACACTACAGCTAACACACACCTCGTCTCAACACTACAGCTAAGACACACCTCGTCTCAACACACTACAGCTAACACACACCTCGTCTCAACACACTACAGCTAACACGCACACCTCGTCTCAACACACTACAGCTAACACACACCTCGTCTCAACACACTACAGGCAACAAACAGCTCGTCTCAACGCACTACAGCTAACACGCACACCTCGTCTGAACACACTACAGCTAACACACACTTCGTCTCAACACACTACAGCTAACACGCACACCTCGTCTCAACACAGTACAGCTAACACACAGCTCGTTTCAGCACTACAGCTAACACACAGCTCGTGTCAACACACTACAGCTAACACACACCTCGTCTCAACACACTACAGCTAACACACATCTCGTCTCAACGCACTACAGCTAACACGCACACCTCGTCTGAACACACTACAGCTAACACACAACTCGTCTCAACACTACACCTAACACAGAACTCGTCTCAACACAATAGCTAACACACACCTCGTCTCAACACTGCATCTAACACACACCTCGTCTCAATACACTACAGCTAACATACACCTCGTCTCAACACACTACAGCTAACACACACCTTGTCTAAACACACTACAGCTAACACACACCTCGTCTCAACACACTAAGGCTAACACGCACACCTCGTCTGAACACACTACAGCTAACACACACCTCGTCTCAACACACTACAGCTATAACACACCTCGTCTCAACACACTACAGCTAACACGCACACGTCAAACCTCGTCTCAACACTACAGCTAACACACATCTCGTCTCAACGCACTACAGCTAACACGCACACCTCGTCTCAACACACTAAGGCTGACACGCACACCTCGTCTGAACACACTACAGCTAACACACACCTCGTCTCAACACTACAGCTAACACACACCTCGTCTCAACACTACAGCTAACACACATCTCGTCTCAACACACTACAGCTAACACACACTTCGTCTAAACACACTACAGCTAACACACACCTCGTCTCAACACTACAGCTAAGACACACCTCGTCTCAACACACTACAGCTAACACACACCTCGTCTCAACACACTACAGCTAACACGCACACCTCGTCTCAACACACTACAGCTAACACGCACACCTCGTCTCAACACACTACAGCTAACACACAGCTCGTTTCAGCACTACAGCTAACACACAGCTTGTCTCAACACACTACAGCTAACACACAACTCGTCTCAACACTACAGCTAACACAGAACTCGTCTCAACACAATAGCTAACACACACCTCGTCTCAACACTGCAGCTAACACACACCTCGTCTCAACACACTACAGCTAACACACACCTCGTTTCAGCACTACAGTTAACACACACCTCGTCTCAACACTACAGCTAACACACACCTCGTCTCAACACACTACAGCTAACACACATCTCGTCTCAACGCACTACAGCTAACACGCACACCTCGTCTGAACACACTACAGCTAACACACAACTCGTCTCAACACTACAGCTAACACAGATCTCGTCTCAACACAATAGCTAACACACACCTCGTCTCAACACTGCATCTAACACACACCTCGTCTCAACACACTACAGCTAACATACACCTCGTCTCAATACACTACAGCTAACACACACCTCGTCTCAACACACTACAGCTAACACACACCTCGTCTAAACACACTACAGCTAACACACAGCTGGTGTCAACACACTACAGCTAACACACACCTCGTTTTAGCACTACAGCTAACACACACCTCGTCTCAACACTACAGCTAACACACACCTCGTCTCAACACACTACAGCTAACACACATCTCGTCTCAACGCACTACAGCTAACACGCACACCTCGTCTGAACACACTACAGCTAACACACAACTCGTCTCAACACTACACCTAACACAGAACTCGTCTCAACACAATAGCTAACACACACCTCGTCTCAACACTACAGCTAACACGCACACCTCGTCTGAACACACTACAGCTAACACACACCTCGTCTCAACACACTACAGCTAACACACACCTCGTCTCAACACTACAGCTAACACGCACACCTCGTCTCAACACACTAAGGCTAACACGCACACCTCGTCTCAACACACTACAGCTAACACACACTTCGTCTCAACACACTACAGCTAACACGCACACCTCGTCTGAACACACTACAGCTAACACACACCTCGTCTCAGTACACTACAGGTAACACACACTTCGTCTAAACACACTACAGCTAACACTCACACCTCGTCTGAACACACTACAGCTAACACACACCTCGTCTCAACACTACAGCTAAGACACACCTCGTCTCAACACACTACAGCTAACACGCACACCTCGTCTCAACACACTACAGCTAACACACAGCTCGTGTCAACACACTACAGCTAACACACACCTCGTTTCAGCACTACAGCTAACACACACCTCGGCTCAACACACTACAGCTAACACACAGCTCGTGTCAACACACTACAGCTAACACACACCTCGTCTCAACACTACAGCTAACACACACCTCGTCTCAATACGCTGCAGCTAACACACACCTCGTCTCAACGCACTACAGCTAACACGCACACCTCGTCTGAACAGACTATAGCTAACACACACCTCGTCTCAACACTACAGCTAACACACACCTCGTCTCAATACGCTGCAGCTAACACACACCTCATCTCAACACACTACAGCTAACACGCACACCTCGTCTCAACACACTACAGCTAACACACACCTCGTTTCAGCACTACAGCTAACACACACTTCGTCTCAACACTAAGCTAACACACACCTCGTTTCAGCACTACAGCTAACACACACTTCGCCTAAACACACTACAGCTAACACACACCTCGTGTCAACACACTACAGCTAACACACACCTCGTTTCAGCACTACAGCTAACACACACTTCGTCTCAACACTACAGCTAACACACACCTCGTCTCAACACACTACAGGCAACACACATCTCGTCTCAACGCACTACAGCTAACACGCACACCTCGTCTCAACACACTACAGCCAACACACACCTCGTCTCAGCACACTACAGCTAACACACACTTCGTCTAAACACACTGCAGCTAACACACATCTCGTCTCAACACACTACAGCTAACACACATCTCGTCTCAACACACTACAGCTAACACACACACCTCGTCTCAACACACTACAGCTAACACACACCTCGTCTCAGCACACTACAGCTAACACACACCTCGTGTCAACACACTACAGCTAACACACACCTCGTTTCAGCACTACAGCTAACACACACTTCGTCTAAACACACTGCAGCTAACACACACCTCGTCTCAACACACTACAGCTAACACGCACACCTCGTCTCAACACACTACAGCTAACACACACTTCGTCTCAACACACTACAGCTAACACACACCTCGTCTCAACACACTACAGCTAACACACAGCTCGTGTCAACACACTACAGCTAACACACACCTCGTCTCAACACACTACAGCTAACACACACCTCGTGTCAACACACTACAGCTAACACACACCTCGTTTCAGCACTACAGCTAACACACACTTCGTCTAAACCAACTGCAGCTAACACACACCTCGTCTCAACACACTACAGCTAACACGCACACCTCGTCTCAACACACTACAGCTAACACACACTTCGTCTCAACACACTACAGCTACCACACACCTCGTCTCAACACACTACAGGTAACACGCACACCTCGTCTGAACACACTACAGCTAACACACACACCTCGTCTCAACACACTACAGCTAACACGCACACCTCGTCTGAAAACACTGAGCTAACACACACCTCGTCTCAACACACTACAGCTAACACACACCTCGTCTCAGCACACTACAGCTAACACACACTTCGTCTCAACACTACAGCTAACACACAGCTCGTCTCAACACACTACAGCTACCACACATCTCGTCTCAACACAACTACAGCTAACACGCACACCTCGTCTCAACACACTACAGCTAACACACACCTCGTCTCAGCACACTACAGCTAACACACACCTCGTCTCAACACACTACAGCTAACACTCACACCTCGTCTGAACACACTACAGCTAACACACACCTCGTCCCAACACTACAGCGAAGACACACCTCGTCTCAAGACTACAGCTAACACACATCTCGTCTCAACACACTACAGCTATCACGCACACCTCGTCTGAACACACTAAGCTAACACACACCTCGTCTCAACACACTACAGCTAACACACACCTCGTCTCAGCACACTACAGCTAACACACACTTCGTCTAAACACACTACAGCTAACACGCACACCTCGTCTGAACACACTACAGCTAACACACACCTCGTCTCAACACACTACAGCCAACACACACCTCGTCTCAGCACACTACAGGTAACACACACCTCGTTTCAGCACTACAACTAACACACCTCGTCTCAACACTACAGCTAACACACATCTCGTCTCAACGCACTACAGCTAACACGCACACCTCGTCTCAACACACTACAGCTAACACACATCTCGTCTCAACACACTGCAGCTAACACGCACACGTCGTCTGAAAACACTAAGCTAACACACACCTCGTCTCAACACACTACAGCTAACATACACCTCGTCTCAATACACTACAGCTAACACACACCTCGTCTCAACACACTACAGCTAACACACACCTCGTCTAAACACACTACAGCTAACACACAGCTGGTGTCACCAAACTACAGCTAACACACACCTCGTTTCAGCACTACAGCTAACACACACCTCGTCTCAACACTACAGCTAACACACACCTCGTCTCAACACACTACAGCTAACACACATCTCGTCTCAACGCACTACAGCTAACACGCACACCTCGTCTGAACACACTACAGCTAACACACAACTCGTCTCAACACTACACCTAACACAGAACTCGTCTCAACACAATAGCTAACACACACCTCGTCTCAACACTGCATCTAACACACACCTCGTCTCAACACTACAGCTAACATACACCTCGTCTCAATACACTACAGCTAACACACACCTCGTCTAAACACACTACAGCTAACACACAGCTCGTGTCAACACACAACAGCTAACACACACCTCGTTTCAGCACTACAGCTAACACACACCTCGTCTCAACACTACAGCTAACACGCACACCTCGTCTGAACACACTACAGCTAACACACACCTCGTCTCAACACACTACAGCTAACACACACCTCGTCTCAACACTACAGCTAACACGCACACCTCGTCTCAACACACTAAGGCTAACACGCACACCTCGTCTCAACACACTACAGCTAACACACACTTCGTCTCAACACACTACAGCTAACACGCACACCTCGTCTCAACACACTACAGCTAACACGCACACCTCGTCTGAACACACTACAGCTAACACACACCTCGTCTCAGTACACTACCGGTAACACACACTTCGTCTAAACACACTACAGCTAACACTCACACCTCGTCAGAACACACTACAGCTAACACACACCTCGTCTCAACACTACAGCTAAGACACACCTCGTCTCAACACACTACAGCTAACACGCACACCTCGTCTCAACACACTACAGCTA
Source organism: Acipenser ruthenus (assembly GCF_902713425.1). Taxonomy (NCBI): domain Eukaryota; kingdom Metazoa; phylum Chordata; class Actinopteri; order Acipenseriformes; family Acipenseridae; genus Acipenser; species Acipenser ruthenus. The sequence continues at coordinate 15,977,204 of NC_081201.1, read as the reverse complement.
ACACACAGCTCGTGTCAACACACTACAGCTAACACACACCTCGTTTCAGCACTACAGCTAACACACACCTCGTCTCAACACACTACAGCTAACACACAGCTCGTGTCAACACACTACAGCTAACACACACCTCGTCTCAACACTACAGCTAACACACACCTCGTCTCAACACGCTGCAGCTAAAACACACCTCGTCTCAACGCACTACAGCTAACACGCACACCTCGTCTGAACAGACTATAGCTAACACACACCTCGTCTCAACACTACAGCTAACACACACCTCGTCGCAACACTACAGCTAACACACATCTCGTCTCAACACACTACAGCTAACACGCACACCTCGTCTGAACACACTAAGCTAACACACACCTCGTCTCAACACACTTCAGCTAACACACACCTCGTCTCAGCACACTACAGCAAACATACACTTCGTCTAAACACACTACAGCTAACACACACTTCGTCTAAACACACTACAGCTAACACTCACACCTCGTCTGAACACACTACAGCTAAGACACACCTCGTCTCAACACACTACAGCTAACACGCACACCTCGTCTCAACACACTACAGCTAACACACACCTCGTTTCAGCACTACAGCTAACACACACTTCGCCTAAACACACTACAGCTAACACGCACACCTCGTCTCAACACACTACAGCTAACACACATCTCGTCTCAACACACTACAGCTAACACGCACACCTCGTCTGAACAGACTATAGATAACACACACCTCGTCTCAACACTACAGCTAACACACACCTCGTCTCAACACTACAGCAAACACACACTTCGTCTCAACACACTACAGCTAACACACACCTCGTCTCAACACACACCAGCTAACACACACCTCGTGTCAACACACTACAGCTAACACACACCTCGTTTCAGCACTACAGCTAACACACACTTCGTCTCAACACTACAGCTAACACACACCTCGTCTCAACACACTACAGGCAACACACATCTCGTCTCAACGCACTACAGCTAACACGCACACCTCGTCTGAACACACTACAGCTAACACACACCTCGTCTCAACACACTACAGCCAACACACACCTCGTCTCAGCAAACTACAGCTAACACACACTTCGTCTAAACACACTGCAGCTAACACACATCTCGTCTCAACACACTACAGCTAACACACACCTCGTCTCTACACACTACAGCTAACACACACCTCGTTTCAGCACTACAGCTAACACACCTCGTCTCAACACACTACAGCTAACACACACCTCGTCTCAGCACACTACAGCGAACACACACCTCGTGTCAACACACTACAGCTAACACACACCTCGTTTCAGCACTACAGCTAACACACACTTCGTCTAAACACACTGCAGCTAACACACACCTCGTCTCAACACACTACAGCTAACACGCACACCTTGTCTCAACACACTACAGCTAACACACACTTCGTCTCAACACACTACAGCTAACACACACCTCGTCTCAACACACTACAGCTAACACACAGCTCGTGTCAACACACTACAGCTAACACACACCTCGTCTGAACAGACTATAGTTAACACACACCTCGTCTCAACACTACAGCTAACACACACCTCGTCGCAACACTACAGTTAACACACATCTCGTCTCAACACACTACAGCTAACACGCACACATCGTCTCAACACACTAAGCTAACACACACTTCGTCTAAACACACTACAGCTAACACACACCTCGTCTCAACAGTACAGCTAACACACACCTCGTCTCAACACACTACAGCTAACACACACACCTCGTCTCAACACACTACAGCTAACACGCACACCTCGTCTGAAAACACTAAGCTAACACACACCTCGTCTCAACACACTACAGCTAACACACACCTCGTCTCAGCACACTACAGCTAACACACACTTCGTCTCAACACTACAGCTAACACACAGCTCGTCTCAACACACTACAGCTACCACACATCTCGTCTCAACACACTACAGCTAACACGCTCACCTCGTCTCAACACACTACAGCTAACACACACCTCGTCTCAGCACACTACAGCTAACACACACCTCGTCTCTACACACTACAGCTAACACACACCTCGTTTCAGCACTACAGCTAACACACCTCGTCTCAACACACTAAAGCTAACACACATCTCGTCTCAACACACTACAGCTAACACGCACACCTCGTCTCAACACACTACAGCTAACACACACCTCGTCTCAGCACACTACAGCGAACACACACCTCGTGTCAACACACTACAGCTAACACACACCTCGTTTCAGCACTACAGCTAACACACACTTCGTCTAAACACACTGCAGCTAACACACACCTCGTCTCAACACACTACAGCTAACACGCACACCTTGTCTCAACACACTACAGCTAACACACACTTCGTCTCAACACACTACAGCTAACACACACCTCGTCTCAACACACTACAGCTAACACACAGCTCGTGTCAACACACTACAGCTAACACACACCTCGTCTGAACAGACTATAGTTAACACACACCTCGTCTCAACACTACAGCTAACACACACCTCGTCGCAACACTACAGTTAACACACATCTCGTCTCAACACACTACAGCTAACACGCACACATCGTCTGAACACACTAAGCTAACACACACTTCGTCTAAACACACTACAGCTACCACACACCTCGTCTCAACAGACTACAGCTAACACGCACACCTCGTCTGAACACACTACAGCTAACACACACACCTCGTCTCAACACACTACAGCTAACACGCACACCTCGTCTGAAAACACTAAGCTAACACACACCTCGTCTCAACACACTACAGCTAACACACACCTCGTCTCAGCACACTACAGCTAACACACACTTCGTCCCAACACTACAGCTAACACACAGCTCGTCTCAACACACTACAGCTACCACACATCTCGTCTCAACACACTACAGCTAACACGCTCACCTCGTCTCAACACACTACAGCTAACACACACCTCGTCTCAGCACACTACAGCTAACACACACTTCGTTTAAACACACTACAGCTAACACACACTTCGTCTCAACACTACAGCTAACACACACCTCGTCTCAACACACTACAGCTAACACTCACACCTCGTCTCAACACACTACAGCTAACACACACCTCGTCCCAACACTACAGCGAAGACACACCTCGTCTCAACACTACAGCTAACACACACTTCGTCTCAACACACACTTCGTCTCAACACACTACAGCTAACACACACCTCGTCTCAACACACTACAGCTAACACACAGCTCGTGTCAACACACTACAGGTAACACACACCTTGTTTCAGCACTACAGCTAACACACACCTCGTCTCAACACTACAGCTAACACACATCTCGTCTCAACACACTACAGCTAACACGCACACCTCGTCTGAACACACTAAGCTAACACACACCTCGTCTCAACACACTACAGCTAACACACACCTCGTCTCAGCACACTACAGCTAACACACACTTCGTCTAAACACACTACAGCTAACACGCACACCTCGTCTGAACACACTACAGCTAACACACACCTCGTCTCAACACACTACAGCCAACACACACCTCGTCTCAGCACACTACAGCTAACACACACCTCGTTTCAGCACTACAGCTAACACACCTCGTCTCAACACTACAGCTAACACACGTCTCAACGCACTACAGCTAACACGCACACCTCGTCTCAACACACTACAGCTAACACACATCTCGTCTCAACACACTACAGCTAACACGCACACCTCGTCTGAAAACACTAAGCTAACACACACCTCGTCTCAGCACACTACAGCTAACACACACTTCGTCTAAACACTACAGCTAACACACACCTCGTCTCAACACACTACAGCTACCACACATCTCGTCTCAACACACTACAGCTAACACGCACACCTCTTCTCAACACACTACAGCTAACACACACCTCGTCTCAGCACACTACAGCTACCACACATCTCGTCTCAACACACTACAGCTAACACTCACACCTCGTCTGAACACACTACAGCTAACACACACCTCGTCCCAACACTACAGCGAAGACACACCTCGTCTCAACACTACAGCTAACACACACTTCGTCTCAACACACACTTCGTCTCAACACACTACAGCTAACACACACCTTGTCTCAGCACACTACAGCTAACACACACTTCGTCTAAACACACTACAGCTAACACACACCTCGTCTCAACACTACAGCTAACACACACCTCGTCTCAACACACTACAGCTACCACACACCTTGTCTCAACACACTACAGCTAACACGCACACCTCGTCTGAACACACTACAGCTAACACACACCTCGTCTCAGCACACTACAGCTAACACACACTTCGTCTAAACACACTACAGCTAACACTCACACCTCGTCTGAATACACTACAGCTAACACACCTCGTCTCAACACTACAGCTAAGACACACCTCGTCTCAACACACTACAGCTAACACGCACACCTCGTCTCAACACACTACAGCTAACACACACCTCGTCTCAACACACTACAGCTAACACACAGCTCGTGTCAACACACTACAGCTAACACACACCTCGTTTCAGCACTACAGCTAACACACACTTCGTCTCAGCACACTACAGCCAACACACACCTCGTCTCAGCACACTACAGCTAACACACACTTCGTCTAAACACACTGCAGCTAACACACATCTCGTCTCAACACACTACAGCTAACACACACCTCGTCTCTACACACTACAGCTAACACACCTCCTTTCAGCACTACAGCTAACACACCTCGTCTCAACACACTAAAGCTAACACACATCTCGTCTCAACACACTACAGCTAACACGCACACCTCGTCTCAACACACTACAGCTAACACACACCTCGTCTCAGCACACTACAGCTAACACACACCTCGTGTCAACACACTACAGCTAACACACACCTCGTTTCAGCACTACAGCTAACACACACTTCGTCTAAACACACTGCAGCTAACTCACACCTCGTCTCAACACACTACAGCTAACACGCACACCTCGTCTCAACACACTACAGCTAACACACACTTCGTCTCAACACACTACAGCTAACACACACCTCGTCTCAACACACTACAGCTAACACACAGCTCGTGTCAACACACTACAGCTAACACACACCTCGTCTCAACACTACAGCTAACACACACCTCGTCTCAACACGCTGCAGCTAACACACATCTCGTCTCAACGCTACAGCTAACACACATCTCGTCTCAACACACTACAGCTAACACGCAGACCTCGTCTGAACACACTAAGCTAACACACACCTCGTCTCAACACACTACAGCTAACACACACCTCGTCTCAGCACACTACAGCTAACACACACTTCGTCTAAACACACTACAGCTAACACACACCTCGTCTCAACACTACTGCTAACACACACCTCGTCTCAACACACTACAGCTACCACACACCTCGTCTCAACACACTACAGCTAACACGCACACCTCGTCTGAACACACTACAGCTAACACACACACCTCGTCTCAACACACTACAGCTAACACGCACACCTCGTCTGAAAACACTAAGCTAACACACACCTCGTATCAACACACTACAGCTAACACACACCTCGTCTCAGCACACTACAGCTAACACACACTTCGTCTCAACACTACAGCTAACACACACCTCGTCTCAACACACTACAGCTACCACACATCTCGTCTCAACACACTACAGCTAACACGCACACCTCGTCTCAACACACTACAGCTAACACACACCTCGTCTCAGCACACTACAGCTAACACACACTTAGTTTAAACACACTACAGCTAACACACACTTCGTCTCAACACTACAGCTAACACACACCTCGTCTCAACACAGTACAGCTAACACTCACACCTCGTCTGAACACACTACAGCTAACACACACCTCGTCCCAAAACTACAGCAAAGACACACCTCGTCTCAACACTACAGCTAACACACACTTCGTCTCAACACACACTTCGTCTCAACACACTACAGCTAACACACACCTCGTCTCAACACACTACAGCTAACACACAGCTCGTGTCAACACACTACAGCTAACACACACCTCGTCTCAACACACTACAGCTAACACACACCTCGTCTAAACACACAGCTCGTGTCAACACACTACAGCTAACACACACCTCGTTTCAGCACTACAGCTAACACACACCTCGTCTCGACACTACAGCTAACACGCACACCTCGTCTGAACACACTACAGCTAACACACACCTCGTCTCAACACACTACAGCTAACACACACCTCGTCTCAACACTACAGCTAACACGCACACCTCGTCTCAACACACTAAGGATAACACGCACTCCTCGTCTCAACACACTACAGCTAACACACACCTCGTCTCATCACACTACAGCTAACACGCACACCTCGTCTCAACACACTACAGCTAACACGCATACCTCGTCTGAACACACTACAGCTAACACACACCTCGTCTCAGTACACTACAGCTAACACACACTTCGTCTAAACACACTACAGCTAACACTCACACCTCGTCTGAACACACTACAGCTAACACACACCTCGTCTCAACACTACAGCTAAGACACACCTCGTCTCAACACACTACAGCTAACACGCACACCTCGTCTCAACACACTACAGCTAACACACACTTCGTCTCAACACTACAGCGAACACACACCTCGTCTCAACACTACAGCTAACACACACTTCGTCTCAACACACACTTCGTCTCAACACACTACAGCTAACACACACCTCGTCTCAACACACTACAGCTAACACACACCTCGTTTCAGCACTACAGCTAACACACACTTCGCCTAAACACACTACAGCTAACACACACCTCGTGTCAACACACTACAGCTAACACACACCTCGTTTCAGCACTACAGCTAACACACACTTCGTTTCAACACTACAGCTAACACACACCTCGTCTCAACACACTACAGGCAACAAACATCTCGTCTCAACGCACTACAGCTAACACGCACACCTCGTCTGAACACACTACAGCTAACACACACTTCGTCTCAACACACTACAGCTAACACGCACACCTCGTCTCAACACAGTACAGCTAACACACAGCTCGTTTCAGCACTACAGCTAACACACAGCTCGTGTCAACACACTACAGCTAACACACAGCTCGTGTCAACACACTACAGCTAACACACACCTCGTTTCAGCACTACAGCTAACACACACCTCGTCTCAACACACTACAGCTAACACACATCTCTTCTCAACGCACTACAGCTAACACGCACACCTCGTCTGAACACACTACAGCTAACACACACCTCGTCTCAACACTGCATCTAACACACACCTCGTCTCAATACACTACAGCTAACATACACCTCGTCTCAACACACTACAGCTAACACACACCTTGTCTAAACACACTACAGCTAACACACACCTCGTCTCAACACACTAAGGCTAACACGCACACCTCGTCTGAACACACTACAGCTAACACACACCTCGTCTCAACACACTACAGCTAAAACACACCTCGTCTCAACACACTACAGCTAACACGCACACGTCGTCTCAACACACACTTCGTCTCAACACACTACAGCTAACACACACCTCGTCTCAACACACTACAGCTAACACACATCTCGTCTCAACGCACTACAGCTAACACGCACACCTCATCTCAACACACAAAGGCTGACACGCACACCTCGTCTGAACACACTACAGCTAACACACACCTCGTCTCAACACTACAGCTAACACACATCTCGTCTCAACGCACTACAGCTAACACGCACACCTCGTCTCAACACACTAAGGCTGACACGCACACCTCGTCTGAACACACTACAGCTAACACACACCTCGTCTCAACACTACAGCTAACACACACCTCGTCTCAACACTACAGCTAACACACATCTCGTCTCAACACACTACAGCTAACACACACTTCGTCTAAACACACTACAGCTAACACACACCTCGTCTCAACACACTACAGCTAACACGCACACCTCGTCTCAACACACTACAGCTAACACACATCTCGTCGCAACACTACAGCTAACACACCTCGTCTCAACACACTACAGCTAAAACACACCTCGTCTCAACACACTACAGCTAACAAACACCTCGTCTCAACACACTACAGCTAACACACATCTCGTCTCAACACACTACAGCTAACACGCACACCTCGTCTCAACACACTACAGCTAACACGCACACCTCGTCTCAACACACTAAGGCTAACACGCACACCTCGTCTCAACACACTACAGCTAACACACACTTCGTCTCAACACACTACAGCTAACACGCACACCTCGTCTCAACACAGTACAGCTAACACACAGCTCGTTTCAGCACTACAGCTAACACACAGCTCGTGTCAACACACTACAGCTAACACACACCTCGTTTCAGCACTACAGCTAACACACACCTCGTCTCAACACTACAGCTAACACACACCTCGTCTCAACACACTACAGCTAACACGCACACCTCGTCTGAACACACTACAGCTAACACACAACTCGTCTCAACACTACACCTAACACAGAACTCGTCTCAACACAATAGCTAACACACACCTCGTCTCAACACTGCATCTAACACACACCTCGTCTCAACACTACAGCTAACATACACCTCGTCTCAATACACTACAGGTAAGACACACCTCGTCTCAACACTACACCTAACACAGAACTCGTCTCAACACTACAGCTAACATACACCTCGTCTCAGTACACTACAGGTAAGACACACCTCGTCTCAACACTACAGCTAACACACACCTCGTCTCAACACACTACAGCTAACACACATCTCGTCTCAACACACTACAGCTAACACGCACACCTCGTCTCAACACACTAAGGCTAACACGCACACCTCGTCTGAACACACTACAGCTAACACACACCTCGTCTCAACACTACAGCTAAGACACACCTCGTCTCAACACACTACAGCTAACACGCACACCTCGTCTCAACAAACTAAGGCTAACACGCACACCTCGTCCGAACACACTACAGCTAACACACACCTCGTCTCAACACTACAGCTAAGACACACCTCGTCTCAACACACTACAGCTAACACACACCTCGTCTCAACACACTACAGCTAACACGCACACCTCGTCTCAAAACACTACAGCTAACACACAGCTCGTTTCAGCACTACAGCTAACACACAGCTTGTCTCAACACACTACAGCTAACACACAACTTGTCTCAACACTACAGCTAACACAGAACTCGTCTCAACACAATAGCTAACACACACCTCGTCTCAACACTGCAGCTAACACACACCTCGTCTCAACACTACAGCTAACACACACCTCGTCTCAACACACTACAACTAACACACAGCTCGTGTCAACACACTACAGCTAACACACACCTCGTCTCAACACTACAGCTAACACACCCCTCGTCTCAACACACTACAGCTAACACACATCTCGTCTCAACGCACTACAGCTAACACGCACACCTCGTCTGAACACACTACAGCTAACACACAACTCGTCTCAACACTACACCTAACACAGAACTCGTCTCAACACAATAGCTAACACACACCTCGTCTCAACACTGCATCTAACACACACCTCGTCTCAACACTACAGCTAACATACACCTCGTCTCAATACACTACAGCTAACACACACCTCGTCTAAACACACTACAGCTAACACACAGCTCGTGTCAACACACACCTCGTTTCAGCACTACAGCTAACACACACCTCGTCTCAACACTACAGCTAACACGCACACCTCGTCTGAACACACTACAGCTAACACACACCTCGTCTCAACACACTACAGCTAACACACACCTCGTCTCAACACTACAGCTAACACGCACACCTCGTCTCAACACACTGAGGCTAACACGCACACCTCGTCTCACACACTACAGCTAACACACACTTCGTCTCAACACACTACAGCTAACACGCACACCTCGTCTCAACACACTACAGCTAACACGCACACCTCGTCTGAACACACTACAGCTAACACACACCTCGTCTCAGTACACTACAGGTAACACACACTTCGTCTAAACACACTACAGCTAACACTCACACCTCGTCTGAACACACTACAGCTAACACACACCTCGTCTCAACACTACAGCTAAGACACACCTCGTCTCAACACACTACAGCAAACACGCACACCTCGTCTCAACACACTACAGCTAACACACAGCTCGTGTCAACACACTACAGCTAACACACACCTCGTTTCAGCACTACAGCTAACACACACCTCGTCTCAACACACTACAGCTAACACACAGCTCGTGTCAACACACTACAGCTAACACACACCTCGTCTCAACACCACAGCTAACACACACCTCGTCTCAAAACGCTGCAGCTAACACACACCTCGTCTCAACGCACTACCGCTAACACGCACACCTCGTCTGAACAGACTATAGCTAACACACACCTCGTCTCAACACTACAGCTAACACACACCTCGTCGCAACACTACAGCTAACACACATCTCGTCTCAACACACTACAGCTAACACGCACACCTCGTCTGAACACACTAAGCTAACACACACCTCGTCTCAACACACTACAGCTAACACACACCTTGTCTCAGCACACTACAGCTAACACACACTTCGTCTAAACACACTACAGCTAACACACACTTCGTCTAAACACACTACAGCTAACACTCACACCTCGTCTGAACACACTACAGCAAACACACACCTCGTCTCAACACTACAGCTAACACACACCTCGTCTCAACACACTACAGCTAACACACATCTCGTCGCAACACTACAGCTAACACACCTCGTCTCAACACACTACAGCTAAAACACACCTCGTCTCAACACACTACAGCTAACACACACCTCGTCTCAACACACTACAGCTAACACAAATCTCGTCTCAACACACTACAGCTAACACGCACACCTCGTCTCAACACACTACAGCTAACACGCACACCTCGTCTCAACACACTAAGGCTAACACGCACACCTCGTCTCAACACACTACAGCTAACACACACTTCGTCTCAACACACTACAGCTAACACGCACACCTCGTCTCAACACAGTACAGCTAACACACAGCTCGTTTCAGCACTACAGCTAACACACAGCTCGTGTCAACACACTACAGCTAACACACACCTCGTTTCAGCACTACAGCTAACACACACCTCGTCTCAACACTACAGCTAACACACACCTCGTCTCAACACACTACAGCTAACACGCACACCTCGTCTGAACACACTACAGCTAACACACAAGTCGTCTCAACACTACACCTAACACAGAACTCGTCTCAACACAATAGCTAACACACACCTCGTCTCAACACTGCATCTAACACACACCTCGTCTCAACACTACAGCTAACATACACCTCGTCTCAATACACTACAGCTAACACACACCTCGTCTAAACACACTACAGCTAACACGCACACCTCGTCTGAACACACTACAGCTAACACACACCTCGTCTCAGTACACTACAGGTAACACACACCTCGTCTCAACACTACAGCTAACACACACCTCGTCTCAACACACTACAGCTAACACACATCTCGTCTCAACACACTACAGCTAACACGCACACCTCGTCTCAACACACTAAGGCTAACACGCACACCTCGTCTGAACACACTACAGCTAACACACACCTCGTCTCAACACTACAGCTAAGACACACCTCGTCTCAACACACTACAGCTAACACGCACACCTCGTCTCAACAAACTAAGGCTAACACGCACACCTCGTCCGAACACACTACAGCTAACACACACCTCGTCTCAACACTACAGCTAAGACACACCTCGTCTCAACACACTACAGCTAACACACACCTCGTCTCAACACACTACAGCTAACACGCACACCTCGTCTCAACACACTACAGCTAACACACAGCTCGTTTCAGCACTACAGCTAACACACAGCTTGTCTCAACACACTACAGCTAACACACAACTTGTCTCAACACTACAGCTAACACAGAACTCGTCTCAACACAATAGCTAACACACACCTCGTCTCAACACTGCAGCTAACACACACCTCGTCTCAACACTACAGCTAACACACACCTCGTCTCAACACACTACAACTAACACACAGCTCGTGTCAACACACTACAGCTAACACACACCTCGTCTCAACACTACAGCTAACACACCACTCGTCTCAACACACTACAGCTAACACACATCTCGTCTCAACGCACTACAGCTAACACGCACACCTCGTCTGAACACACTACAGCTAACACACAACTCGTCTCAACACTACACCTAACACAGAACTCGTCTCAACACAATAGCTAACACACACCTCGTCTCAACACTGCATCTAACACACACCTCGTCTCAACACTACAGCTAACATACACCTCGTCTCAATACACTACAGCTAACACACACCTCGTCTAAACACACTACAGCTAACACACAGCTCGTGTCAACACACACCTCGTTTCAGCACTACAGCTAACACACACCTCGTCTCAACACTACAGCTAACACGCACACCTCGTCTGAACACACTACAGCTAACACACACCTCGTCTCAACACACTACAATTAACACACACCTCGTCTCAACACTACAGCTAACACACACCTCGTCTCAACACACTAAGGCTAACACGCACACCTCGTCTCAACACACTACAGCTAACACACACTTCGTCTCAACACACTACAGCTAACACGCACACCTCGTCTCAACACACTACAGCTAACACGCACACCTCGTCTGAACACACTACAGCTAACACACACCTCGTCTCAGTACACTACAGGTAACACACACTTCGTCTAAACACACTACAGCTAACACTCACACCTCGTCTGAACACACTACAGCTAACACACACCTCGTCTCAACACTACAGCTAAGACACACCTCGTCTCAACACACTACAGCAAACACGCACACCTCGTCTCAACACACTACAGCTAACACACAGCTCGTGTCAACACACTACAGCTAACACACACCTCGTTTCAGCACTACAGCTAACACACACCTCGTCTCAACACACTACAGCTAACACACAGCTCGTGTCAACACACTACAGCTAACACACACCTCGTCTCAACACCACAGCTAACACACACCTCGTCTCAAAACGCTGCAGCTAACACACACCTCGTCTCAACGCACTACCGCTAACACGCACACCTCGTCTGAACGGACTATAGCTAACACACACCTCGTCTCAACACTACAGCTAACACACACCTCGTCGCAACACTACAGCTAACACACATCTCGTCTCAACACACTACAGCTAACACGCACACCTCGTCTGAACACACTAAGCTAACACACACCTCGTCTCAACACACTACAGCTAACACACACCTCGTCTCAGCACACTACAGCTAACACACACTTCGTCTAAACACACTACAGCTAACACACACTTCGTCTAAACACACTACAGCTAACACTCACACCTCGTCTGAACACACTACAGCTAACACACACCTCGTCTCAACACTACAGCTAACACACACCTCGTCTCAACACACTACAGCTAACACGCACACCTCGTCTCAACACACTACAGCTAACACACACCTCGTTTCAGCACTACAGCTAACACACAACTCGTCTCAACATTAAGCTAACACACACCTCGTTTCAGCACTACAGCTAACACACACTTCGCCTAAACACACTACAGCTAACACACACCTCGTGTCAACACACTACAGCTAATACACACCTCGTTTCAGCACTACAGCTAACACACACTTCGTCTCAACACTACAGCTAACACACACCTCGTCTCAACACACTACAGGCAACACACATCTCGTCTCAACGCACTACAGCTAACACGCACACCTCGTCTGAACACACTACAGCTAACACACACCTCGTCTCAACACACTACAGCCAACACACACCTCGTCTCAGCACACTACAGCTAACAGACACTTCGTCTAAACACACTGCAGCTAACACACATCTCGTCTCAACACACTACAGCTAACACACACCTCGTCTCTACACACTACAGCTAACACACACCTCGTTTCAGCACTACAGCTAACACACCTCGTCTCAACACACTAAAGCTAACACACATCTCGTCTCAACACACTACAGCTAACACGCACACCTCGTCTGAACAGACTATAGCTAACACACCTCGTCTCAACACACTAAAGCTAACACACATCTCGTCTCAACACACTAAGGCTAACACGCACACCTCGTCTCAACACACTACAGCTAACACACACTTCGTCTCAACACACTACAGCTAACACGCACACCTCGTCTCAACACACTACAGCTAACACGCATACCTCGTGTGAACACACTACAGCTAACACACACCTCGTCTCAGTACACTACAGCTAACACACACTTCGTCTAAACACACTACAGCTAACACTCACACCTCGTCTGAACACACTACAGCTAACACACACCTCGTCTCAACACTACAGCTAACACACACCTCGTTTCAGCACTACAGCTAACACACACTGCGTCTCAACACTACAGCTAACACACACCTCGTCTCAACACACTACAGGCAACAAACATCTCGTCTCAACGCACTACAGCTAACACACACACCTCGTCTGAACACACACAGCTAACAGACACTTCGTCTCAACACACTACAGCTAACACGCACACCTCGTCTCAACACAGTACAGCTAACACACAGCTCGATTCAGCACTACAGCTAACACACAGCTCGTGTCAACACACTACAGCTAACACACATCTCGTCTCAACGCACTACAGCTAACACGCACACCTCGTCTGAACACACTACAGCTAACACACAACTCGTCTCAACACTACACCTAACACAGAACTCGTCTCAACACAATAGCTAACACACACCTCGTCTCAATACTGCATCTAACACACACCTCGTCTCAATACACTACAGCTAACACACACCTCGTCTCAACACACTACAGCTAACACACACCTCGTCTAAACACACTACAGCTAACACACAGCTCGTGTCAACACACTACAGCTAACACACACCTCGTTTCAGCACTACAGGTAACACACACCTCGTCTCAACGCACTACAGCTAACACGCACACCTCGTCTGAACACACTACAGCTAACACACAACTCGTCTCAACACTACACCTAACACAGAACTCGTCTCAACACAATAGCTAACACAAACCTCGTCTCAATACTGCATCTAACACACGCCTCGTCTCAATACACTACAGCTAACACACACCTCGTCTCAACACACTACAGCTAACACACACCTCGTCTAAACACACTACAGCTAACACACAGCTCGTGTCAACACACTACAGCTAACACACACCTCGTTTCAGCACTACAGCTAACACACACCTCGTCTCAACACTACAGCTAACACGCACACCTCGTCTCAACACACTACAGCTAACACGCACACCTCGCCTGAACACACTACAGCTAACACACACCTCGTCGCAACACTACAGCTAACACAATACAGCTAACACACACCTCGTCTCAACACTACAGCTAACACACACCTCGTCTCAACACTGCATCTAACACACACCTCGTCTCAACACTACAGCTAACACGCACACCTCGTCTCAACACACTAAGGCTAACACGCACACCTCGTCTCAACACACTACAGCTAACACGCACACCTCGTCTCAACACACTACAGCTAACACGCATACCTCGTCTGAACACACTACAGCTAACACACACCTCGTCTCAGTACACTACAGCTAACACACACTTCGTCTAAACACACTACAGCTAACACTCACACCTCGTCTGAACACACTACAGCTAACACACACCTCGTCTCAACACTATAGCTAAGACACACCTCGTCACAACACACTACAGCTATCACGCACACCTCGTCTCAACACACTACAGCTAACACACACTTCGTCTCAACACTAAGCTAACACACACCTCGTTTCAGCACTACAGCTAACACACACTTCGCCTAAACACACTACAGCTAACACACACCTCGTGTCAACACACTACAGCTAACACAGACCTCGTTTCAGCACTACAGCTAACACACACTTCGTCTCAACACTACAGCTAACACACACCTCGTCTCAACACACTACAGGCAACAAACATCTCGTCTCAACGCACTACAGCTAACACGCACACCTCGTCTGAACACACTACAGCTAACACACACTTCGTCTCAACACACTACAGCTAACACGCACACCTCGTCTCAACACAGTACAGCTAACACACAGCTCGTTTCAGCACTACAGCTAACACACAGCTCGTGTCAACACACTACAGCTAACACACAGCTCGTGTCAACACACTACAGCTAACACACACCTCGTTTCAGCACTACAGCTAACACACAACTCGTCTCAACACTACAGCTAACACACATCTCGTCTCAACACACTACAGCTAACACCCATCTCGTCTCAACGCACTACAGCTAACACGCACACCTCGTCTGAACACACTACAGCTAACACACAACTCGTCTCAACACTACACCTAACACAGAACTCGTCTCAACACAATAGCTAACACACACCTCGTCTCAACACTGCATCCAACACACACCTCGTCTCAATACACTACAGCTAACATACACCTCGTCTCAACACTGCATCCAACACACACCTCGTCTCAATACACTACAGCTAACATACACCTCGTCTCAACACACTACAGCTAACACACACCTTGTCTCAACACTACAGCTAACACACACCTCGTCTCAACACACTACAGCTAACACACACCTCGTCTCAACACACTACAGCTAACACACACTTCGTCTAAACACACTACAGCTAACACACACCTCGTCTCAACACTACAGCTAACACACACCTCGTCTCAACACACTAAGGCTAACACGCACACCTCGTCTGAACACACTACAGCTAACACACACCTCGTCTCAACACTACAGCTAAGACACACCTCGTCTCAACACACTACAGCTAACACGCACACCTCGTCTCAACACACTAAGGCTAACACGCACACCTCGTCTGAACACACTACAGCTAACACACACCTCGTCTCAACACTACAGCTAAGACACACCTCGTCTCAACACACTACAGCTAACACACACCTCGTCACAACACACTACAGCTAACACGCACACCTCGTCTCAACACACTACAGCTAACACACACCTCGTCTCAACACACTACAGGCAACAAACATCTCGTCTCAACGCACTACAGCTAACACGCACACCTCGTCTGAACACACTACAGCTAACACACACTTCGTCTCAACACACTACAGCTAACACGCACACCTCGTCTCAACACAGTACAGCTAACACACAGCTCGTTTCAGCACTACAGCTAACACACAGCTCGTGTCAACACACTACAGCTAACACACACCTCGTCTCAACACACTACAGCTAACACACATCTCGTCTCAACGCACTACAGCTAACACGCACACCTCGTCTGAACACACTACAGCTAACACACAACTCGTCTCAACACTACACCTAACACAGAACTCGTCTCAACACAATAGCTAACACACACCTCGTCTCAACACTGCATCTAACACACACCTCGTCACAATACACTACAGCTAACATACACCTCGTCTCAACACACTACAGCTAACACACACCTTGTCTAAACACACTACAGCTAACACACACCTCGTCTCAACACACTAAGGCTAACACGCACACCTCGTCTGAACACACTACAGCTAACACACACCTCGTCTCAACACACTACAGCTATAACACACCTCGTCTCAACACACTACAGCTAACACGCACACGTCAAACCTCGTCTCAACACTACAGCTAACACACATCTCGTCTCAACGCACTACAGCTAACACGCACACCTCGTCTCAACACACTAAGGCTGACACGCACACCTCGTCTGAACACACTACAGCTAACACACACCTCGTCTCAACACTACAGCTAACACACACCTCGTCTCAACACTACAGCTAACACACATCTCGTCTCAACACACTACAGCTAACACACACTTCGTCTAAACACACTACAGCTAACACACACCTCGTCTCAACACTACAGCTAAGACACACCTCGTCTCAACACACTACAGCTAACACACACCTCGTCTCAACACACTACAGCTAACACGCACACCTCGTCTCAACACACTACAGCTAACACGCACACCTCGTCTCAACACACTACAGCTAACACACAGCTCGTTTCAGCACTACAGCTAACACACAGCTTGTCTCAACACACTACAGCTAACACACAACTCGTCTCAACACTACAGCTAACACAGAACTCGTCTCAACACAATAGCTAACACACACCACGTCTCAACACTGCAGCTAACACACACCTCGTCTCAACACACTACAGCTAACACACACCTCGTTTCAGCACTACAGTTAACACACACCTCGTCTCAACACTACAGCTAACACACATCTCGTCTCAACGCACTACAGCTAACACGCACACCTCGTCTGAACACACTACAGCTAACACACAACTCGTCTCAACACTACAGCTAACACAGAACTCGTCTCAACACAATAGCTAACACACACCTCGTCTCAACACTGCATCTAACACACACCTCGTCTCAACACACTACAGCTAACATACACCTCGTCTCAATACACTACAGCTAACACACACCTCGTCTCAACACACTACAGCTAACACACACCTCGTCTAAACACACTACAGCTAACACACAGCTAGTGTCAACACACTACAGCTAACACACACCTCGTTTCAGCACTACAGCTAACACACACCTCGTCTCAACACTACAGCTAACACACACCTCGTCTCAACACACTACAGCTAACACACATCTCGTCTCAACGCACTACAGCTAACACGCACACCTCGTCTGAACACACTACAGCTAACACACAACTCGTCTCAACACTACACCTAACACAGAACTCGTCTCAACACAATAGCTAACACACACCTTGTCTCAACACTGCATCTAACACACACCTCGTCTCAACACTACAGCTAACATACACCTCGTCTCAATACACTACAGCTAACACACACCTCGTCTAAACACACTACAGCTAACACACAGCTCGTGTCAACACACTACAGCTAACACACACCTCGTTTCAGCACTACAGCTAACACACACCTCGTCTCAACACTACAGCTAACACGCACACCTCGTCTGAACACACTACAGCTAACACACACCTCGTCTCAACACACTACAGCTAACACGCACACCTCGTCTGAACACACTACAGCTAACACACACCTCGTCTCAGTACACTACAGGTAACACACACTTCGTCTAAACACACTACAGCTAACACTCACACCTCGTCTGAACACACTACAGCTAACACACACCTCGTCTCAACACTACAGCAAAGACACACCTCGTCTCAACACACTACAGCTAACACGCACACCTCGTCTCAACACACTACAGCTAACACACAGCTCGTGTCAACACACTACAGCTAACACACACCTCGTTTCAGCACTACAGCTAACACACACCTCGGCTCAACACACTACAGCTAACACACAGCTCGTGTCAACACACTACAGCTAACACACACCTCGTCTCAACACTACAGCTAACACACACCTCGTTTCAGCACTACAGCTAACACACACCTCGGCTCAACACACTACAGCTAACACACAGCTCGTGTCAACGCACTACAGCTAACACGCACACCTCGTCTGAACAGACTATAGCTAACACACACCTCGTCTCAACACTACAGCTAACACACACCTCGTCGCAACACTACAGCTAACACACATCTCGTCTCAACACACTACAGCTAACACGCACACCTCGTCTGAACACACTAAGCTAACACACACCTCGTCTCAACACACTACAGCTAACACACACCTCGTCTCAGCACACTACAGCTAACACACACTTCGTCTAAACACACTACAGCTAACACTCACACCTCGTCTGAACACACTACAGCTAAGACACACCTCGTCTCAACACACTACAGCTAACACGCACACCTCGTCTCAACACACTACAGCTAACACACAGCTCGTTTCAGCACTACAGCTAACACACACTTCGTCTCAACACTAAGCTAACACACACCTCGTTTCAGCACTACAGCTAACACACACTTCGCCTAAACACACTACAGCTAACACACACCTCGTGTCAACACACTACAGCTAACACACACCTCGTTTCAGCACTACAGCAAACACACACTTCTTCTCAACACTACAGCTAACACACACCTCGTCTCAACACACTACAGGCAACACACATCTCGTCTCAACGCACTACAGCTAACACGCACACCTCGTCTCAACACACTACAGCCAACACACACCTCGTCTCAGCACATTACAGCTAACACACACTTCGTCTAAACACACTGCAGCTAACACACATCTCGTCTCAACACACTACAGCTAACACACACCTCGTCTCTACACACTACAGCTAACACACACCTCGTTTCAGCACTACAGCTAACACACCTCGTCTCAACACACTAAAGCTAACACACATCTCGTCTCAACACACTACAGCTAACACGCACACCTCGTCTCAACACACTACAGCTAACACACACCTCGTCTCAGCACACTACAGCTAACACACACCTCGTGTCAACACACTACAGCTAACACACACCTCGTTTCAGCACTACAGCTAACACACACTTCGTCTAAACACACTGCAGCTAACACACACCTCGTCTCAACACACTACAGCTAACACGCACACCTCGTCTCAACACACTACAGCTAACACACACTTCGTCTCAACACACTACAGCTAACACACACCTCGTCTCAACACACTACAGCTAACACACAGCTCGTGTCAACACACTACAGCTAACACACACCTCGTCTGAACAGACTATAGCTAACACACACCTCGTCTCAACACTACAGCTAACACACACCTCGTCGCAACACTACAGTTAACACACATCTCGTCTCAACACACTACAGCTAACACGCACACGTCGTCTGAAAACACTAAGCTAACACACACCTCGTCTCAACACACAACAGCTAACACACACACCTCGTCTCAGCACACTACAGCTAACACACACTTCGTCTCAACACTACAGCTAACACACACCTCGTCTCAACACACTACAGCTACCACACATCTCGTCTCAACACACTACAGCTAACACGCACACCTCGTCTCAACACACTACAGCTAACACACACCTCGTCTCAGCACACTACAGCTAACACACACTTCGTTTAAACACACTACAGCTAACACACACCTCGTCTCAACACTACAGCTAACACACACCTCGTCTCAACACACTACAGCTAACACTCACACCTCGTCTCAACACTACAGCTAACACGCACACCTCGTCTCAACACACTAAGGCTAACACGCACACCTCGTCTCAACACACTACAGCTAACACACACTTCATCTCAACACACTACAGCTAACACGCACACCTCGTCTCAACACACTACAGGTAACACGCACACCTCGTCTGAACACACTACAGCTAACACACACCTCGTCTCAGTACACTACAGATAACACACACTTCGTCTAAACACACTACAGCTAACAGTCACACCTCGTCTGAACACACTACAGCTAACACACACCTCGTCTCAACACTACAGCTAAGACACACCTCGTCTCAACACACTACAGGCAACACACAGCTTGTGTCAACACACTACAGCTAACACACACCTCGTCTCAACACTACAGCTAACACACACCTCGTCTCAACACGCTGCAGCTAACACACACCTCGTCTCAACACGCTGCAGCTAACACGCACACCTCGTCTGAACAGACTATAGCTAACACACACCTCGTCTCAACGCACTACAGCTAACACGCACACCTCGTCTGAACAGACTATAGCTAACACACACCTCGTCTCAACACTACAGCTAACACACACCTCGTCGCAATACTACAGCTAACACACATCTCGTCTCAACACACTACAGCTAACACGCACACCTCGTCTGAACACACTAAGCTAATACACACCTCGTCTCAACACACTACAGCTAACACACACCTCGTCTCTTCACACTACAGCTAACACACACTTCGTCTAAACACACTACAGCTAACACACACTTCGTCTAAACACACTACAGCTAACACGCACACCTCGTCTGAACAGACTATAGCTAACACACACCTCGTCTCAACACTACAGCTAACACACACCTCGTCTCAGTACACTACAGCTAACACACACTTCGTCTAAACACACTACAGCTAACACTCACACCTCGTCTGAACACACTACCGCTATCACACCTCGTCTCAACACTACAGCTAAGACACACCTCGTCACAACACACTACAGCTAACACGCACACCTCGTCTCAACACACTACAGCTAACACACACTTCGTCTCAACACTAAGCTAACACACACCTCGTTTCAGCACTACAGCTAACACACACTTCGCCTAAACACACTACAGCTAACACACACCTCGTGTCAACACACTACAGCTAACACACACCTCGTTTCAGCACTACAGCTAACACACACTTCGTCTCAACACTACAGCTAACACACACCTCGTCTCAACACACTACAGGCAACAAACATCTCGTCTCAACGCACTACAGCTAACACGCACACCTCGTCTGAACACACTACAGCTAACACACACTTCGTCTCAACACACTACAGCTAACACGCACACCTCGTCTCAACACAGTACAGCTAACACACAGCTCGTTTCAGCACTACAGCTAACACACAGCTCGTGTCAACACACTACAGCTAACACACAGCTCGTGTCAACACACTACAGCTAACACACACCTCGTTTCAGCACTACAGCTAACACACAACTCGTCTCAACACTACAGCTAACACACATCTCGTCTCAACACACTACAGCTAACACACATCTCGTCTCAACGCACTACAGCTAACACGCACACCTCGTCTGAACACACTACAGCTAACACACAACTCGTCTCAACACTACACCTAACACAGAACTCGTCTCAACACAATAGCTAACACACACCTCGTCTCAACACTGCATCCAACACACACCTCGTCTCAATACACTACAGCTAACATACACCTCGTCTCAACACTGCATCCAACACACACCTCGTCTCAATACACTACAGCTAACATACACCTCGTCTCAACACACTACAGCTAACACACACCTTGTCTCAACACTACAGCTAACACACACCTCGTCTCAACACACTACAGCTAACACACACCTCGTCTCAACACACTACAGCTAACACACACTTCGTCTAAACACACTACAGCTAACACACACCTCGTCTCAACACTACAGCTAACACACACCTCGTCTCAACACACTAAGGCTAACACGCACACCTCGTCTGAACACACTACAGCTAACACACACCTCGTCTCAACACTACAGCTAAGACACACCTCGTCTCAACACACTACAGCTAACACACACCTCGTCTCAACACACTACAGCTAACACGCACACCTCGTCTCAACACACTACAGCTAACACACACCTCGTCTCAACACACTACAGGCAACAAACATCTCGTCTCAACGCACTACAGCTAACACGCACACCTCGTCTGAACACACTACAGCTAACACACACTTCGTCTCAACACACTACAGCTAACACGCACACCTCGTCTCAACACAGTACAGCTAACACACAGCTCGTTTCAGCACTACAGCTAACACACAGCTCGTGTCAACACACTACAGCTAACACACACCTCGTCTCAACACACTACAGCTAACACGCACACCTCGTCTCAACACACTACAGCTAACACGCACACCTCGTCTGAACACACTACAGCTAACACACACCTCGTCTCAGTACACTACAGGTAACACACACTTCGTCTAAACACACTACAGCTAACACTCACACCTCGTCTGAACACACTACAGCTAACACACACCTCGTCTCAACACTACAGCTAAGACACACCTCGTCTCAACACACTACAGCTAACACGCACACCTCGTCTCAACACAGTACAGCTAACACACAGCTCGTGTCAACACACTACAGCTAACACACACCTCGTTTCAGCACTACAGCTAACACACACCTCGTCTCAACACACTACAGCTAACACACAGCTCGTGTCAACACACTACAGCTAACACACACCTCGTCTCAACACTACAGCTAACACACACCTCGTCTCAACACGCTGCAGCTAACACACACCTCGTCTCAACGCACTACAGCTAACACGCACACCTCGTCTGAACAGACTATAGCTAACACACACCTCGTCTCAACACTACAGCTAACAGACACCTCGTCGCAACACTACAGCTAACACACATCTCGTCTCAACACACTACAGCTAACACGCACACCTCGTCTGAACACACTAAGCTAACACACACCTCGTCTCAACACACTACAGCTAACACACACCTCGTCTCAGCACACTACAGCTAACACACACTTCGTCTAAACACACTACAGCTAACACACACTTCGTCTAAACACACTACAGCTAACACTCACACCTCGTCTGAACACACTACAGCTAAGACACACCTCGTCTCAACACACTACAGCTAACACGCACACCTCGTCTCAACACACTACAGCTAACACACACCTCGTTTCAGCACTACAGCTAACACACACTTCGTCTCAACACTAAGCTAACACACACCTCGTTTCAGCACTACAGCTAACACACACTTCGCCTAAACACACTACAGCTAACACACACCTCGTGTCAACACACTACAGCTAACACACACCTCGTTTCAGCACTACAGCTAACACACACTTCGTCTCAACACTACAGCTAACACACACCTCGTCTCAACACACTACAGGCAACACACATCTCGTCTCAACGCACTACAGCTAACACGCACACCTCGTCTGAACACACTACAGCTAACACACACCTCGTCTCAACACACTACAGCCAACACACACCTCGTCTCAGCACACTACAGCTAACACACACTTCGTCTAAACACACTGCAGCTAACACACATCTCGTCTCAACACACTACAGCTAACACACACCTCGTCTCTACACACTACAGCTAACACACACCTCGTTTCAGCACTACAGCTAACACACCTCGTCTCAACGCACTAAAGCTAACACACATCTCGTCTCAACACACTACAGCTAACACGCACACCTCGTCTCAACACACTACAGCTAACACACACCTCGTGTCAACACACTACAGCTAACACACACCTCGTTTCAGCACTACAGCTAACACACACTTCGTCTAAACACACTGCAGCTAACACACACCTCGTCTCAACACACTACAGCTAACACGCACACCTCGTCTCAACACACTACAGCTAACACACACTTCGTCTCAACACACTACAGCTAACACACACCTCGTCTCAACACACTACAGCTAACACACAGCTCGTGTCAACACACTACAGCTAACACACAGCTCGTCTGAACAGACTATAGCTAACACACACCTCGTCTCAACACTACAGCTAACACACACCTCGTCGCAACACTACAGTTAACACACATCTCGTCTCAACACACTACAGCTAACACGCACACCTCGTCTGAACACACTAAGCTAACACACACCTCGTCTCAACACACTACAGCTAACACACACCTCGTCTCAGCACACTACAGTTAACACACACTTCGTCTAAACACACTACAGCTAACACACACCTCGTCTCAACACTACAGCTAACACACACACCTCGTCTGAACACACTACAGCTAACACACACACCTCGTCTCAACACACTACAGCTAACACGCACACCTCGTCTGAAAACACTACAGCTAACACACACCTCGTCTCAGCACACTACAGCTAACACGCACACCTCGTCTGAACACACTAAGCTAACACACACCTCGTCTCAACACACTACAGCTAACACACACCTCGTCTCAGCACACTACAGCTAACACGCACACCTCGTCTGAACACACTAAGCTAACACACACCTCGTCTCAACACACTACAGCTAACACACACCTCGTCTCAGCACACTACAGCTAACACACACCTTGTCTCAACACTGCATCTAACACACACCTCGTCTCAACACTACAGCTAACATACACCTCGTCTCAATACACTACAGCTAACACACACCTCGTCTAAACACACTACAGCTAACACACAGCTCGTGTCAACACACTACAGCTAACACACACCTCGTTTCAGCACTACAGCTAACACACACCTCGTCTCAACACTAAGCTAACACACACCTCGTCTCAACACACTACAGCTAACACACACCTCGTCTCAGCACACTACAGTTAACACACACTTCGTCTCAACACACTACAGCTACCACACACCTCGTCTCAACACACTACAGCTAACACGCACACCTCGTCTGAACACACTACAGCTAACACACACACCTCGTCTCAACACACTACAGCTAACACGCACACCTCGTCTGAAAACACTGAGCTAACACACACCTCGTCTCAACACACTACAGCTAACACACACCTCGTCTCAGCACACTACAGCTAACACACACTTCGTCTCAACACTACAGCTAACACACAGCTCGTCTCAACACACTACAGCTACCACACATCTCGTCTCAACACACTACAGCTAACACGCACACCTCGTCTGAACACAGTACAGCTAACACACACCTCGTCTCAGCACACTACAGCTAACACACACTTCGTTTAAACACACTACAGCTAACACACACTTCGTCTCAACACTACAGCTAACACACACCTCGTCTCAACACACTACAGCTAACACTCACACCTCGTCTGAACACACTACAGCTAACACACACCTCGTCCCAACACTACAGCGAAGACACACCCCGTCTCAACACTACAGCTAACATACACTTCGTCTCAACACACACTTCGTCTCAACACACTACAGCTAACACACACCTCGTCTCAACACACTACAGCTAACACACAGCTCGTGTCAACACACTACAGGTAACACACACCTCGTTTCAGCACTACAGCTAACACACACCTCGTCTCAACACTACAGCTAACACACACCTCGTCTCAAGACTACAGCTAACACACATCTCGTCTCAACACACTACAGCTATCACGCACACCTCGTCTGAACACACTAAGCTAACACACACCTCGTCTCAACACACTACAGCTAACACACACCTCGTCTCAGCACACTACAACTAACACACACTTCGTCTAAACACACTACAGCTAACACGCACACCTCGTCTGAACACACTACAGCTAACACACACCTCGTCTCAACACACTACAGCCAACACACACCTCGTCTCAGCACACTACAGGTAACACACACCTCGTTTCAGCACTGCAACTAACACACCTCGTCTCAACACTACAGCTAACACACATCTCGTCTCAATGCACTACAGCTAACACGCACACCTCGTCTCAACACACTACAGCTAACACACATCTCGTCTCAACACACTACAGCTAACACGCACACCTCGTCTGAAAACACTAAGCTAACACACACCTCGTCTCAACACACTACAGCTAACACACACACCTCGTCTCAGCACACTACAGCTAACACACACTTCGTCTCAACACTACAGCTAACACACACCTCGTCTCAACACACTACAGCTACCACACATCTCGTCTCAACACACTACAGCTAACACGCGCACCTCGTCTCAACACACTACAGCTAACACACACCTCGTCTCAGCACACTACAGCTAACACACACTTCGTTTAAACACACTACAGCTAACACACACCTCGTCTCAACACTACAGCTAACACACACCTCGTCTCAACACACTACAGCTAACACTCACACCTCGTCTCAACACACCACAGCTAACACACACCTCGTCTCAACACACTACAGCCAACACACACCTCGTCTCAGCACACTACAGCTAACACACACTTCGTCTAAACACACTGCAGCTAACACACATCTCGTCTCAACACACTACAGCTAACACACACCTCGTCTCTACACACTACAGCTAACACACACCTCGTTTCAGCACTACAGCTAACACACCTCGTCTCAACGCACTAAAGCTAACACACATCTCGTCTCAACACACTACAGCTAACACGCACACCTCGTCTCAACACACTACAGCTAACACACACCTCGTCTCAGCACACTACAGCTAACACACACCTCGTGTCAACACACTACAGCTAACACACACCTCGTTTCAGCACTACAGCTAACACACACTTCGTCTAAACACACTGCAGCTAACACACACCTCGTCTCAACACACTACAGCTAACACGCACACCTCGTCTCAACACACTACAGCTAACACACACTTCGTCTCAACACACTACAGCTAACACACACATCGTCTCAACACACTACAGCTAACACACAGCTCGTGTCAACACACTACAGCTAACACACAGCTCGTCTGAACAGACTATAGCTAACACACACCTCGTCTCAACACTACAGCTAACACACACCTCGTCGCAACACTACAGTTAACACACATCTCGTCTCAACACACTACAGCTAACACGCACACCTCGTCTGAACACACTAAGCTAACACACACCTCGTCTCAACACACTACAGCTAACACACACCTCGTCTCAGCACACTACAGTTAACACACACTTCGTCTAAACACACTACAGCTAACACACACCTCGTCTCAACACTACAGCTAACACACACCTCGTCTCAACACACTACAGCTACCACACACCTCGTCTCAACACACTACAGCTAACACGCACACCTCGTCTGAACACACTACAGCTAACACACACACCTCGTCTCAACACACTACAGCTAACACGCACACCTCGTCTGAAAACACTGAGCTAACACACACCTCGTCTCAACACACTACAGCTAACACACACCTCGTCTCAGCACACTACAGCTAACATACACTTCGTCTCAACACTACAGCTAACACACAGCTCGTCTCAACACACTACAGCTACCACACATCTCGTCTCAACACACTACAGCTAACACGCACACCTCGTCTGAACACACTACAGCTAACACACACCTCGTCTCAGCACACTACAGCTAACACACACTTCGTTTAAACACACTACAGCTAACACACACTTCGTCTCAACACTACAGCTAACACACACCTCGTCTCAACACACTACAGCTAACACTCACACCTCGTCTGAACACACTACAGCTAACACACACCTCGTCCCAACACTACAGCGAAGACACACCCCGTCTCAACACTACAGCTAACATACACTTCGTCTCAACACACACTTCGTCTCAACACACTACAGCTAACACACACCTCGTCTCAACACACTACAGCTAACACACAGCTCGTGTCAACACACTACAGGTAACACACACCTCGTTTCAGCACTACAGCTAACACACACCTCGTCTCAACACTACAGCTAACACACACCTCGTCTCAAGACTACAGCTAACACACATCTCGTCTCAACACACTACAGCTATCACGCACACCTCGTCTGAACACACTAAGCTAACACACACCTCGTCTCAACACACTACAGCTAACACACACCTCGTCTCAGCACACTACAGCTAACACACACTTCGTCTAAACACACTACAGCTAACACGCACACCTCGTCTGAACACACTACAGCTAACACACACCTCGTCTCAACACACTACAGCCAACACACACCTCGTCTCAGCACACTACAGGTAACACACACCTCGTTTCAGCACTGCAACTAACACACCTCGTCTCAACACTACAGCTAACACACATCTCGTCTCAACGCACTACAGCTAACACGCACACCTCGTCTCAACACACTACAGCTAACACACATCTCGTCTCAACACAGTACAGCTAACACACACACCTCGTCTCAGCACACTACAGCTAACACACACTTCGTCTCAACACTACAGCTAACACACACCTCGTCTCAACACACTACAGCTACCACACATCTCGTCTCAACACACTACAGCTAACACGCACACCTCGTCTCAACACACTACAGCTAACACACACACCTCGTCTCAGCACACTACAGCTAACACACACTTCGTCTCAACACTACAGCTAACACACACCTCGTCTCAACACACTACAGCTACCACACATCTCGTCTCAACACACTACAGCTAACACGCACACCTCGTCTCAACACACTACAGCTAACACACACCTCGTCTCAGCACACTACAGCTAACACACACTTCGTTTAAACACACTACAGCTAACACACACCTCGTCTCAACACTACAGCTAACACACACCTCGTCTCAACACACTACAGCTAACACTCACACCTCGTCTCAACACACCACAGCTAACACACACCTCGTCTCAACACTACAGCTAACACGCACACCTCGTCTCAACACACTAAGGCTAACACGCACACCTCGTCTCAACACACTACAGCTAACACACACTTCGTCTCAACACACTACAGCTAACACAGAACTCGTCTCAACACAATAGCTAACACACACCTCGTCTCAACACTGCATCTAACACACACCTCGTCTCAACACACTACAGCTAACATACACCTCGTCTCAATACACTACAGCTAACACACACCTCGTCTCAACACACTACAGCTAACACACACCTCGTCTAAACACACTACAGCTAACACACAGCTGGTGTCAACACACTACAGCTAACACACACCTCGTTTCAGCACTACAGCTAACACACACCTCGTCTCAACACTACAGCTAAGACACACCTCGTCTCAACACACTACAGCTAACACACATCTCGTCTCAACGCACTACAGCTAACACGCACACCTCGTCTGAACACACTACAGCTAACACACAACTCGTCTCAACACTACACCTAACACAGAACTCGTCTCAACACAATAGCTAACACACACCTCGTCTCAACACTGCATCTAACACACACCTCGTCTCAACACTACAGCTAACATACACCTCGTCTCAATACACTACAGCTAACACACACCTCGTCTAAACACACTACAGCTAACACACAGCTCGTGTCAACACACTACAGCTAACACACACCTCGTTTCAGCACTACAGCTAACACACACCTCGTCTCAACACTACAGCTAACACGCACACCTCGTCTGAACACACTACAGCTAACACACACCTCGTCTCAACACACTAAGGCTAACACGCACACCTCGTCTCAACACACTACAGCTAACACACACTTCGTCTCAACACACTACAGCTAACACGCACACCTCGTCTCAACACACTACAGCTAACACGCACACCTCGTCTGAACACACTACAGCTAACACACACCTCGTCTCAGTACACTACAGGTAACACACACTTCGTCTAAACACACTACAGCTAACACTCACACCTCGTCTGAACACACTACAGCTAACACACACCTCGTCTCAACACTACAGCTAAGACACACCTCGTCTCAACACACTACAGCTAACACGCACACCTCGTCTCAACACACTACAGCTAACACACAGCTCGTGTCAACACACTACAGCTAACACACACCTCGTTTCAGCACTACAGCTAACACACACCTCGTCTCAACACACTACAGCTAACACACAGCTCGTGTCAACACACTACAGCTAACACACACCTCGTCTCAACACTACAGCTAACACACACCTCGTCTCAACACGCTGCAGCTAACACACACCTCGTCTCAACGCACTACAGCTAACACGCACACCTCGTCTGAACAGACTATAGCTAACACACACCTCGTCTCAACACTACAGCTAACACACACCTCGTCTCTACACACTACACACACCTCGTTTCAGCACTACAGCTAACACACCTCGTCTCAACACACTAAAGCTAACACACATCTCGTCTCAACACACTACAGCTAACACGCACACCTCGTCTCAACACAATACAGCTAACACACACCTCGTCTCAGCACACTACAGCTAACACACACCTCGTGTCAACACACTACAGCTAACACACACCTCGTTTCAGCACTACAGCTAACACACACTTCGTCTAAACACACTGCAGCTAACACAAACCTCGTCTCAACACACTACAGCTAACACGCACACCTCGTCTCAACACACTACAGCTAACACACAGTTCGTCTCAACACACTACAGCTAACACACACCTCGTCTCAACACACTACAGCTAACACACAGCTCGTGTCAACACACTACAGCTAACACACACCTCGTCTGAACAGACTATAGCTAACACACACCTCGTCTCAACACTACAGCTAACACACACCTCGTCGCAACACTACAGTTAACACACATCTCGTCTCAACACACTACAGCTAACACGCACACCTCGTCTGAACACACTAAGCTAACACACACCTCGTCTCAACACACTACAGCTAACACACACCTCGTCTCAGCACACTACAGTTAACACACACTTCGTCTAAACACACTACAGCTAACACACACCTCGTCTCAACACTACAGCTAACACACACCTCGTCTCAACACACTACAGCTACCACACACCTCGTCTCAACACACTACAGCTAACACGCACACCTCGTCTGAACACACTACAGCTAACACACACACCTCGTCTCAACACACTACAGCTAACACGCACACCTCGTCTGAAAACACTGAGCTAACACAAACCTCGTCTCAACACACTACAGCTAACACACACCTCGTCTCAGCACACTACAGCTAACACACACTTCGTCTCAACACTACAGCTAACACACAGCTCGTCTCAACACACTACAGCTACCACACATCTCGTCTCAACACACTACAGCTAACACGCACACCTCGTCTCAACACACTACAGCTAACACACACCTCGTCTCAGCACACTACAGCTAACACACACTTCGTTTAAACACACTACAGCTAACACACACTTCGTCTCAACACTACAGCTAACACACACCTCGTCTCAACACACTACAGCTAACACTCACACCTCGTCTGAACACACTACAGCTAACACGCACCTCGTCTCAACACACTACAGCTAACACACAGCTCGTGTCAACACACTACAGGTAACACACACCTCGTTTCAGCACTACAGCTAACACACACCTCGTCTCAACACTACAGCTAACACACACCTCGTCTCAAGACTACAGCTAACACACATCTCGTCTCAACACACTACAGCTATCACGCACACCTCGTCTGAACACACTAAGCTAACACACACCTCGTCTCAACACACTACAGCTAACACACACCTCGTCTCAGCACACTACAGCTAACACACACTTCGTCTAAACACACTACAGCTAACACGCACACCTCGTCTGAACACACTACAGCTAACACACACCTCGTCTCAACACACTACAGCCAACACACACCTCGTCTCAGCACACTACAGGTAACACACACCTCGTTTCAGCACTACAACTAACACACCTCGTCTCAACACTACAGCTAACACACATCTCGTCTCAACGCACTACAGCTAACACGCACACCTCGTCTCAACACACTACAGCTAACACACATCTCGTCTCAACACACTACAGCTAACACGCACACCTCGTCTGAAAACACTAAGCTAACACACACCTCGTCTCAACACACTACAGCTAACACACACACCTCGTCTCAGCACACTACAGCTAACACACACTTCGTCTCAACACTACAGCTAACACACACCTCGTCTCAACACACTACAGCTACCACACATCTCGTCTCAACACACTACAGCTAACACGCACACCTCATCTCAACACACTACAGCTAACACACACCTCGTCTCAGCACACTACAGCTAACACACACTTCGTTTAAACACATTACAGCTAACACACACCTCGTCTCAACACTACAGCTAACACACACCTCGTCTCAACACACTACAGCTAACACTCACACCTCGTCTCAACACACCACAGCTAACACACACCTCGTCTCAACACTACAGCTAACACGCACACCTCGTCTCAACACACTAAGGCTAACACGCACACCTCGTCTCAACACACTACAGCTAACACACACTTCGTCTCAACACACTACAGCTAACACGCACACCTCGTCTCAACACACTACAGCTAACACGCACACCTCGTCTGAACACACTACAGCTAACACACACCTCGTCTCAGTACACTACAGGTAACACACACTTCGTCTAAACACACTACAGCTAACAGTCACACCTCGTCTGAACACACTACAGCTAACACACACCTCGTCTCAACACTACAGCTAAGACACACCTCGTCTCAACACACTACAGCTAACACGCACACCTCGTCTCAACACACTACAGCTAACACACAGCTTGTGTCAACACACTACAGCTAACACACACCTCGTTTCAGCACTACAGCTAACACACACCTCGTCTCAACACACTACAGCTAAGACACAGCTCGTGTCAACACACTACAGCTAACACACACCTCGTCTCAACACTACAGCTAACACACACCTCGTCTCAACACGCTGCAGCTAACACACACCTCGTCTCAACACGCTGCAGCTAACACGCACACCTCGTCTGAACAGACTATAGCTAACACACACCTCGTCTCAACACTACAGCTAACACACACCTCGTCGCAATACTACAGCTAACACACATCTCGTCTCAACACACTACAGCTAACACGCACACCTCGTCTGAACACACTAAGCTAACACACACCTCGTCTCAACACACTACAGCTAACACACACCTCGTCTCAGCACACTACAGCTAACACACACTTCGTCTAAACACACTACAGCTAACACACAGTTCGTCTAAACACACTACAGCTAACACTCACACCTCGTCTGAACACACTACAGCTAACACACACCTCGTCTCAACACTACAGCTAAGACACACCTCGTCTCAACACACTACAGCTAACACGCACACCTCGTGTCAACACACTACAGCTAACACACACCTCGTTTCAGCACTACAGCTAACACACACGTCGTCTCAACACTACAGCTAACACACACCTCGTCTCAACACACTACAGGCAACACACATCTCGTCTCAACGCACTACAGCTAACACGCACACCTCGTCTGAACACACTACAGCTAACACACACCTCGTCTCAACACACTACAGCCAACACACACCTCGTCTCAGCACACTACAGCTAACACACACTTCGTCTAAACACACTGCAGCTAACACACATCTCGTCTCAACACACTACAGCTAACACACACCTCGTCTCTACACACTACAGCTAACACACACCTCGTTTCAGCACTACAGCTAACACACCTCGTCTCAACACACTAAAGCTAACACACATCTCGTCTCAACACACTACAGCTAACACGCACACCTCGTCTCAACACACTACAGCTAACACACACCTCGTCTCAGCACACTACAGCTAACACACACCTCGTGTCAAGACACTACAGCTAACACGCACACCTCGTCTGAACACACTACAGCTAACACACACACCTCGTCTCAACACACTAAGGCTAACACGCACACCTCGTCTGAAAACACTAAGCTAACACACACCTCGTCTCAACACACTACAGCTACCACACATCTCGTCTCAACACACTACAGCTAACACGCACACCTCGTCTCAACACACTACAGCTAACACACACCTCGTCTCAGCACACTACAGCTAACACACACTTCGTTTAAACACACTACAGCTAACACACACTTCGTCTCAACACTACAGCTAACACACACCTCGTCTCAACACACTACAGCTAACACTCACACCTCGTCTGAACACACTACAGCTAACACACACCTCGTCCCAACACTACAGCGAAGACACACCTCGTCTCAACACTACAGCTAACACACACTTCGTCTCAACACTAAGCTAACACACACCTCGTTTCAGCACTACAGCTAACACACACTTCGCCTAAACACACTACAGCTAACACACACCTCGTGTCAACACACTACAGCTAACACACACCTCGTTTCAGCACTACAGCTAACACACACCTCGTCTCAACACTACAGCTAACACACTACAGCTACCACACACCTCGTCTCAACACACTACAGCTAACACGCACACCTCGTCTGAACACACTACAGCTAACACACACACCTCGTCTCAACACACTACAGCTAACACGCACACCTCGTCTGAAAACACTAAGCTAACACACACCTCGTCTCAACACACTACAGCTAACACACACCTCGTCTCAGCACACTACAGCTAACACACACTTCGTCTCAACACTACAGCTAACACACAGCTCGTCTCAACACACTACAGCTACCACACATCTCGTCTCAACACACTACAGCTAACACTCACACCTCGTCTGAACACACTACAGCTAACACACACCTCGTCCCAACACTACAGCGAAGAAACACCTCGTCTCAACACTACAGCTAACACACACTTCGTCTCAACACACACTTCGTCTCAACACACTACAGCTAACACACACCTCGTCTCAACACACTACAGCTAACACACAGCTCGTCTGAACACACTACAGCTAACACACACACCTCGTCTGAACACACTAAGGCTAACACGCACACCTCGTCTGAAAACACTAAGCTAACACACACCTCGTCTCAACACACTACAGCTACCACACATCTCGTCTCAACACACTACAGCTAACACGCACACCTCGTCTCAACACACTACAGCTAACACACACCTCGTCTCAGCACACTACAGCTAACACACACTTCGTTTAAACACACTACAGCTAACACACACTTCGTCTCAACACTACAGCTAACACACACCTCGTCTCAACACACTACAGCTAACACACAGCTCGTCTCAACACACTACAGCTACCACACATCTCGTCTCAACACACTACAGCTAACACTCACACCTCGTCTGAACACACTACAGCTAACACACACCTCGTCCCAACACTACAGCGAAGAAACACCTCGTCTCAACACTACAGCTAACACACACTTCGTCTCAACACACACTTCGTCTCAACACACTACAGCTAACACACACCTCGTCTCAACACACTACAGCTAACACACAGCTCGTGTCAACACACTACAGGTAACACACACCTTGTTTCAGCACTACAGCTAACACACACCTCGTCTCAACACTACAGCTAACACACACCTCGTCTCAACACTACAGCTAACACACATCTCGTCTCAACACACTACAGCTAACACGCACACCTCGTCTGAACACACTAAGCTAACACACACCTCGTCTCAACACACTACAGCTAACACACACCTCGTCTCAGCACACTACAGCTAACACACACTTCGTCTAAACACACTACAGCTAACACACACCTCGTCTCAACACTACAGCTAACACACACCTCGTCTCAACACACTACAGCTACCACACACCTCGTCTCAACACACTACAGCTAACACGCACACCTCGTCTGAACACACTACAGCTAACACACACCTCGTCTCAGCACACTACAGCTAACACACACTTCGTCTAAACACACTACAGCTAACACTCACACCTCGTCTGAATACACTACAGCTAACACACCTCGTCTCAACACTACAGCTAAGACACACCTCGTCTCAACACACTACAGCTAACACACACCTCCTTTCAGCACTACAGCTCGTCTCAACACACTAAAGCTAACACACATCTCGTCTCAACACACTACAGCTAACACGCACACCTCGTCTCAACACACTACAGCTAACACACACCTCGGCTCAGCACACTACAGCTAACACACACCTCGTGTCAACACACTACAGCTAACACACACCTCGTTTCAGCACTACAGCTAACACACACTTCGTCTCAACACACTACAGCTAACACGCACACCTCGTCTCAACACACTACAGCTAACACGCACACCTCGTCTGAACACACTACAGCTAACACACACCTCGTGTCAGTACACTACAGGTAACACACACCTCGTTTCAGCACTACAGCTAACACACACCTCGTCTCAACACGCTGCAGCTAACACACACCTCGTCTCAACACGCTGCAGCTAACACGCACACCTCGTCTGAACAGACTATAGCTAACACACACCTCGTCTCAACGCACTACAGCTAACACGCACACCTCGTCTGAACAGACTATAGCTAACACACACCTCGTCTCAACACTACAGCTAACACACACCTCGTCGCAACACTACAGCTAACACACATCTCGTCTCAACACACTACAGCTAACACGCACACCTCGTCTGAACACACTAAGCTAACACACACCTCGTCTGAACAAACTACAGCTAACACACACCTCGTCTCAGCACACTACAGCTAACACACACTTCGTCTAAACACACTACAGCTAACACACACCGTCTAAACACACTACAGCTAACACTCACACCTCGTCTGAACACACTACAGCTAACACACACCTCGTCTCAACACTACAGCTAAGACACACCTCGTCTCAACACACTACAGCTAACACGCACACCTCGTCTCAACACACTACAGCTAACACACACCTCGTTTCAGCACTACAGCTAACACACACTTCGTCTCAACACTAAGCTAACACACACCTCGTTTCAGCACTACAGCTAACACACACTTCGCCTAAACACACTACAGCTAACACACACCTCGTGTCAACACACTACAGCTAACACACACCTCGTTTCAGCACTACAGCTAACACACACTTCGTCTCAACACTACAGCTAACACACACCTCGTTTCAGCACTACAGCTAACACACCTCGTCTCAACACACTAAAGCTAACACACATCTCGTCTCAACACACTACAGCTAACACGCACACCTCGTCTCAACACACTTCAGCTAACACACAGCTCGTGTCAACACACTACAGCTAACACACACCTCGTCTGAACAGACTATAGTTAACACACACCTCGTCTCAACACTACAGCTAACACACACCTCGTCGCAACACTACAGTTAACACACATCTCGTCTCAACACACTACAGCTAACACGCACACCTCGTCTGAACACACTAAGCTAACACACACTTCGTCTAAACACACTACAGCTAACACACACCTCGTCTCAACACTACAGCTAACACACACCTCGTCTCAACACACTACAGCTACCACACACCTCGTCTCAACAGACTACAGCTAACACGCACACCTCGTCTGAACACACTACAGCTAACACACACACCTCGTCTCAACACACTACAGCTAACACGCACACCTCGTCTGAAAACACTAAGCTAACACACACCTCGTCTCAACACACTACAGCTAACACACACCTCGTCTCAGCACACTACAGCTAACACACACTTCGTCTCAACACTACAGCTAACACACAGCTCGTCTCAACACACTACAGCTACCACACATCTCGTCTCAACACACTACAGCTAACACGCTCACCTCGTCTCAACACACTACAGCTAACACACACCTCGTCTCAGCACACTACAGCTAACACACACTTCGTTTAAACACACTACAGCTAACACACACTTCGTCTCAACACTACAGCTAACACACACCTCGTCTCAACACACTACAGCTAACACTCACACCTCGTCTGAACACACTACAGGTAACACACACCTCATCCCAACACTACAGCGAAGACACACCTCGTCTCAACACTACAGCTAACACACACTTCGTCTCAACACACACTTCGTCTCAACACACTACAGCTAACACACACCTCGTCTCAACACACTACAGCTAACACACAGCTCGTGTCAACACACTACAGGTAACACACACCTTGTTTCAGCACTACAGCTAACACACACCTCGTCTCAACACTACAGCTAACACACACCTCGTCTCAACACTACAGCTAACACACATCTCGTCTCAACACACTACAGCTAACACGCACACCTCGTCTGAACACACTAAGCTAACACACACCTCGTCTCAACACACTACAGCTAACACACACCTCGTCTCAGCACACTACAGCTAACACACACTTCGTCTAAACACACTACAGCTAACACGCACACCTCGTCTGAACACACTACAGCTAACACACACCTCGTCTCAACACACTACAGCCAACACACACCTCGTCTCCGCACACTACAGCTAACACACACCTCGTTTCAGCACTACAGCTAACACACCTCGTCTCAACACTACAGCTAACACACATCTCGTCTCAACGCACTACAGCTAACACGCACACCTCGTCTCAACACACTACAGCTAACACACATCTCGTCTCAACACACTACAGCTAACACGCACACCTCGTCTGAAAACACTAAGCTAACACACACCTCGTCTCAACACACTACACCTAACACACACACCTCGTCTCAGCACACTACAGCTAACACACACTTCGTCTAAACACTACAGCTAACACACACCTCGTCTCAAGACACTACAGCTACCACACATCTCGTCTCAACACACTACAGCTAACACGCACACCTCGTCTCAACACACTACAGCTAACACACACCTCGTCTCAGCACACTACAGCTAACACACACTTCGTTTAAACACAGTACAGCTAACACACACCTCGTCTCAACACTACAGCTAACACACACCTCGTCTCAACACACTACAGCTAACACTCACACCTCGTCTGAACACACTACAGCTAACACACACCTCGTCCCAACACTACAGCGAAGACACACCTCGTCTCAACACTACAGCTAACACATACTTCGTCTCAACACACACTTCGTCTCAACACACTACAGCTAACACACACCTCGTCTCAGCACACTACAGCTAACACACACTTCGTCTAAACACACTACAGCTAACACACACCTCGTCTCAACACTACAGCTAACACACACCTCGTCTCAACACACTACAGCTAACACGCACACCTCGTCTGAACACACTACAGCTAACACACACCTCGTCTCAGCACACTACAGCTAACACACACTTCGTCTAAACACACTACAGCTAACACTCACACCTCGTCTGAACACACTACAGCTAAGACACACCTCGTCTCAACACACTACAGCTAACACGCACACCTCGTCTCAACACACTACAGCTAACACACACCTCGTTTCAGCACTACAGCTAACACACACTTCGTCTCAACACTAAGCTAACACACACCTCGTTTCAGCACTACAGCTAACACACACTTCGCCTAAACACACTACAGCTAACACACACCTCGTGTCAACACACTACAGCTAACACACACCTCGTTTCAGCACTACAGCAAACACACACTTCTTCTCAACACTACAGCTAACACACACCTCGGCTCAACACACTACAGCTAACACACAGCTCGTGTCAACACACTACAGCTAACACACACCTCGTCTCAACACTACAGCTAAGACACACCTCGTCTCAACACACTACAGCTAACACGCACACCTCGTCTCAACACACTACAGCTAACACACAGCTCGTGTCAACACACTACAGCTAACACACACCTCGTTTCAGCACTACAGCTAACACACACCTCGTCTCAACACACTACAGCTAACACACAGCTCGTGTCAA
Organism: Acipenser ruthenus; assembly: GCF_902713425.1. Lineage (NCBI taxonomy): Eukaryota > Metazoa > Chordata > Actinopteri > Acipenseriformes > Acipenseridae > Acipenser > Acipenser ruthenus. Next base: position 15,935,759 of record NC_081201.1, on the reverse strand, counting down.
CACACTACAGCTAACACACACCTCGTCTCAACACGCTGCAGCTAACACACACCTCGTCTCAACGCACTACAGCTAACACGCACACCTCGTCTGAACAGACTATAGCTAACACACACCTCGTCTCAACACTACAGCTAACACACACCTCGTCGCAACACTACAGCTAACACACATCTCGTCTCAACACACTACAGCTAACACGCACACCTCGTCTGAACACACTAAGCTAACACACACCTCGTCTCAACACACTACAGCTAACACACACCTCGTCTCAGCACACTACAGCTAACACACACTTCGTCTAAACACACTACAGCTAACACACACTTCGTCTAAACACACTACAGCTAACACTCACACCTCGTCTGAACACACTACAGCTAAGACACACCTCGTCTCAACACACTACAGCTAACACGCACACCTCGTCTCAACACACTACAGCTAACACACACCTCGTTTCAGCACTACAGCTAACACACACTTCGTCTCAACACTAAGCTAACACACACCTCGTTTCAGCACTACAGCTAACACACACTTCGCCTAAACACACTACAGCTAACACACACCTCGTGTCAACACACTACAGCTAACACACACCTCGTTTCAGCACTACAGCTAACACACACTTCGTCTCAACACTACAGCTAACACACACCTCGTCTCAACACACTACAGGCAACACACATCTCGTCTCAACGCACTACAGCTAACACGCACACCTCGTCTGAACACACTACAGCTAACACACACCTCGTCTCAACACACTACAGCCAACACACACCTCGTCTCAGCACACTACAGCTAACACACACTTCGTCTAAACACACTGCAGCTAACACACATCTCGTCTCAACACACTACAGCTAACACACACCTCGTCTCTACACACTACACACACCTCGTTTCAGCACTACAGCTAACACACCTCGTCTCAACACACTAAAGCTAACACACATCTCGTCTCAACACACTACAGCTAACACGCACACCTCGTCTCAACACAATACAGCTAACACACACCTCGTCTCAGCACACTACAGCTAACACACACCTCGTGTCAACACACTACAGCTAACACACACCTCGTTTCAGCACTACAGCTAACACACACTTCGTCTAAACACACTGCAGCTAACACACACCTCGTCTCAACACACTACAGCTAACACGCACACCTCGTCTCAACACACTACAGCTAACACACAGTTCGTCTCAACACACTACAGCTAACACACACCTCGTCTCAACACACTACAGCTAACACACAGCTCGTGTCAACACACTACAGCTAACACACACCTCGTCTGAACAGACTATAGCTAACACACACCTCGTCTCAACACTACAGCTAACACACACCTCGTCGCAACACTACAGTTAACACACATCTCGTCTCAACACACTACAGCTAACACGCACACCTCGTCTGAACACACTAAGCTAACACACACCTCGTCTCAACACACTACAGCTAACACACACCTCGTCTCAGCACACTACAGTTAACACACACTTCGTCTAAACACACTACAGCTAACACACACCTCGTCTCAACACTACAGCTAACACACACCTCGTCTCAACACACTACAGCTACCACACACCTCGTCTCAACACACTACAGCTAACACGCACACCTCGTCTGAACACACTACAGCTAACACACACACCTCGTCTCAACACACTACAGCTAACACGCACACCTCGTCTGAAAACACTGAGCTAACACAAACCTCGTCTCAACACACTACAGCTAACACACACCTCGTCTCAGCACACTACAGCTAACACACACTTCGTCTCAACACTACAGCTAACACACAGCTCGTCTCAACACACTACAGCTACCACACATCTCGTCTCAACACACTACAGCTAACACGCACACCTCGTCTCAACACACTACAGCTAACACACACCTCGTCTCAGCACACTACAGCTAACACACACTTCGTTTAAACACACTACAGCTAACACACACTTCGTCTCAACACTACAGCTAACACACACCTCGTCTCAACACACTACAGCTAACACTCACACCTCGTCTGAACACACTACAGCTAACACGCACCTCGTCTCAACACACTACAGCTAACACACAGCTCGTGTCAACACACTACAGGTAACACACACCTCGTTTCAGCACTACAGCTAACACACACCTCGTCTCAACACTACAGCTAACACACACCTCGTCTCAAGACTACAGCTAACACACATCTCGTCTCAACACACTACAACTATCACGCACACCTCGTCTGAACACACTAAGCTAACACACACCTCGTCTCAACACACTACAGCTAACACACACCTCGTCTCAGCACACTACAGCTAACACACACTTCGTCTAAACACACTACAGCTAACACGCACACCTCGTCTGAACACACTACAGCTAACACACACCTCGTCTCAACACACTACAGCCAACACACACCTCGTCTCAGCACACTACAGGTAACACACACCTCGTTTCAGCACTACAACTAACACACCTCGTCTCAACACTACAGCTAACACACATCTCGTCTCAACGCACTACAGCTAACACGCACACCTCGTCTCAACACACTACAGCTAACACACATCTCGTCTCAACACACTACAGCTAACACGCACACCTCGTCTGAAAACACTAAGCTAACACACACCTCGTCTCAACACACTACAGCTAACACACACACCTCGTCTCAGCACACTACAGCTAACACACACTTCGTCTCAACACTACAGGTAACACACACCTCGTCTCAACACACTACAGCTACCACACATCTCGTCTCAACACACTACAGCTAACACGCACACCTCATCTCAACACACTACAGCTAACACACACCTCGTCTCAGCACACTACAGCTAACACACACTTCGTTTAAACACACTACAGCTAACACACACCTCGTCTCAACACTACAGCTAACACACACCTCGTCTCAACACACTACAGCTAACACTCACACCTCGTCTCAACACACCACAGCTAACACACACCTCGTCTCAACACTACAGCTAACACGCACACCTCGTCTCAACACACTAAGGCTAACACGCACACCTCGTCTCAACACACTACAGCTAACACACACTTCGTCTCAACACACTACAGCTAACACGCACACCTCGTCTCAACACACTACAGCTAACACGCACACCTCGTCTGAACACACTACAGCTAACACACACCTCGTCTCAGTACACTACAGGTAACACACACTTCGTCTAAACACACTACAGCTAACAGTCACACCTCGTCTGAACACACTACAGCTAACACACACCTCGTCTCAACACTACAGCTAAGACACACCTCGTCTCAACACACTACAGCTAACACGCACACCTCGTCTCAACACACTACAGCTAACACACAGCTTGTGTCAACACACTACAGCTAACACACACCTCGTTTCAGCACTACAGCTAACACACACCTCGTCTCAACACACTACAGCTAAGACACAGCTCGTGTCAACACACTACAGCTAACACACACCTCGTCTCAACACTACAGCTAACACACACCTCGTCTCAACACGCTGCAGCTAACACACACCTCGTCTCAACACGCTGCAGCTAACACGCACACCTCGTCTGAACAGACTATAGCTAACACACACCTCGTCTCAACACTACAGCTAACACACACCTCGTCGCAATACTACAGCTAACACACATCTCGTCTCAACACACTACAGCTAACACGCACACCTCGTCTGAACACACTAAGCTAACACACACCTCGTCTCAACACACTACAGCTAACACACACCTCGTCTCAGCACACTACAGCTAACACACACTTCGTCTAAACACACTACAGCTAACACACACTTCGTCTAAACACACTACAGCTAACACTCACACCTCGTCTGAACACACTACAGCTAACACACACCTCGTCTCAACACTACAGCTAAGACACACCTCGTCTCAACACACTACAGCTAACACGCACACCTCGTCTCAACACACTACAGCTAACACACACCTCGTTTCAGCACTACAGCTAACACACACTTCGCCTAAACACACTACAGCTAACACACACCTCGTGTCAACACACTACAGCTAACACACACCTCGTTTCAGCACTACAGCTAACACACACGTCGTCTCAACACTACAGCTAACACACACCTCGTCTCAACACACTACAGGCAACACACATCTCGTCTCAACGCACTACAGCTAACACGCACACCTCGTCTGAACACACTACAGCTAACACACACCTCGTCTCAACACACTACAGCCAACACACACCTCGTCTCAGCACACTACAGCTAACACACACTTCGTCTAAACACACTGCAGCTAACACACATCTCGTCTCAACACACTACAGCTAACACACACCTCGTCTCTACACACTACAGCTAACACACACCTCGTTTCAGCACTACAGCTAACACACACCTCGTCTCAACACACTACAGCTAACACACAGCTCGTGTCAACACACTACAGCTAACACACACCTCGTCTGAACAGACTATAGCTAACACACACCTCGTCTCAACACTACAGCTAACACACACCTCGTCGCAACACTACAGTTAACAAACATCTCGTCTGAACACACTACAGCTAACACGCACACCTCGTCTGAACACACTACGCTAACACACACCTCGTCTCAACACACTACAGCTAACACACACCTCGTCTCAGCACACTACAGCTAACACACACTTCGTCTAAACACACTACAGCTAACACACACCTCGTCTCAACACACTACAGCTACCACACACCTCGTCACAACACACTACAGCTAACACGCACACCTCGTCTGAACACACTACAGCTAACACACACACCTCGTCTCAACACACTAAGGCTAACACGCACACCTCGTCTGAAAACACTAAGCTAACACACACCTCGTCTCAACACACTACAGCTACCACACATCTCGTCTCAACACACTACAGCTAACACGCACACCTCGTCTCAACACACTACAGCTAACACACACCTCGTCTCAGCACACTACAGCTAACACACACTTCGTTTAAACACACTACAGCTAACACACACTTCGTCTCAACACTACAGCTAACACACACCTCGTCTCAACACACTACAGCTAACACTCACACCTCGTCTGAACACACTACAGCTAACACACACCTCGTCCCAACACTACAGCGAAGACACACCTCGTCTCAACACTACAGCTAACACACACTTCGTCTCAACACTAAGCTAACACTCACCTCGTTTCAGCACTACAGCTAACACACACTTCGCCTAAACACACTACAGCTAACACACACCTCGTGTCAACACACTACAGCTAACACACACCTCGTTTCAGCACTACAGCTAACACACACCTCGTCTCAACACTACAGCTAACACACTACAGCTACCACACACCTCGTCTCAACACACTACAGCTAACACGCACACCTCGTCTGAACACACTACAGCTAACACACACACCTCGTCTCAACACACTACAGCTAACACACACTTCGACTCAACACTACAGCTAACACACAGCTCGTCTCAACACACTACAGCTACCACACATCTCGTCTCAACACACTACAGCTAACACTCACACCTCGTCTGAACACACTACAGCTAACACACACCTCGTCCCAACACTACAGCGAAGAAACACCTCGTCTCAACACTACAGCTAACACACACTTCGTCTCAACACACACTTCGTCTCAACACACTACAGCTAACACACACCTCGTCTCAACACACTACAGCTAACACACAGCTCGTGTCAACACACTACAGGTAACACACACTTTGTTTCAGCACTACAGCTAACACACACCTCGTCTCAACACTACAGCTAACACACACCTCGTCTCAACACTACAGCTAACACACATCTCGTCTCAACACACTACAGCTAACACGCACACCTCGTCTGAACACACTAAGCTAACACACACCTCGTCTCAACACACTACAGCTAACACACACCTCGTCTCAGCACACTACAGCTAACACACACTTCGTCTAAACACACTACAGCTAACACACACCTCGTCTCAACACTACAGCTAACACACACCTCGTCTCAACACACTACAGCTACCACACACCTCGTCTCAACACACTACAGCTAACACGCACACCTCGTCTGAACACACTACAGCTAACACACACCTCGTCTCAGCACACTACAGCTAACACACACTTCGTCTAAACACACTACAGCTAACACTCACACCTCGTCTGAATACACTACAGCTAACACACCTCGTCTCAACACTACAGCTAAGACACACCTCGTCTCAACACACTACAGCTAACACACACCTCCTTTCAGCACTACAGCTCGTCTCAACACACTAAAGCTAACACACATCTCGTCTCAACACACTACAGCTAACACGCACACCTCGTCTCAACACACTACAGCTAACACACACCTCGTCTCAGCACACTACAGCTAACACACACCTCGTGTCAACACACTACAGCTAACACACACCTCGTTTCAGCACTACAGCTAACACACACTTCGTCTCAACACACTACAGCTAACACGCACACCTCGTCTCAACACACTACAGCTAACACGCACACCTCGTCTGAACACACTACAGCTAACACACACCTCGTCTCAGTACACTACAGGTAACACACACCTCGTTTCAGCACTACAGCTAACACACACCTCGTCTCAACACGCTGCAGCTAACACACACCTCGTCTCAACACGCTGCAGCTAACACGCACACCTCGTCTGAACAGACTATAGCTAACACACACCTCGTCTCAACGCACTACAGCTAACACGCACACCTCGTCTGAACAGACTATAGCTAACACACACCTCGTCTCAACACTACAGCTAACACACACCTCGTCGCAACACTACAGCTAACACACATCTCGTCTCAACACACTACAGCTAACACGCACACCTCGTCTGAACACACTAAGCTAACACACACCTCGTCTCAACACACTACAGCTAACACACACCTCGTCTCAGCACACTACAGCTAACACACACTTCGTCTAAACACACTACAGCTAACACACACCGTCTAAACACACTACAGCTAACACTCACACCTCGTCTGAACACACTACAGCTAACACACACCTCGTCTCAACACTACAGCTAAGACACACCTCGTCTCAACACACTACAGCTAACACGCACACCTCGTCTCAACACACTACAGCTAACACACACCTCGTTTCAGCACTACAGCTAACACACACTTCGTCTCAACACTAAGCTAACACACACCTCGTTTCAGCACTACAGCTAACACACACTTCGCCTAAACACACTACAGCTAACACACACCTCGTGTCAACACACTACAGCTAACACACACCTCGTTTCAGCACTACAGCTAACACACACTTCGTCTCAACACTACAGCTAACACACACCTCGTTTCAGCACTACAGCTAACACACCTCGTCTCAACGCACTACAGCTAACACGCACACCTCGTCTGAACAGACTATAGCTAACACACACCTCGTCTCAACACTACAGCTAACACACACCTCGTCGCAACACTACAGCTAACACACATCTCGTCTCAACACACTACAGCTAACACGCACACCTCGTCTGAACACACTAAGCTAACACACACCTCGTCTCAACACACTACAGCTAACCACACACACCTCGTCTCAGCACACTACAGCTAACACACACTTCGTCTAAACACACTACAGCTAACACACACCGTCTAAACACACTACAGCTAACACTCACACCTCGTCTGAACACACTACAGCTAACACACACCTCGTCTCAACACTACAGCTAAGACACACCTCGTCTCAACACACTACAGCTAACACGCACACCTCGTCTCAACACACTACAGCTAACACACACCTCGTTTCAGCACTACAGCTAACACACACTTCGTCTCAACACTAAGCTAACACACACCTCGTTTCAGCACTACAGCTAACACACACTTCGCCTAAACACACTACAGCTAACACACACCTCGTGTCAACACACTACAGCTAACACACACCTCGTTTCAGCACTACAGCTAACACACACTTCGTCTCAACACTACAGCTAACACACACCCTCGTTTCAGCACTACAGCTAACACACCTTGTCTCAACACACTACAGCTAACACGCACACCTCGTCTCAACACACTTCAGCTAACACACAGCTCGTGTCAACACACTACAGCTAACACACACCTCGTCTGAACAGACTATAGTTAACACACACCTCGTCTCAACACTACAGCTAACACACACCTCGTCGCAACACTACAGTTAACACACATCTCGTCTCAACACACTACAGCTAACACGCACACCTCGTCTGAACACACTAAGCTAACACACACTTCGTCTAAACACACTACAGCTAACACACACCTCGTCTCAACACTACAGCTAACACACACCTCGTCTCAACACACTACAGCTACCACACACCTCGTCTCAACAGACTACAGCTAACACGCACACCTCGTCTGAACACACTACAGCTAACACACACACCTCGTCTCAACACACTACAGCTAACACGCACACCTCGTCTGAAAACACTAAGCTAACACACACCTCGTCTCAACACACTACAGCTAACACACACTTCGTCCTAAACACACTACAGCTAACACACACCTCGTCTCAACACTACAGCTAACACACACCTCGTCTCAACACACTACAGCTACCACACACCTCGTCTCAACAGACTACAGCTAACACGCACACCTCGTCTGAACACACTACAGCTAACACACACACCTCGTCTCAACACACTACAGCTAACACGCACACCTCGTCTGAAAACACTAAGCTAACACACACCTCGTCTCAACACACTACAGCTAACACACACCTCGTCTCAGCACACTACAGCTAACACACACTTCGTCTCAACACTACAGCTAACACACAGCTCGTCTCAACACACTACAGCTACCACACATCTCGTCTCAACACACTACAGCTAACACGCTCACCTCGTCTCAACACACTACAGCTAACACACACCTCGTCTCAGCACACTACAGCTAACACACACTTCGTTTAAACACACTACAGCTAACACACACTTCGTCTCAACACTACAGCTAACACACACCTCGTCTCAACACACTACAGCTAAACACTCACACCTCGTCTGAACACACTACAGGTAACACACACCTCGTCCCAACACTACAGCGAAGACACACCTCGTCTCAACACTACAGCTAACACACACTTCGTCTCAACACACACTTCGTCTCAACACACTACAGCTAACACACACCTCGTCTCAACACACTACAGCTAACACACAGCTCGTGTCAACACACTACAGGTAACACACCCACACCTTGTTTCAGCACTACAGCTAACACACACCTCGTCTCAACACTACAGCTAACACACACCTCGTCTCAACACTACAGCTAACACACATCTCGTCTCAACACACTACAGCTAACACGCACACCTCGTCTGAACACACTACAGCTAACACACACCTCGTCTCAACACACTACAGCCAACACACACCTCGTCTCTGCACACTACAGCTAACACACACCTCGTTTCAGCACTACAGCTAACACACCTCGTCTCAACACTACAGCTAACACACATCTCGTCTCAACGCACTACAGCTAACACGCACACACTCGTCTCAACACACTACAGCTAACACACATCTCGTCTCAACACACTACAGCTAACACGCACACCTCGTCTGAAAACACTAAGCTAACACACACCTCGTCTCAACACACTACACCTAACACACACACCTCGTCTCAGCACACTACAGCTAACACACACTTCGTCTAAACACTACAGCTAACACACACCTCGTCTCAAGACACTACAGCTACCCACACATCTCGTCTCAACACACTACAGCTAACACGCACACCTCGTCTCAACACACTACAGCTAACACACACCTCGTCTCAGCACACTACAGCTAACACACACTTCGTTTAAACACAGTACAGCTAACACACACCTCGTCTCAACACTACAGCTAACACACACCTCGTCTCAACACACTACAGCTAACACTCACACCTCGTCTGAACACACTACAGCTAACACACACCTCGTCCCAACACTACAGCGAAGACACACCTCGTCTCAACACTACAGCTAACACATACTTCGTCTCAACACACACTTCGTCTCAACACACTACAGCTAACACACACCTCGTCTCAGCACACTACAGCTAACACACACTTCGTCTAAACACACTACAGCTAACACACACCTCGTCTCAACACTACAGCTAACACACACCTCGTCTCAACACACTACAGCTACAGTGCCTTGCGAAAGTATTCGGCCCCCTTGAACTTTGCGACCTTTTGCCACATTTCAGGCTTCAAACATAAAGATATGAAACTGTAATTTTTTGTGAAGAATCAACAACAAGTGGGACACAATCATGAAGTGGAACGAAATTTATTGGATATTTCAAACTTTTTTAACAAATAAAAAACTGAAAAATTGGGCGTGCAAAATTATTCAGCCCCTTTACTTTCAGTGCAGCAAACTCTCTCCAGAAGTTCAGTGAGGATCTCTGAATGATCCAATGTTGACCTAAATGACTAATGATGATAAATAGAATCCACCTGTGTGTAATCAAGTCTCCGTATAAATGCACCTGCACTGTGATATTCTCAGAGGTCCGTTTAAAGCGCAGAGAGCATCATGAAGAACAAGGAACACACCAGGCAGGTCCGAGATACTGTTGTGGAGAAGTTTAAAGCCGGATTTGGATACAAAAAGATTTCCCAAGCTTTAAACATCCCAAGGAGCACTGTGCAAGCGATAATATTGAAATGGAAGGAGTATCAGACACTGCAAATCTACCAAGACCTGGCCGTCCCTCTAAACTTTCAGCTCATACAAGGAGAAGACTGATCAGAGATGCAGCCAAGAGGCCCATGATCACTCTGGATGAACTGCAGAGATCTACAGCTGAGGTGGGAGACTCTGTCCATAGGACAACAATCAGTCGTATACTGCACAAATCTGGCCTTTATGGAAGAGTGGCAAGAAGAAAGCCATTTCTTAAAGATATCCATAAAAAGTGTCGTTTACAGTTTGCCACAAGCCACCTGGGAGACACACCAAACATGTGGAAGAAGGTGCTCTGGTCAGATGAAACCAAAATCGAACTTTTTGGCAACAATGCAAAACGTTATGTTTGGCGTAAAAGCAACACAGCTCATCACCCTGAACACACCATCCCCACTGTCAAACATGGTGGTGGCAGCATCATGGTTTGGGCCTGCTTTTCTTCAGCAGGGACAGGGAAGATGGTTAAAATTGATGGGAAGATGGATGGAGCCAAATACAGGACCATTCTGGAAGAAAACCTGATGGAGTCTGCAAAAGACCTGAGACTGGGATGGAGATTTGTCTTCCAACAAGACAATGATCCAAAACATAAAGCAAAATCTACAATGGAATGGTTCACAAATAAACATATCCAGGTGTTAGAATGGCCAAGTCAAAGCCCAGACCTGAATCCAATCGAGAATCTGTGGAAAGAACTGAAAACTGCTGTTCACAAATGCTCTCCATCCAACCTCACTGAGCTCGAGCTGTTTTGCAAGGAGGAATGGGCAAAAATTTCAGTCTCTCGATGTGCAAAACTGATAGAGACATACCCCAAGCGACTTACAGCTGTAATCGCAGCAAAAGGTGGCGCTACAAAGTATTAACTTAAGGGGGCTGAATAATTTTGCACGCCCAATTTTTCAGTTTTTTATTTGTTAAAAAAGTTTGAAATATCCAATAAATTTCGTTCCACTTCATGATTGTGTCCCACTTGTTGTTGATTCTTCACAAAAAATTACAGTTTCATATCTTTATGTTTGAAGCCTGAAATGTGGCAAAAGGTCGCAAAGTTCAAGGGGGCCGAATACTTTCGCAAGGCACTGTACCACACACCTCGTCTCAACACACTACAGCTAACACGCACACCTCGTCTGAACACACTACAGCTAACACACACCTCGTCTCAGCACACTACAGCTAACACACACTTCGTCTAAACACACTACAGCTAACACTCACACCTCGTCTGAATACACTACAGCTAAGACACACCTCGTCTCAACACTACAGCTAACACACACCTCGTCTCAACACACTACAGCTAACACGCACACATCTCGTCTCAACGCACTACAGCTAACACACACCTCGTCTCAGCACACTACAGCTAACACACACTTCGTCTAAACACACTACAGCTAACACACACCTCGTCTCAACACTACAGCTAACACGCACACCTCGTCTCAACACACTACAGCTAACACGCACACCTCGTCTCAACACACTACAGCTAACACACACTTCGTCTCAACACACTACAGCTAACACGCACACCTCGTCTCAACACACTACAGCTAACACACAACTCGTCTCAACACTAGAGCTAACACAGAACTCGTCTCAACACAATAGCTAACACACACCTCCTCTCAACACTGCAGCTAACACACACCACGTCTCAACACACTACAGCTAACACACACCTCGTCTAAACACACTACAGCTAACACACAGCTCGTGTCAACACACTACAGCTAGCACACACCTCGTTTCAGCACTACAGCTAACACACACCTCGTCTCAACACTACAGCTAACACACACCTCGTCTGAACACACTACAGCTAACACACAACTCGTCTTAACACTACAGCTAACACACAACTCGTCTCAACACAATAGCTAACACACACCTCGTCTCAACACTGCAGCTAACACAGAACTCGTCTCAACACAATAGCTAACACACATCTCGTCTCAACACACTACAGCTAACACGCACACCTCGTCTGAACACACTACAGCTAACACACACCTCGTCTCATCGCACTACAGCTAACACACACCTCGTCTCAGCACACTACAGATAACACACACTTCGTCTAAACACACTACAGCTAACACACACCTCGTCTCAACACTACAGCTAACACACACCTCGTCTCAACACACTACAGCTAACACACATCTCGTCTCAACACACCACAGCTAACACGCACACCTCGTCTCAACACACTACAGCTAACACGCACACCTCGTCTGAACACACTGCAGCTAACACACACCTCGTCTCAACACACTACAGCTAACAAGCACACCTCGTCTCAACACACTACAGCTAACACACACTTCGTCTCAACACACTACAGCTAACACGCACACCTCGTCTCAACACACTACAGCTAACACACAGCTCGTTTCAGCACTACAGCTAACACACAGCTTGTTTCAACACACTACAGCTAAGACACAACTCGTCTCAACACTACAGCTAACACAGAACTCGTCTCAACACAATAGCTAACACACACCTCGTCTCAACACTGCAGCTAACACACACCTCGTCTCAACACACTACAGCTAACACACACCTCGTCTCAACACACTACAGCTAACACACACCTCGTCTCAACACACTACAGCTAACACACACCTCGTCTAAACACACTACAGCTAACACACAGCTCGTGTCAACACACTACAGCTAACACACACCTCGTTTCAGCACTACAGCTAACACACACCTCGTTTCAACACTACAGCTAACACACACCTCGTCTCAACACACTACAGCTAACACACATCTCGTCTCAACACTAGAGCTAACACACACCTCGTCTCAACACACTACAGCTAACACGCACACCTCGTCTGAACACACTACAGCTAACACACACCTCGTCTCAACACACTACAGCTAACACACACCTCGTCTCAGCACACTACAGCTACCACACATCTCGTCTCAACACACTACAGCTAACACGCACACCTCGTCTAAACACACTACAGCTAACACACACCTCGTCTCAACACACTACAGCTACCACACATCTCGTCTCAACACACTACAGCTAACACGCACACCTTGTCTCAACACACTACAGCTAACACACACCTCGTCTAAACACACTACAGCTAACACACAGCTCGTGTCAACACACTACAGCTAACACACAACTCGTCTCAACACTACAGCTAACACAGAACTCGTCTCAACACAATAGCTAACACACACCTCGTCTCAACACTGCAGCTAACACACACCTCGTCTCAACACACTACAGCTAACACACACCTCGTCTCAACACACTACAGCTAACACACACCTCGTCTCAACACACTACAGCTAACACACACCTCGTCTAAACACACTACAGCTAACACACAGCTCGTGTCAACACACTACAGCTAACACACACCTCGTTTCAGCACTACAGCTAACACACACCTCGTTTCAACACTACAGCTAACACACACCTCGTCTCAACACACTACAGCTAACACACATCTCGTCTCAACGCACTACAGCTAACACGCACACCTCGTCTGAACACACTACAGCTAACACACACCTCGTCTCAACACTAGAGCTAACACACACCTCGTCTCAACACACTACAGCTAACACGCACACCTCGTCTGAACACACTACAGCTAACACACACCTCGTCTCAACACACTACAGCCAACACACACCTCGTCTCAGCACACTACAGCTAACACACACTTCGTCTAAACACACCTCGTCTCAACACACTACAGCTAACACACACCTCGTCTCAACACACTACAGCTAACACACACCTCGTCTCAACACTACAGCTAACACACACCTCATCTCAACACACTACAGCTAACACACATCTCGTCTCAACGCACTACAGCTAACACGCACACCTCGTCTCTTCACAGTACAGCTAACACACACCTCCTCTCAACACTACAGCTAACACACACCTCATCTCAACACTAGAGCTAACACACACCTCGTTTCAGCACTACAGCTAACACACCTCGTCTCAACACTACAGCTAACACACACCTCGTCTCAACACACTACAGCTAACACGCACACATCTCGTCTCAACGCACTACAGCTAACACACACCTCGTCTCAGCACACTACAGCTAACACACACTTCGTCTAAACACACTACAGCTAACACACACCTCGTCTCAACACTACAGCTAACACGCACACCTCGTCTCAACACACTACAGCTAACACGCACACCTCGTCTCAACACACTACAGCTAACACACACTTCGTCTCAACACACTACAGCTAACACGCACACCTCGTCTCAACACACTACAGCTAACACACAACTCGTCTCAACACTAGAGCTAACACAGAACTCGTCTCAACACAATAGCTAACACACACCTCCTCCCAACACTGCAGCTAACACACACCACGTCTCAACACACTACAGCTAACACACACCTCGTCTAAACACACTACAGCTAACACACAGCTCGTGTCAACACACTACAGCTAGCACACACCTCGTTTCAGCACTACAGCTAACACACACCTCGTCTCAACACTACAGCTAACACACACCTCGTCTGAACACACTACAGCTAACACACAACTCGTCTTAACACTACAGCTAACACACAACTCGTCTCAACACAATAGCTAACACACACCTCGTCTCAACACTGCAGCTAACACAGAACTCGTCTCAACACAATAGCTAACACACATCTCGTCTCAACACACTACAGCTAACACGCACACCTCGTCTGAACACACTACAGCTAACACACACCTCGTCTCATCGCACTACAGCTAACACACACCTCGTCTCAGCACACTACAGATAACACACACTTCGTCTAAACACACTACAGCTAACACACACCTCGTCTCAACACTACAGCTAACACACACCTCGTCTCAACACACTACAGCTAACACACATCTCGTCTCAACACACTACAGCTAACACGCACACCTCGTCTCAACACACTACAGCTAACACGCACACCTCGTCTGAACACACTGCAGCTAACACACACCTCGTCTCAACACACTACAGCTAACAAGCACACCTCGTCTCAACACACTACAGCTAACACACACTTCGTCTCAACACACTACAGCTAACACGCACACCTCGTCTCAACACACTACAGCTAACACACAGCTCGTTTCAGCACTACAGCTAACACACAGCTTGTTTCAACACACTACAGCTAAGACACAACTCGTCTCAACACTACAGCTAACACAGAACTCGTCTCAACACAATAGCTAACACACACCTCGTCTCAACACTGCAACTAACACACACCTCGTCTCAACACACTACAGCTAACACGCACACTTCGTCTCAACACACTACAGCTAACACACAGCTCGTGTCAACACACTACAGCTAACACACACCTCGTCTCAACACTACAGCTAACACACACCTCGTCTCAACACACTGCAGCTAACACAAATCTCGTCTCAACGCACTACAGCTAACACGCACACCTCGTCTGAACAGACTATAGCTAACACACACCTCGTCTCAACACTACAGCTAACACACACCTCGTCTCAACACTACAGCTAACACACATCTCGTCTCAACACACTACAGCTAACACGCACACCTCGTCTGAACACACTAAGCTAACACACACCTCGTCTCAACACACTACAGCTAACACACACCTCGTCTCAGCACACTACAGCTAACACACTACAGCTAACACACACCTTGTCTCAACACTACAGCTAACACACACCTCGTCTCAACACACTACAGCTACCACACATCTCGTCTCAACACACTACAGCTAACACGCACAACTCGTCTCAACACACTACAGCTAACACACACCTCGTCTAAACACACTACAGCTAACACACAACTCGTCTCATCACTACAGCTAACACAGAACTCGTCTCAACACAATAGCTAACACACACCTCGTCTCAACACTGCAGCTAACACACACCTCGTCTCAACACACTACAGCTAACACACACTTCGTCTCAACACACTACAGCTAACACACACCTCGTCTAAACACACTACAGCTAACACACAGCTCGTGTCAACACACTACAGCTAACACACACCTCGTTTCAGCACTACAGCTAACACACACCTCGTTTCAACACTACAGCTAACACACACCTCGTCTCAACGCACTACAGCTAACACGCACACCTCGTCTGAACACACTACAGCTAACACACACCTCGTCTCAACACTAGAGCTAACACACACCTCGTCTCAACACACTACAGCTAACACACACACCTCGTGTGAACACACTACAGCTAACACACACCTCGTCTCAACACACTACAGCTAACACACACCTCGTCTCAGCACACTACAGCTACCACACATCTCGTCTCAACACACTACAGCTAACACGCACACCTCGTCTAAACACACTACAGCTAACACACACCTCGTCTCAACACTACAGCTAACACACACCTCGTCTCAACACACTACAGCTACCACGCACACCTCGTCTGAACACACTAAGCTAACACACACCTCGTCTCAACACACTACAGCTAACACACACCTCGTCTCAGCACACCACAGCTAACACACTACAGCTAACACACACCTCGTCTCAACACTACAGCTAACACACACCTCGTCTCAACACACTACAGCTACCACACATCTCGTCTCAACACACTACAGCTAACACGCACAACTCGTCTCAACACACTACAGCTAACACACACCTCGTCTAAACACACTACAGCTAACACACAGCTCGTGTCAACACACTACAGCTAACACACAACTCGTCTCAACAATACAGCTAACACAGAACTCGTCTCAACACAATAGCTAACACACACCTCGTCTCAACACTGCAGCTAACACACACCTCGTCTCAACACACTACAGCTAACACACACCTCGTCTCAACACACTACAGCTAACACACACCTCGTCTAAACACACTACAGCTAACACACAGCTCGTGTCAACACACTACAGCTAACACACACCTCGTTTCAGCACTACAGCTAACACACACCTCGTTTCAACACTACAGCTAACACACACCTCGTCTCAACGCACTACAGCTAACACGCACACCTCGTCTGAACACACTACAGCTAACACACACCTCGTCTCAACACTAGAGCTAACACACACCTCGTCTCAACACACTACAGCTAACACGCACACCTCGTGTGAACACACTACAGCTAACACACACCTCGTCTCAACACACTACAGCTAACACACACCTCGTCTCAGCACACTACAGCTACCACACATCTCGTCTAAACACACTAGAGCTAACACGCACACCTCGTCTCAACACACTACAGCTAACACACACCTCGTCTAAACACACTACAGCTAACACACAGCTCGTGTCAACACACTACAGCTAAAACACACCTCGTCTCAACACTACAGCTAACACACACCTCGTCTCAACACACTACAGCTAACAAACACCTCGTCTCAACACAGTACAGGTAACACACACCTCGTCTCAACACACTACAGCTAACACACACCTCGTCTAAACACACCACAGCTAACACACAGCTCGTGTCAACACACTACAGCTAACACACACCTCGTTTCAGCACTACAGCTAACACACACCTCGTTTCAACACTACAGCTAACACACACCTCGTCTCAACACACTACAGCTAACACACATCTCGTCTCAACGCACTACAGCTAACACGCACACCTCATCTGAACACACTACAGCTAACACACACCTCGTCTCAACACTAGAGCTAACACACACCTCGTCTCAACACACTACAGCTAACAAGCACACCTCGTCTCAACACACTACAGCTAACACACCTCGTCTCAACGCACTACAGCTAACACGCACACCTCGTCTCTTCACAGTACAGCTAACACACACCTCCTCTCAACACTACAGCTAACACACACCTCATCTCAACACTACAGCTAACACACACCTCGTTTCAGCACTACAGCTAACACACCTCGTCTCAACACTACAGCTAACACACACCTCGTCTCAACACACTACAGCTAACACACATCTCGTATCAACGCACTACAGCTAACACGCACACCTCGTCTCAACACAGTACAGCTAACACACACCTCCTCTCAACACTACAGCTAACACACACCTCATCTCAACACTACAGCTAACACACATATCGTCTCAACACACTACAGCTAACACGCACACCTCGTCTGAACACACTAACCTAACACACACCTCGTCTCAACACACTACAGCTAACACACACTTCGTCTAAACACACTACAGCTAACACACACCTCGTCTCAACTGTACAGCTAACACACACCTCGTCTCAACACACTACAGCTACCACACATCTCGTCTCAACACACTACAGCTAACACGCACACCTCGTCTGAACACACTAAGCTAACACACACCTCGTCTCAACACACTACAGCTAACACACACCTCGTCTCAGCACACTACAGCTAACACACACTTCGTCTAAACACACTACAGCTAACACACACCTCGTCTCAACACTACAGCTAACACACACCTCGTCTCAACACACTACAGCTAACACACAGCTCGTGTCAACACACTACAGCTAACACACAACTCGTCTCAACACTACAGCTAACACAGAACTCGTCTCAACACAATAGCTAACACACACCTCGTCTCAACACTGCAGCTAACACACACCTCGTCTCAACACACTACAGCTAACACACACCTCGTCTCAACACACTACAGCTAACACACACCTCGTCTCAACACACTACAGCTAACACACACCTCGTCTAAACACACTACAGCTAACACACAGCTCGTGTCAACACACTACAGCTAACACACACCTCGTTTCAGCACTACAGCTAACACACACCTCGTTTCAACACTACAGCTAACACACACCTCGTCTCAACACACTACAGCTAACACACATCTCGTCTCAACGCACTACAGCTAACACGCACACCTCGTCTGAACACACTACAGCTAACATACACCTCGTCTCAACACTAGAGCTAACACACACCTCGTCTCAACACACTACAGCTAACACGCACACCTCGTCTGAACACACTACACCTAACACACACCTCGTCTCAACACACTACAGCCAACACACACCTCGTCTCAACACACTACAGCTAACACGCACACCTCGTCTAAACACACTACAGCTAACACACACCTCGTCTCAACACTACAGCTAACACACACCTCGTCTCAACACACTACAGCTACCACACATCTCGTCTCAACACACTACAGCTAACACGCACACCTCGTCTCAACACACTACAGCTAAAACACACCTCGTCTCAACACACTACAGCTAACACACACCTCGTCTCAACACACTACAGCTAACACACACCTCGTCTCTACACACTACAGCTAACACACACCTCGTTTCAGCACTACAGCTAACACACCTCGTCTCAACACTAGAGCTAACACACACCTCGTCTCAACACACTACTGCTAACACACATCTCGTCTCAACGCACTACAGCTAACACGCACACCTCGTCTCAACACAGTACAGCTAACACACACCTCCTCTCAACACAACAGCTAACACACACCTCCTCTCAACACTACAGCTAATACACACCTCATCTCAACACTACAGCTAACACACACCTCGTTTCAGCACTACAGCTAACACACCTGGTATCAACACTACAGCTAACACACATATCGTCTCAACAGACTACAGCTAACACGCACACCTTGTCTGAACACACTAACACACACCTCGTCTCAACACACTACAGCTAACACACACCTCGTCTCAGCACACTACAGCTAACACACACTTCGTCTAAACACACTACAGCTAACACACACCCCGTCTCAACACTAGAGCTAACACACACCTCGTCTCAACACACTACAGCTACCACACATCTCGTCTCAACACACTACAGCTAACACACAACTCGTCTCAACACTACAGCTAACACAGAACTCGTCTCAACACAATAGCTAACACACACATCGTCTCAACACACTACAGCTAACACACATCTCGTCTCAACACACTACAGCCAACACGCACACCTCGTCTCAACACACTACAGCTAACACGCACACCTCGTCTGAACACACTACAGCTAACACACACCTCGTCTCAACACTACAGCTAACACACACCTCGTCTCAACACACTACAGCTACCACACATCTCGTCTCAACACACTACAGCTAACACGCACACCACTTCTCAACACACTACAGCTAACACACACCTCGTCTCAACACACTACAGCTAACACACAGCTCGTGTCAACACACTACAGCTAACACACAACTCGTCTCAACACTACAGCTAACAGAGAACTCGTCTCAACACAATAGCTAACACACACCTCGTCTCAACACTGCAGCTAACACACACCTCGTCTCAACACACTACAGCTAACACACACCTCGTCTCAACACACTACAGCTAACACACACCTCGTCTCAACACACTACAGCTAACACACACCTCGTCTAAACACACTACAGCTAACACACAGCTCGTGTCAACACACTACAGCTAACACACACCTCGTTTCAGCACTACAGCTAACACACACCTCTTTTCAACACTACAGCTAACACACACCTCGTCTCAACACACTACAGCTAACACACATCTCGTCTCAACGCACTACAGCTAACACGCACACCTCGTCTGAACACACTACAGCTAACACACACCTCGTCTCAACACTAGAGCTAACACACACCTCGTCTCAACACACTACAGCTAACACGCACACCTCGTCTGAACACACTACAGCTAACACACACCTCGTCTCAACACACTACAGCCAACACACACCTCGTCTCAGCACACTACAGCTAACACACACTTCGTCTAAAGACACCTCGTCTCAACACACTACAGCTAACACACACCTCGTCTCAACACACTACAGCTAACACACACCTCGTCTCAACACTACAGCTAACACACACCTCGTCTCAACACACTACAGCTAACACACATATCGTCTCAACGCACTACAGCTAACACGCACACCTCGTCTCTTCACAGTACAGCTAACACACACCTCCTCTCAACACTACAGCTAACACACACCTCATCTCAACACTACAGCTAACACACACCTCGTTTCAGCACTACAGCTAACACACCTCGTCTCAACACTACAGCTAACACACACCTCGTCTCAACACACTACAGCTAACACGCACACATCTCGTCTCAACGCACTACAGCTAACACACACCTCGTCTCAGCACACTACAGCTAACACACACTTCGTCTAAACACACTACAGCTAACACACACCTCGTCTCAACACACTACAGCTAACACGCACACCTCGTCTCAACACACTACAGCTAACACACACTTCGTCTCAACACACTACAGCTAACACGCACACCTCGTCTCAACACACTACAGCTAACACACAACTCGTCTCAACACTAGAGCTAACACAGAACTCGTCTCAACACAATAGCTAACACACACCTCCTCTCAACACTGCAGCTAACACACACCACGTCTCAACACACTACAGCTAACACACAGCTCGTTTCAGCACTACAGCTAACACACAGCTTGTCTCAACACACTACAGCTAACACACAACTCGTCTCAACACTACAGCTAACACAGAACTCGTCTCAACACAATAGCTAACACACACCTCGTCTCAACACTACAGCTAACACACACCTCGTCTCAACACACTACAGCTAACACACACCTCGTCTAAACACACTACAGCAAACACACAGCTCGTGTCAACACACTACAGCTAACACACAACTCGTCTCAACACTACAGCTAACACAGAACTCGTCTCAACACAATAGCTAACACACACCTCGTCTCAACACTACAGCTAACACACAACTCGTCTCAACACAATAGCTAACACACACCTCGTCTCAACACTGCAGCTAACACACACCTCGTCTCAACACACTACAGCTAACACACAACTCGTCTCAACACTACAGCTAACACAGAACTCGTCTCAACACAATAGCTAACACACATCTGGTCTCAACACACTACAGCTAACACGCACACCTCGTCTGAACACACTACAGCTAACACACACCTCGTCTCAACGCACTACAGCTAACACACACCTCGTCTCAGCACACTACAGATAACACACACTTCGTCTAAACACACTACAGCTAACACACACCTCGTCTCAACACTACAGCTAACACACACCTCGTCTCAACACACTACAGCTAACACACATCTCGTCTCAACACACTACAGCTAACACGCACACCTCGTCTCAACACACTACAGCTAACACGCACACCTCGTCTGAACACACTACAGCTAACACACACCTCGTCTCAACACACTACAGCTAACAAGCACACCTCGTCTCAACACACTACAGCTAACACACACTTCGTCTCAACACACTACAGCTAACACGCACACCTCGTCTCAACACACTACAGCTAACACACAGCTCGTTTCAGCACTACAGCTAACACACAGCTTGTCTCAACACACTACAGCTAACACACAACTCGTCTCAACACTACAGCTAACACAGAACTCGTCTCAACACAATAGCTAACACACACCTCGTCTCAACACTGCAGCTAACACACACCTCGTCTCAACACACTACAGCTAACACGCACACTTCGTCTCAACACACTACAGCTAACACACAGCTCGTGTCAACACACTACAGCTAACACACACCTCGTCTCAACACTACAGCTAACACACACCTCGTCTCAACACACTGCAGCTAACACACATCTCGTCTCAACGCACTACAGCTAACACGCACACCTCGTCTGAACAGACTATAGCTAACACACACCTCGTCTCAACACTACAGCTAACACACACCTCGTCTCAACACTACAGCTAACACACATCTCGTCTCAACACACTACAGCTAACACGCACACCTCGTCTGAACACACTAAGCTAACACACACCTCGTCTCAACACACTACAGCTAACACACACCTCGTCTCAGCACACTACAGCTAACACACTACAGCTAACACACACCTCGTCTCAACACTACAGCTAACACACACCTCGTCTCAACACACTACAGCTACCACACATCTCGTCTCAACACACTACAGCTAACACGCACAACTCGTCTCAACACACTACAGCTAACACACACCTCGTCTAAACACACTGCAGCTAACACACAGCTCGTGTCAACACTGCAGCTAACACACACCTCGTCTGAACACACTACAGCTAACACACACCTCGTCTCAACACACTACAGCTAACACACACCTCGTCTCAGCACACTACAGCTACCACACATCTCGTCTCAACACACTACAGCTAACACGCACACCTCGTCTAAACACACTACAGCTAACACACACCTCGTCTCAACACACTACAGCTACCACACATCTCGTCTCAACACACTACAGCTAACACGCACACCTTGTCTCAACACACTACAGCTAACACACACCTCGTCTAAACACACTACAGCTAACACACAGCTCGTGTCAACACACTACAGCTAACACACAACTCGTCTCAACACTACAGCTAACACAGAACTCGTCTCAACACAATAGCTAACACACACCTCGTCTCAACACTGCAGCTAACACACACCTCGTCTCAACACACTACAGCTAACACACACCTCGTCTCAACACACTACAGCTAACACACACCTCGTCTCAACACACTACAGCTAACACACACCTCGTCTAAACACACTACAGCTAACACACAGCTCGTGTCAACACACTACAGCTAACACACACCTCGTTTCAGCACTACAGCTAACACACACCTCGTTTCAACACTACAGCTAACACACACCTCGTCTCAACACACTACAGCTAACACACATCTCGTCTCAACGCACTACAGCTAACACGCACACCTCGTCTGAACACACTACAGCTAACACACACCTCGTCTCAACACTAGAGCTAACACACACCTCGTCTCAACACACTACAGCTAACACGCACACCTCGTCTGAACACACTACAGCTAACACACACCTCGTCTCAACACACTACAGCCAACACACACCTCGTCTCAGCACACTACAGCTAACACACACTTCGTCTAAACACACCTCGTCTCAACACACTACAGCTAACACACACCTCGTCTCAACACACTACAGCTAACACACACCTCGTCTCAACACTACAGCTAACACACACCTCATCTCAACACACTACAGCTAACACACATCTCGTCTCAACGCACTACAGCTAACACGCACACCTCGTCTCTTCACAGTACAGCTAACACACACCTCCTCTCAACACTACAGCTAACACACACCTCATCTCAACACTACAGCTAACACACACCTCGTTTCAGCACTACAGCTAACACACCTCGTCTCAACACTACAGCTAACACACACCTCGTCTCAACACACTACAGCTAACACGCACACATCTCGTCTCAACGCACTACAGCTAACACACACCTCGTCTCAGCACACTACAGCTAACACACACTTCGTCTAAACACACTACAGCTAACACACACCTCGTCTCAACACTACAGCTAACACGCACACCTCGTCTCAACACACTACAGCTAACACGCACACCTCGTCTCAACACACTACAGCTAACACACACTTCGTCTCAACACACTACAGCTAACACGCACACCTCGTCTCAACACACTACAGCTAACACACAACTCGTCTCAACACTAGAGCTAACACAGAACTCGTCTCAACACAATAGCTAACACACACCTCCTCCCAACACTGCAGCTAACACACACCACGTCTCAACACACTACAGCTAACACACACCTCGTCTAAACACACTACAGCTAACACACAGCTCGTGTCAACACACTACAGCTAGCACACACCTCGTTTCAGCACTACAGCTAACACACACCTCGTCTCAACACTACAGCTAACACACACCTCGTCTGAACACACTACAGCTAACACACAACTCGTCTTAACACTACAGCTAACACACAACTCGTCTCAACACAATAGCTAACACACACCTCGTCTCAACACTGCAGCTAACACAGAACTCGTCTCAACACAATAGCTAACACACATCTCGTCTCAACACACTACAGCTAACACGCACACCTCGTCTGAACACACTACAGCTAACACACACCTCGTCTCATCGCACTACAGCTAACACACACCTCGTCTCAGCACACTACAGATAACACACACTTCGTCTAAACACACTACAGCTAACACACACCTCGTCTCAACACTACAGCTAACACACACCTCGTCTCAACACACTACAGCTAACACACATCTCGTCTCAACACACTACAGCTAACACGCACACCTCGTCTCAACACACTACAGCTAACACGCACACCTCGTCTGAACACACTGCAGCTAACACACACCTCGTCTCAACACACTACAGCTAACAAGCACACCTCGTCTCAACACACTACAGCTAACACACACTTCGTCTCAACACACTACAGCTAACACGCACACCTCGTCTCAACACACTACAGCTAACACACAGCTCGTTTCAGCACTACAGCTAACACACAGCTTGTTTCAACACACTACAGCTAAGACACAACTCGTCTCAACACTACAGCTAACACAGAACTCGTCTCAACACAATAGCTAACACACACCTCGTCTCAACACTGCAACTAACACACACCTCGTCTCAACACACTACAGCTAACACGCACACTTCGTCTCAACACACTACAGCTAACACACAGCTCGTGTCAACACACTACAGCTAACACACACCTCGTCTCAACACTACAGCTAACACACACCTCGTCTCAACACACTGCAGCTAACACAAATCTCGTCTCAACGCACTACAGCTAACACGCACACCTCGTCTGAACAGACTATAGCTAACACACACCTCGTCTCAACACTACAGCTAACACACACCTCGTCTCAACACTACAGCTAACACACATCTCGTCTCAACACACTACAGCTAACACGCACACCTCGTCTGAACACACTAAGCTAACACACACCTCGTCTCAACACACTACAGCTAACACACACCTCGTCTCAGCACACTACAGCTAACACACTACAGCTAACACACACCTTGTCTCAACACTACAGCTAACACACACCTCGTCTCAACACACTACAGCTACCACACATCTCGTCTCAACACACTACAGCTAACACGCACAACTCGTCTCAACACACTACAGCTAACACACACCTCGTCTAAACACACTACAGCTAACACACAACTCGTCTCATCACTACAGCTAACACAGAACTCGTCTCAACACAATAGCTAACACACACCTCGTCTCAACACTGCAGCTAACACACACCTCGTCTCAACACACTACAGCTAACACACACTTCGTCTCAACACACTACAGCTAACACACACCTCGTCTAAACACACTACAGCTAACACACAGCTCGTGTCAACACACTACAGCTAACACACACCTCGTTTCAGCACTACAGCTAACACACACCTCGTTTCAACACTACAGCTAACACACACCTCGTCTCAACGCACTACAGCTAACACGCACACCTCGTCTGAACACACTACAGCTAACACACACCTCGTCTCAACACTAGAGCTAACACACACCTCGTCTCAACACACTACAGCTAACACACACACCTCGTGTGAACACACTACAGCTAACACACACCTCGTCTCAACACACTACAGCTAACACACACCTCGTCTCAGCACACTACAGCTACCACACATCTCGTCTCAACACACTACAGCTAACACGCACACCTCGTCTAAACACACTACAGCTAACACACACCTCGTCTCAACACTACAGCTAACACACACCTCGTCTCAACACACTACAGCTACCACGCACACCTCGTCTGAACACACTAAGCTAACACACACCTCGTCTCAACACACTACAGCTAACACACACCTCGTCTCAGCACACCACAGCTAACACACTACAGCTAACACACACCTCGTCTCAACACTACAGCTAACACACACCTCGTCTCAACACACTACAGCTACCACACATCTCGTCTCAACACACTACAGCTAACACGCACAACTCGTCTCAACACACTACAGCTAACACACACCTCGTCTAAACACACTACAGCTAACACACAGCTCGTGTCAACACACTACAGCTAACACACAACTCGTCTCAACAATACAGCTAACACAGAACTCGTCTCAACACAATAGCTAACACACACCTCGTCTCAACACTGCAGCTAACACACACCTCGTCTCAACACACTACAGCTAACACACACCTCGTCTCAACACACTACAGCTAACACACACCTCGTCTAAACACACTACAGCTAACACACAGCTCGTGTCAACACACTACAGCTAACACACACCTCGTTTCAGCACTACAGCTAACACACACCTCGTTTCAACACTACAGCTAACACACACCTCGTCTCAACGCACTACAGCTAACACGCACACCTCGTCTGAACACACTACAGCTAACACACACCTCGTCTCAACACTAGAGCTAACACACACCTCGTCTCAACACACTACAGCTAACACGCACACCTCGTGTGAACACACTACAGCTAACACACACCTCGTCTCAACACACTACAGCTAACACACACCTCGTCTCAGCACACTACAGCTACCACACATCTCGTCTAAACACACTAGAGCTAACACGCACACCTCGTCTCAACACACTACAGCTAACACACACCTCGTCTAAACACACTACAGCTAACACACAGCTCGTGTCAACACACTACAGCTAAAACACACCTCGTCTCAACACTACAGCTAACACACACCTCGTCTCAACACACTACAGCTAACAAACACCTCGTCTCAACACAGTACAGGTAACACACACCTCGTCTCAACACACTACAGCTAACACACACCTCGTCTAAACACACCACAGCTAACACACAGCTCGTGTCAACACACTACAGCTAACACACACCTCGTTTCAGCACTACAGCTAACACACACCTCGTTTCAACACTACAGCTAACACACACCTCGTCTCAACACACTACAGCTAACACACATCTCGTCTCAACGCACTACAGCTAACACGCACACCTCATCTGAACACACTACAGCTAACACACACCTCGTCTCAACACTAGAGCTAACACACACCTCGTCTCAACACACTACAGCTAACAAGCACACCTCGTCTCAACACACTACAGCTAACACACCTCGTCTCAACGCACTACAGCTAACACGCACACCTCGTCTCTTCACAGTACAGCTAACACACACCTCCTCTCAACACTACAGCTAACACACACCTCATCTCAACACTACAGCTAACACACACCTCGTTTCAGCACTACAGCTAACACACCTCGTCTCAACACTACAGCTAACACACACCTCGTCTCAACACACTACAGCTAACACACATCTCGTATCAACGCACTACAGCTAACACGCACACCTCGTCTCAACACAGTACAGCTAACACACACCTCCTCTCAACACTACAGCTAACACACACCTCATCTCAACACTACAGCTAACACACATATCGTCTCAACACACTACAGCTAACACGCACACCTCGTCTGAACACACTAACCTAACACACACCTCGTCTCAACACACTACAGCTAACACACACTTCGTCTAAACACACTACAGCTAACACACACCTCGTCTCAACTGTACAGCTAACACACACCTCGTCTCAACACACTACAGCTACCACACATCTCGTCTCAACACACTACAGCTAACACGCACACCTCGTCTGAACACACTAAGCTAACACACACCTCGTCTCAACACACTACAGCTAACACACACCTCGTCTCAGCACACTACAGCTAACACACACTTCGTCTAAACACACTACAGCTAACACACACCTCGTCTCAACACTACAGCTAACACACACCTCGTCTCAACACACTACAGCTAACACACAGCTCGTGTCAACACACTACAGCTAACACACAACTCGTCTCAACACTACAGCTAACACAGAACTCGTCTCAACACAATAGCTAACACACACCTCGTCTCAACACTGCAGCTAACACACACCTCGTCTCAACACACTACAGCTAACACACACCTCGTCTCAACACACTACAGCTAACACACACCTCGTCTCAACACACTACAGCTAACACACACCTCGTCTAAACACACTACAGCTAACACACAGCTCGTGTCAACACACTACAGCTAACACACACCTCGTTTCAGCACTACAGCTAACACACACCTCGTTTCAACACTACAGCTAACACACACCTCGTCTCAACACACTACAGCTAACACACATCTCGTCTCAACGCACTACAGCTAACACGCACACCTCGTCTGAACACACTACAGCTAACATACACCTCGTCTCAACACTAGAGCTAACACACACCTCGTCTCAACACACTACAGCTAACACGCACACCTCGTCTGAACACACTACACCTAACACACACCTCGTCTCAACACACTACAGCCAACACACACCTCGTCTCAACACACTACAGCTAACACGCACACCTCGTCTAAACACACTACAGCTAACACACACCTCGTCTCAACACTACAGCTAACACACACCTCGTCTCAACACACTACAGCTACCACACATCTCGTCTCAACACACTACAGCTAACACGCACACCTCGTCTCAACACACTACAGCTAAAACACACCTCGTCTCAACACACTACAGCTAACACACACCTCGTCTCAACACACTACAGCTAACACACACCTCGTCTCTACACACTACAGCTAACACACACCTCGTTTCAGCACTACAGCTAACACACCTCGTCTCAACACTAGAGCTAACACACACCTCGTCTCAACACACTACTGCTAACACACATCTCGTCTCAACGCACTACAGCTAACACGCACACCTCGTCTCAACACAGTACAGCTAACACACACCTCCTCTCAACACAACAGCTAACACACACCTCCTCTCAACACTACAGCTAATACACACCTCATCTCAACACTACAGCTAACACACACCTCGTTTCAGCACTACAGCTAACACACCTGGTATCAACACTACAGCTAACACACATATCGTCTCAACAGACTACAGCTAACACGCACACCTTGTCTGAACACACTAACACACACCTCGTCTCAACACACTACAGCTAACACACACCTCGTCTCAGCACACTACAGCTAACACACACTTCGTCTAAACACACTACAGCTAACACACACCCCGTCTCAACACTAGAGCTAACACACACCTCGTCTCAACACACTACAGCTACCACACATCTCGTCTCAACACACTACAGCTAACACACAACTCGTCTCAACACTACAGCTAACACAGAACTCGTCTCAACACAATAGCTAACACACACATCGTCTCAACACACTACAGCTAACACACATCTCGTCTCAACACACTACAGCCAACACGCACACCTCGTCTCAACACACTACAGCTAACACGCACACCTCGTCTGAACACACTACAGCTAACACACACCTCGTCTCAACACTACAGCTAACACACACCTCGTCTCAACACACTACAGCTACCACACATCTCGTCTCAACACACTACAGCTAACACGCACACCACTTCTCAACACACTACAGCTAACACACACCTCGTCTCAACACACTACAGCTAACACACAGCTCGTGTCAACACACTACAGCTAACACACAACTCGTCTCAACACTACAGCTAACAGAGAACTCGTCTCAACACAATAGCTAACACACACCTCGTCTCAACACTGCAGCTAACACACACCTCGTCTCAACACACTACAGCTAACACACACCTCGTCTCAACACACTACAGCTAACACACACCTCGTCTCAACACACTACAGCTAACACACACCTCGTCTAAACACACTACAGCTAACACACAGCTCGTGTCAACACACTACAGCTAACACACACCTCGTTTCAGCACTACAGCTAACACACACCTCTTTTCAACACTACAGCTAACACACACCTCGTCTCAACACACTACAGCTAACACACATCTCGTCTCAACGCACTACAGCTAACACGCACACCTCGTCTGAACACACTACAGCTAACACACACCTCGTCTCAACACTAGAGCTAACACACACCTCGTCTCAACACACTACAGCTAACACGCACACCTCGTCTGAACACACTACAGCTAACACACACCTCGTCTCAACACACTACAGCCAACACACACCTCGTCTCAGCACACTACAGCTAACACACACTTCGTCTAAAGACACCTCGTCTCAACACACTACAGCTAACACACACCTCGTCTCAACACACTACAGCTAACACACACCTCGTCTCAACACTACAGCTAACACACACCTCGTCTCAACACACTACAGCTAACACACATATCGTCTCAACGCACTACAGCTAACACGCACACCTCGTCTCTTCACAGTACAGCTAACACACACCTCCTCTCAACACTACAGCTAACACACACCTCATCTCAACACTACAGCTAACACACACCTCGTTTCAGCACTACAGCTAACACACCTCGTCTCAACACTACAGCTAACACACACCTCGTCTCAACACACTACAGCTAACACGCACACATCTCGTCTCAACGCACTACAGCTAACACACACCTCGTCTCAGCACACTACAGCTAACACACACTTCGTCTAAACACACTACAGCTAACACACACCTCGTCTCAACACACTACAGCTAACACGCACACCTCGTCTCAACACACTACAGCTAACACACACTTCGTCTCAACACACTACAGCTAACACGCACACCTCGTCTCAACACACTACAGCTAACACACAACTCGTCTCAACACTAGAGCTAACACAGAACTCGTCTCAACACAATAGCTAACACACACCTCCTCTCAACACTGCAGCTAACACACACCACGTCTCAACACACTACAGCTAACACACAGCTCGTTTCAGCACTACAGCTAACACACAGCTTGTCTCAACACACTACAGCTAACACACAACTCGTCTCAACACTACAGCTAACACAGAACTCGTCTCAACACAATAGCTAACACACACCTCGTCTCAACACTACAGCTAACACACACCTCGTCTCAACACACTACAGCTAACACACACCTCGTCTAAACACACTACAGCAAACACACAGCTCGTGTCAACACACTACAGCTAACACACAACTCGTCTCAACACTACAGCTAACACAGAACTCGTCTCAACACAATAGCTAACACACACCTCGTCTCAACACTACAGCTAACACACAACTCGTCTCAACACAATAGCTAACACACACCTCGTCTCAACACTGCAGCTAACACACACCTCGTCTCAACACACTACAGCTAACACACAACTCGTCTCAACACTACAGCTAACACAGAACTCGTCTCAACACAATAGCTAACACACATCTGGTCTCAACACACTACAGCTAACACGCACACCTCGTCTGAACACACTACAGCTAACACACACCTCGTCTCAACGCACTACAGCTAACACACACCTCGTCTCAGCACACTACAGATAACACACACTTCGTCTAAACACACTACAGCTAACACACACCTCGTCTCAACACTACAGCTAACACACACCTCGTCTCAACACACTACAGCTAACACACATCTCGTCTCAACACACTACAGCTAACACGCACACCTCGTCTCAACACACTACAGCTAACACGCACACCTCGTCTGAACACACTACAGCTAACACACACCTCGTCTCAACACACTACAGCTAACAAGCACACCTCGTCTCAACACACTACAGCTAACACACACTTCGTCTCAACACACTACAGCTAACACGCACACCTCGTCTCAACACACTACAGCTAACACACAGCTCGTTTCAGCACTACAGCTAACACACAGCTTGTCTCAACACACTACAGCTAACACACAACTCGTCTCAACACTACAGCTAACACAGAACTCGTCTCAACACAATAGCTAACACACACCTCGTCTCAACACTGCAGCTAACACACACCTCGTCTCAACACACTACAGCTAACACGCACACTTCGTCTCAACACACTACAGCTAACACACAGCTCGTGTCAACACACTACAGCTAACACACACCTCGTCTCAACACTACAGCTAACACACACCTCGTCTCAACACACTGCAGCTAACACACATCTCGTCTCAACGCACTACAGCTAACACGCACACCTCGTCTGAACAGACTATAGCTAACACACACCTCGTCTCAACACTACAGCTAACACACACCTCGTCTCAACACTACAGCTAACACACATCTCGTCTCAACACACTACAGCTAACACGCACACCTCGTCTGAACACACTAAGCTAACACACACCTCGTCTCAACACACTACAGCTAACACACACCTCGTCTCAGCACACTACAGCTAACACACTACAGCTAACACACACCTCGTCTCAACACTACAGCTAACACACACCTCGTCTCAACACACTACAGCTACCACACATCTCGTCTCAACACACTACAGCTAACACGCACAACTCGTCTCAACACACTACAGCTAACACACACCTCGTCTAAACACACTGCAGCTAACACACAGCTCGTGTCAACACACTACAGCTAACACACAACTCGTCTCAACACTACAGCTAACACAGAACTCGTCTCAACACAATAGCTAACGCACACCTCGTCTCAACACTGCAGCTAACACACACCTCGTCTCAACACACTACAGCTAACACACACCTCGTCTCAACACACTACAGCTAACACACACCTCGTCTAAACACACTACAGCTAACACACAGCTCGTGTCAACACACTACAGCTAACACACACCTCGTTTCAGCACTACAGCTAACACACACCTCGTTTCAACACTACAGCTAACACACACCTCGTCTCAACGCACTACAGCTAACACGCACACCTCGTCTGAACACACTACAGCTAACACACACCTCGTCTCAACACTAGAGCTAACACACACCTCGTCTCAAAACACTACAGCTAACACGCACACCTCGTGTGAACACACTACAGCTAACACACACCTCGTCTCAACACACTACAGCTAACACACACCTCGTCTCAGCACACTACAGCTACCACACATCTCGTCTCAACACACTACAGCTAACACGCACACCTCGTCTAAACACACTACAGCTAACACACACCTCGTCTCAACACTACAGCTAACACACACCTCGTCTCAACACACTACAGCTACCACGCACACCTCGTCTGAACACACTAAGCTAACACACACCTCGTCTCAACACACTACAGCTAACACACACCTCGTCTCAGCACACTACAGCTAACACACTACAGCTAACACACACCTCGTCTCAACACTACAGCTAACACACACCTCGTCTCAACACACTACAGCTACCACACATCTCGTCTCAACACACTACAGCTAACACGCACAACTCGTCTCAACACACTACAGCTAACACACAGCTCGTGTCAACACACTACAGCTAACACACAACTCGTCTCAACACTACAGCTAACACAGAACTCGTCTCAACACTGCAGCTAACACACACCTCGTCTCAACACACTACAGCTAACACACACCTCGTCTCAACACACTACAGCTAACACACACCTCGTCTAAACACACTACAGCTAACACACAGGTCGTGTCAACACACTACAGCTAACACACACCTCGTTTCAGCACTACAGCTAACACACACCTCGTTTCAACACTACAGCTAACACACACCTCGTCTCAACGCACTACAGCTAACACGCACACCTCGTCTGAACACACTACAGCTAACACACACCTCGTCTCAACACTAGAGCTAACACACACCTCGTCTCAACACACTACAGCTAACACGCACACCTCGTGTGAACACACTACAGCTAACACACACCTCGTCTCAACACACTACAGCTACCACACATCTCGTCTCAACACACTACAGCTAACACGCACACCTCGTCTCAACACACTACAGCTAACACACACCTCGTCTAAACACACTACAGCTAACACACAGCTCGTGTCAACACACTACAGCTAAAACACACCTCGTCTCAACACTACAGCTAACACACACCTCGTCTCAACACACTACAGCTAACAAACACCTCGTCTCAACACAGTACAGCTAACACACACCTCGTCTCAACACACTACAGCTAACACACACCTCGTCTAAACACACTACAGCTAACACACAGCTCGTGTCAACACACTACAGCTAACACACACCTCGTTTCAGCACTACAGCTAACACACACCTCGTTTCAACACTACAGCTAACACACACCTCGTCTCAACACACTACAGCTAACAGACATCTCGTCTCAACGCACTACAGCTAACACGCACACCTCATCTGAACACACTACAGCTAACACACACCTCGTCTCAACACTAGAGCTAACACACACCTCGTCTCAACACACTACAGCTAACAAGCACACCTCGTCTCAACACACTACAGCTAACACACATCTCGTCTCAACGCACTACAGCTAACACACAACTCGTCTCAACACTACAGCTAACACAGAACTCGTCTCAACACAATAGCTAACACACACCTCGTCTCAACACTGCAGCTAACACACACCTCGTCTCAACACACTACAGATAACACACACCTCGTCTCAACACACCACAGCTAACACACACCTCGTCTAAACACACTACAGCTAACACACAGCTCGTGTCAACACACTACAGCTAACACACACCTCGTTTCAGCACTACAGCTAACACACACCTCGTTTCAACACTACAGCTAACACACACCTCGTCTCAACGCACTACAGCTAACACGCACACCTCGTCTGAACACACTACAGCTAACACACACCTCGTCTCAACACTAGAGCTAACACACACCTCGTCTCAACACACTACAGCTAACACGCACACCTCGTGTGAACACACTACAGCTAACACACACCTCGTCTCAACACACTACAGCTAACACACACCTCGTCTCAGCACACTACAGCTACCACACATCTCGTCTCAACACACTACAGCTAACACGCACACCTCGTCTAAACACACTACAGCTAACACACACCTCGTCTCAACACTACAGCTAACACACACCTCGTCTCAACACACTACAGCTACCACGCACACCTCGTCTGAACACACTAAGCTAACACACACCTCGTCTCAACACACTACAGCTAACACACACCTCGTCTCAGCACACTACAGCTAACACACTACAGCTAACACACACCTCGTCTCAACACTACAGCTAACACACACCTCGTCTCAACACACTACAGCTACCACACATCTCGTCTCAACACACTACAGCTAACACGCACAACTCGTCTCAACACACTACAGCTAACACACAGCTCGTGTCAACACACTACAGCTAACACACAACTCGTCTCAACACTACAGCTAACACAGAACTCGTCTCAACACTGCAGCTAACACACACCTCGTCTCAACACACTACAGCTAACACACACCAAGTCTCAACACACTACAGCTAACACACACCTCGTCTAAACACACTACAGCTAACACAAAGGTCGTGTCAACACACTACAGCTAACACACACCTCGTTTCAGCACTACAGCTAACACACACCTCGTTTCAACACTACAGCTAACACACACCTCGTCTCAACGCACTACAGCTAACACGCACACCTCGTCTGAACACACTACAGCTAACACACACCTCGTCTCAACACTAGAGCTAACACACACCTCGTCTCAACACACTACAGCTAACACGCACACCTCGTGTGAACACACTACAGCTAACACACACCTCGTCTCAACACACTACAGCTAACACACACCTCGTCTCAACACACTACAGCTACCACACATCTCGTCTCAACACACTATAGCTAACACGCACACCTCGTCTCAACACACTACAGCTAACACACACCTCGTCTAAACACACTACAGCTAACACACAGCTCGTGTCAACACACTACAGCTAAAACACACCTCGTCTCAACACTACAGCTAATACACACCTCGTCTCAACACACTACAGCTAACAAACACCTCGTCTCAACACAGTACAGCTAACACACACCTCGTCTCAACACACTACAGCTAACACACACCTCGTCTAAACACACTACAGCTAACACACAGCTCGTGTCAACACACTACAGCTAACACACACCTCGTTTCAGCACTACAGCTAACACACACCTCGTTTCAACACTACAGCTAACACACACCTCGTCTCAACACACTACAGCTAACACACATCTCGTCTCAACGCACTACAGCTAACACGCACACCTCATCTGAACACACTACAGCTAACACACACCTCGTCTCAACACTAGAGCTAACACACACCTCGTCTCAACACACTACAGCTAACAAGCACACCTCGTCTCAACACACTACAGCTAACACACATCTCGTCTCAACGCACTACAGCTAACACGCACACCTCGTCTCTTCACAGTACAGCTAACACACACCTCCTCTCAACACTACAGCTAACACACACCTCATCTCAACACTACAGCTAACACACACCTCGTTTCAGCACTACAGCTAACACACCTCGTCTCAACACTACAGCTAACACACACCTCGTCTCAACACACTACAGCTAACACACATCTCGTCTCAACGCACTACAGCTAACAAGCACACCTCGTCTCAACACAGTACAGCTAACACACACCTCCTCTCAACACTACAGCCAACACACACCTCATCTCAACACTATAGCTAACACACATATCGTCTCAACACACTACAGCTAACACGCACACCTCGTCTGAACACACTAAGCTAACACACACCTCGTCTCAACACACTACAGCTAACACACACTTCGTCTAAACACACTACAGCTAACACACACCTCTTCTCAACAGTACAGCTAACACACACCTCGTCTCAACACACTACAGCTACCACACATCTCGTCTCAACACACTACAGCTAACACGCACACCTCGTCTGAACACAGTAAGCTAACACACACCTCGTCTCAACACACTACAGCTAACACACACTTCGTCTCAGCACACTACAGCTAAAACACACTTCGTCTAAACACACTACAGCTAACACACACCTCGTCTCAACACTACAGCTAACACACACCTCGTCTCAACACACTACAGCTAACACACACCTCGTCTAAACACACTACAGCTAACACACAGCTCGTGTCAACACACTACAGCTAACACACAACTCGTCTCAACACTACAGCTAACACAGAACTCGTCTCAACACAATAGCTAACACACACCTCGTCTCAACACTGCAGCTAACACACACCTCGTCTCAACACACTACAGCTAACACACACCTCGTCTCAACACACTACAGCTAACACACACCTCGTCTCAACACACTACAGCTAACACACACCTCGTCTAAACACACTACAGCTAACACACAGCTCGTGTCAACACACTACAGCTAACACACACCTCGTTTCAGCACTACAGCTAACACACACCTCGTTTCAACACTACAGCTAACACACACCTCGTCTCAACACACTACAGCTAACACACATCTTGTCTCAACGCACTACAGCTAACACGCACACCTCGTCTGAACACACTACAGCTAAGATACACCTCGTCTCAACACTAGAGCTAACACACACCTCGTCTCAACACACTACAGCTAACACGCACACCTCGTCTGAACACACTACAGCTAACACACACCTCGTCTCAACACACTACAGCCAACACACACCTCGTCTCAACACGCTACAGCTAACACGCACACCTCGTCTAAACACACTACAGCTAACACACACCTCGTCTCAACACTACAGCTAACACACACCTCGTCTCAACACACTACAGCTACCACACATCTCGTCTCAACACACTACAGCTAACACGCACACCTCGTCTCAACACACTACTGCTAACACACACCTCGTCTCAACACACTACAGCTAACACGCACACCTCGTGTGAACACACTACAGCTAACACACACCTCGTCTCAACACACTACAGCTAACACACACCTTGTCTCAGCACACTACAGCTACCACACATCTCGTCTCAACACACAACAGCTAACACGCACACCTCGTCTAAACACACTACAGCTAACACACACCTCGTCTCAACACTACAGCTAACACACACCTCGTCTCAACACACTACAGCTACCACGCACACCTCGTCTGAACACACTAAGCTAACACACACCTCGTCTCAACACACTACAGCTAACACACACCTCGTCTCAGCACACTACAGCTAACACACTACAGCTAACACACACCTCGTCTCAACACTACAGCTAACACACACCTCGTCTCAACACACTACAGCTACCACACATCTCGTCTCAACACACTACAGCTAACACGCACAACTCGTCTCAACACACTACAGCTAACACACAGCTCGTGTCAACACACTACAGCTAACACACAACTCGTCTCAACACTACAGCTAACACAGAACTCGTCTCAACACTGCAGCTAACACACACCTCGTCTCAACACACTACAGCTAACACACACCTCGTCTCAACACACTACAGCTAACACACACCTCGTCTAAACACACTACAGCTAACACACAGCTCGTGTCAACACACTACAGCTAAAACACACCTCGTCTCAACACTACAGCTAACACACACCTCGTTTCAGCACTACAGCTAACACACACCTCGTTTCAACACTACAGCTAACACACACCTCGTCTCAACGCACTACAGCTAACACGCACACCTCGTCTGAACACACTACAGCTAACACACACCTCGTCTCAACACTAGAGCTAACACACACCTCGTCTCAACACACTACAGCTAACACGCACACCTCGTGTGAACACACTACAGCTAACACACACCTCGTCTCAACACACTACAGCTAACACACACCTCGTCTCAACACACTACAGCTACCACACATCTCGTCTCAACACACTACAGCTAACACGCACACCTCGTCTCAACACACTACAGCTAACACACACCTCGTCTAAACACACTACAGCTAACACACAGCTCGTGTCAACACACTACAGCTAAAACACACCTCGTCTCAACACTACAGCTAATACACACCTCGTCTCAACACACTACAGCTAACAAACACCTCGTCTCAACACAGTACAGCTAACACACACCTCGTCTCAACACACTACAGCTAACACACACCTCGTCTAAACACACTACAGCTAACACACAGCTCGTGTCAACACACTACAGCTAACACACACCTCGTTTCAGCACTACAGCTAACACACACCTCGTTTCAACACTACAGCTAACACACACCTCGTCTCAACACACTACAGCTAACACACATCTCGTCTCAACGCACTACAGCTAACACGCACACCTCATCTGAACACACTACAGCTAACACACACCTCGTCTCAACACTAGAGCTAACACACACCTCGTCTCAACACACTACAGCTAACAAGCACACCTCGTCTCAACACAATACAGCTAACACACATCTCGTCTCAACGCACTACAGCTAACACACACCTCATCTCAACACTACAGCTAACACACCTCGTCTCAACACTACAGCTAACACACACCTCGTCTCAACACACTACAGCTAACACACATCTCGTCTCAACGCACTACAGCTAACAAGCACACCTCGTCTCAACACAGTACAGCTAACACACACCTCCTCTCAACACTACAGCCAACACACACCTCATCTCAACACTATAGCTAACACACATATCGTCTCAACACACTACAGCTAACACGCACACCTCGTCTGAACACACTAAGCTAACACACACCTCGTCTCAACACACTACAGCTAACACACACTTCGTCTAAACACACTACAGCTAACACACACCTCTTCTCAACAGTACAGCTAACACACACCTCGTCTCAACACACTACAGCTACCACACATCTCGTCTCAACACACTACAGCTAACACGCACACCTCGTCTGAACACACTAAGCTAACACACACCTCGTCTCAACACACTACAGCTAACACACACTTCGTCTCAGCACACTACAGCTAAAACACACTTCGTCTAAACACACTACAGCTAACACACACCTCGTCTCAACACTACAGCTAACACACACCTCGTCTCAACACACTACAGCTAACACACACCTCGTCTAAACACACTACAGCTAACACACAGCTCGTGTCAACACACTACAGCTAACACACAACTCGTCTCAACACTACAGCTAACACAGAACTCGTCTCAACACAATAGCTAACACACACCTCGTCTCAACACTGCAGCTAACACACACCTCGTCTCAACACACTACAGCTAACACACACCTCGTCTCAACACACTACAGCTAACACACACCTCGTCTCAACACACTACAGCTAACACACACCTCGTCTAAACACACTACAGCTAACACACAGCTCGTGTCAACACACTACAGCTAACACACACCTCGTTTCAGCACTACAGCTAACACACACCTCGTTTCAACACTACAGCTAACACACACCTCGTCTCAACACACTACAGCTAACACACATCTTGTCTCAACGCACTACAGCTAACACGCACACCTCGTCTGAACACACTACAGCTAAGATACACCTCGTCTCAACACTAGAGCTAACACACACCTCGTCTCAACACACTACAGCTAACACGCACACCTCGTCTGAACACACTACAGCTAACACACACCTCGTCTCAACACACTACAGCCAACACACACCTCGTCTCAACACGCTACAGCTAACACGCACACCTCGTCTAAACACACTACAGCTAACACACACCTCGTCTCAACACTACAGCTAACACACACCTCGTCTCAACACACTACAGCTACCACACATCTCGTCTCAACACACTACAGCTAACACGCACACCTCGTCTCAACACACTACAGCTAACACACACCTCGTCTCAACACACTACAGCTAACACGCACACCTCGTGTGAACACACTACAGCTAACACACACCTCGTCTCAACACACTACAGCTAACACACACCTTGTCTCAGCACACTACAGCTACCACACATCTCGTCTCAACACACTACAGCTAACACGCACACCTCGTCTAAACACACTACAGCTAACACACACCTCGTCTCAACACTACAGCTAACACACACCTCGTCTCAACACACTACAGCTACCACGCACACCTCGTCTGAACACACTAAGCTAACACACACCTCGTCTCAACACACTACAGCTAACACACACCTCGTCTCAGCACACTACAGCTAACACACTACAGCTAACACACACCTCGTCTCAACACTACAGCTAACACACACCTCGTCTCAACACACTACAGCTACCACACATCTCGTCTCAACACACTACAGCTAACACGCACAACTCGTCTCAACACACTACAGCTAACACACAGCTCGTGTCAACACACTACAGCTAACACACAACTCGTCTC
The DNA here is from genome assembly GCF_902713425.1 of Acipenser ruthenus. Classification (NCBI taxonomy): domain Eukaryota; kingdom Metazoa; phylum Chordata; class Actinopteri; order Acipenseriformes; family Acipenseridae; genus Acipenser; species Acipenser ruthenus. The sequence goes on along the minus strand of NC_081201.1, from coordinate 15,892,635 downwards.
AACACTACAGCTAACACAGAACTCGTCTCAACACTGCAGCTAACACACACCTCGTCTCAACACACTACAGCTAACACACACCTCGTCTCAACACACTACAGCTAACACACACCTCGTCTAAACACACTACAGCTAACACACAGCTCGTGTCAACACACTACAGCTAAAACACACCTCGTCTCAACACTACAGCTAACACACACCTCGTTTCAGCACTACAGCTAACACACACCTCGTTTCAACACTACAGCTAACACACACCTCGTCTCAACGCACTACAGCTAACACGCACACCTCGTCTGAACACACTACAGCTAACACACACCTCGTCTCAACACTAGAGCTAACACACACCTCGTCTCAACACACTACAGCTAACACGCACACCTCGTGTGAACACACTACAGCTAACACACACCTCGTCTCAACACACTACAGCTAACACACACCTCGTCTCAACACACTACAGCTACCACACATCTCGTCTCAACACACTACAGCTAACACGCACACCTCGTCTCAACACACTACAGCTAACACACACCTCGTCTAAACACACTACAGCTAACACACAGCTCGTGTCAACACACTACAGCTAAAACACACCTCGTCTCAACACTACAGCTAATACACACCTCGTCTCAACACACTACAGCTAACAAACACCTCGTCTCAACACAGTACAGCTAACACACACCTCGTCTCAACACACTACAGCTAACACACACCTCGTCTAAACACACTACAGCTAACACACAGCTAAAATCAACACACTACAGCTAACACACACCTCGTTTCAGCACTACAGCTAACACACACCTCGTTTCAACACTACAGCTAACACACACCTCGTCTCAACACACTACAGCTAACACACATCTCGTCTCAACGCACTACAGCTAACACGCACACCTCATCTGAACACACTACAGCTAACACACACCTCGTCTCAACACTAGAGCTAACACACACCTCGTCTCAACACACTACAGCTAACAAGCACACCTCGTCTCAACACACTACAGCTAACACACATCTCGTCTCAACGCACTACAGCTAACACGCACACCTCGTCTCTTCACAGTACAGCTAACACACACCTCCTCTCAACACTACAGCTAACACACACCTCATCTCAACACTACAGCTAACACACACCTCGTTTCAGCACTACAGCTAACACACCTCGTCTCAACACTACAGCTAACACACACCTCGTCTCAACACACTACAGCTAACACACATCTCGTCTCAACGCACTACAGCTAACAAGCACACCTCGTCTCAACACAGTACAGCTAACACACACCTCCTCTCAACACTACAGCTAACACACACCTCATCTCAACACTATAGCTAACACACATATCGTCTCAACACACTACAGCTAACACGCACACCTCGTCTGAACACACTAAGCTAACACACACCTCGTCTCAACACACTACAGCTAACACACACTTCGTCTAAACACACTACAGCTAACACACACCTCTTCTCAACAGTATAGCTAACACACACCTCGTCTAAACACACTACAGCTAACACACAGCTCGTGTCAACACACTACAGCTAAAACACACCTCGTCTCAACACTACAGCTAATACACACCTCGTCTCAACACACTACAGCTAACAAACACCTCGTCTCAACACAGTACAGCTAACACACACCTCGTCTCAACACACTACAGCTAACACACACCTCGTCTAAACACACTACAGCTAACACACAGCTAAAATCAACACACTACAGCTAACACACACCTCGTTTCAGCACTACAGCTAACACACACCTCGTTTCAACACTACAGCTAACACACACCTCGTCTCAACACACTACAGCTAACACACATCTCGTCTCAACGCACTACAGCTAACACGCACACCTCATCTGAACACACTACAGCTAACACACACCTCGTCTCAACACTAGAGCTAACACACACCTCGTCTCAACACACTACAGCTAACAAGCACACCTCGTCTCAACACACTACAGCTAACACACATCTCGTCTCAACGCACTACAGCTAACACGCACACCTCGTCTCTTCACAGTACAGCTAACACACACCTCCTCTCAACACTACAGCTAACACACACCTCATCTCAACACTACAGCTAACACACACCTCGTTTCAGCACTACAGCTAACACACCTCGTCTCAACACTACAGCTAACACACACCTCGTCTCAACACACTACAGCTAACACACATCTCGTCTCAACGCACTACAGCTAACAAGCACACCTCGTCTCAACACAGTACAGCTAACACACACCTCCTCTCAACACTACAGCTAACACACACCTCATCTCAACACTATAGCTAACACACATATCGTCTCAACACACTACAGCTAACACGCACACCTCGTCTGAACACACTAAGCTAACACACACCTCGTCTCAACACACTACAGCTAACACACACTTCGTCTAAACACACTACAGCTAACACACACCTCTTCTCAACAGTATAGCTAACACACACCTCGTCTCAACACACTACAGCTACCACACATCTCGTCTCAACACACTACAGCTAACACGCACACCTCGTCTGAACACACTAAGCTAACACACACCTCGTCTCAACACACTACAGCTAACACACACTTCGTCTCAGCACACTACAGCTAAAACACACTTCGTCTAAACACACTACAGCTAACACACACCTCGTCTCAACACTACAGCTAACACACACCTCGTCTCAACACACTACAGCTAACACACACCTCGTCTAAACACACTACAGCTAACACACAGCTCGTGTCAACACACTACAGCTAACACACAACTCGTCTCAACACTACAGCTAACACAGAACTCGTCTCAACACAATAGCTAACACACACCTCGTCTCAACACTGCAGCTAACACACACCTCGTCTCAACACACTACAGCTAACACACACCTCGTCTCAACACACTACAGCTAACACACACCTCGTCTCAACACACTACAGCTAACACACACCTCGTCTAAACACACTACAGCTAACACACAGCTCGTGTCAACACACTACAGCTAACACACACCTCGTTTCAGCACTACAGCTAACACACACCTCGTTTCAACACTACAGCTAACACACACCTCGTCTCAACACACTACAGCTAACACACATCTCGTCTCAACGCACTACAGCTAACACGCACACCTCGTCTGAACACACTACAGCTAAGATACACCTCGTCTCAACACTAGAGCTAACACACACCTCGTCTCAACACACTACAGCTAACACGCACACCTCGTCTGAACACACTACAGCTAACACACACCTCGTCTCAACACACTACAGCCAACACACACCTCGTCTCAACACACTACAGCTAACACGCACACCTCGTCTAAACACACTACAGCTAACACACACCTCGTCTCAACACTACAGCTAACACACACCTCGTCTCAACACACTACAGCTACCACACATCTCGTCTCAACACACTACAGCTAAAACGCACACCTCGTCTCAACACACTACAGCTAACACACACCTCGTCTCAACACACTACAGCTAACACGCACACCTCGTGTGAACACACTACAGCTAACACACACCTCGTCTCAACACACTACAGCTAACACACACCTCGTCTCAGCACACTACAGCTACCACACATCTCGTCTCAACACACTACAGCTAACACGCACACCTCGTCTAAACACACTACAGCTAACACACACCTCGTCTCAACACTACAGCTAACACACACCTCGTCTCAACACACTACAGCTACCACGCACACCTCGTCTGAACACACTAAGCTAACACACACCTCGTCTCAACACACTACAGCTAACACACACCTCGTCTCAGCACACTACAGCTAACACACTACAGCTAACACACACCTCGTCTCAACACTACAGCTAACACACACCTCGTCTCAACACACTACAGCTACCACACATCTCGTCTCAACACACTACAGCTAACACGCACAACTCGTCTCAACACACTACAGCTAACACACAGCTCGTGTCAACACACTACAGCTAACACACAACTCGTCTCAACACTACAGCTAACACAGAACTCGTCTCAACACTGCAGCTAACACACACCTCGTCTCAACACACTACAGCTAACACACACCTCGTCTCAACACACTACAGCTAACACACACCTCGTCTAAACACACTACAGCTAACACACAGGTCGTGTCAACACACTACAGCTAACACACACCTCGTTTCAGCACTACAGCTAACACACACCTCGTTTCAACACTACAGCTAACACACACCTCGTCTCAACGCACTACAGCTAACACGCACACCTCGTCTGAACACACTACAGCTAACACACACCTCGTCTCAACACTAGAGCTAACACACACCTCGTCTCAACACACTACAGCTAACACGCACACCTCGTGTGAACACACTACAGCTAATACACACCTCGTCTCAACACACTACAGCTAACACACACCTCGTCTCAACACACTACAGCTACCACACATCTCGTCTCAACACACTACAGCTAACACGCACACCTCGTCTCAACACACTACAGCTAACACACACCTCGTCTAAACACACTACAGCTAACACACAGCTCGTGTCAACACACTACAGCTAAAACACACCTCGTCTCAACACTACAGCTAATACACACCTCGTCTCAACACACTACAGCTAACAAACACCTCGTCTCAACACAGTACAGCTAACACACACCTCGTCTCAACACACTACAGCTAACACACACCTCGTCTAAACACACTACAGCTAACACACAGCTCGTGTCAACACACTACAGCTAACACACACCTCGTTTCAGCACTACAGCTAACACACACCTCGTTTCAACACTACAGCTAACACACACCTCGTCTCAACACACTACAGCTAACACACATCTCGTCTCAACGCACTACAGCTAACACGCACACCTCATCTGAACACACTACAGCTAACACACACCTCGTCTCAACACTAGAGCTAACACACACCTCGTCTCAACACACTACAGCTAACAAGCACACCTCGTCTCAACACACTACAGCTAACACACACCTCGTCTCAACACACTACAGCTAACACACACCTCGTCTAAACACACTACAGCTAACACACAGCTCGTGTCAACACACTACAGCTAACACACACCTCGTTTCAACACTACAGATAACACACACCTCGTCTCAACACACTACAGCTAACACACATCTTGTCTCAACGCACTACAGCTAACACGCACACCTCGTCTGAACACACTACAGCTAAGATACACCTCGTCTCAACACTAGAGCTAACACACACCTCGTCTCAACACACTACAGCTAACACGCACACCTCGTCTGAACACACTACAGCTAACACACACCTCGTCTCAACACACTACAGCCAACACACACCTCGTCTCAACACGCTACAGCTAACACGCACACCTCGTCTAAACACACTACAGCTAACACACACCTCGTCTCAGCACACTACAGCTACCACACATCTCGTCTCAACACACTACAGCTAACACGCACACCTCGTCTAAACACACTACAGCTAACACACACCTCGTCTCAACACTACAGCTAACACACACCTCGTCTCAACACACTACAGCTACCACGCACACCTCGTCTGAACACACTAAGCTAACACACACCTCGTCTCAACACACTACAGCTAACACACACCTCGTCTCAGCACACTACAGCTAACACACTACAGCTAACACACACCTCGTCTCAACACTACAGCTAACACACACCTCGTCTCAACACACTACAGCTACCACACATCTCGTCTCAACACACTACAGCTAACACGCACAACTCGTCTCAACACACTACAGCTAACACACAGCTCGTGTCAACACACTACAGCTAACACACAACTCGTCTCAACACTACAGCTAACACAGAACTCGTCTCAACACTGCAGCTAACACACACCTCGTCTCAACACACTACAGCTAACACACACCTCGTCTCAACACACTACAGCTAACACACACCTCGTCTAAACACACTACAGCTAACACACAGGTCGTGTCAACACACTACAGCTAACACACACCTCGTTTCAGCACTACAGCTAACACACACCTCGTTTCAACACTACAGCTAACACACACCTCGTCTCAACGCACTACAGCTAACACGCACACCTCGTCTGAACACACTACAGCTAACACACACCTCGTCTCAACACTAGAGCTAACACACACCTCGTCTCAACACACTACAGCTAACACGCACACCTCGTGTGAACACACTACAGCTAATACACACCTCGTCTCAACACACTACAGCTAACACACACCTCGTCTCAACACACTACAGCTACCACACATCTCGTCTCAACACACTACAGCTAACACGCACACCTCGTCTCAACACACTACAGCTAACACACACCTCGTCTAAACACACTACAGCTAACACACAGCTCGTGTCAACACACTACAGCTAAAACACACCTCGTCTCAACACTACAGCTAATACACACCTCGTCTCAACACACTACAGCTAACAAACACCTCGTCTCAACACAGTACAGCTAACACACACCTCGTCTCAACACACTACAGCTAATACACACCTCGTCTCAACACACTACAGCTAACAAACACCTCGTCTCAACACAGTACAGCTAACACACACCTCGTCTCAACACACTACAGCTAACACACATCTCGTCTCAACGCACTACAGCTAACACGCACACCTCATCTGAACACACTACAGCTAACACACACCTCGTCTCAACACTAGAGCTAACACACACCTCGTCTCAACACACTACAGCTAACAAGCACACCTCGTCTCAACACACTACAGCTAACACACACCTCGTCTCAACACACTACAGCTAACACACACCTCGTCTAAACACACTACAGCTAACACACAGCTCGTGTCAACACACTACAGCTAACACACACCTCGTTTCAGCACTACAGCTAACACACACCTCGTTTCAACACTACAGCTAACACACACCTCGTCTCAACACACTACAGCTAACACACATCTTGTCTCAACGCACTACAGCTAACACGCACACCTCGTCTGAACACACTACAGCTAAGATACACCTCGTCTCAACACTAGAGCTAACACACACCTCGTCTCAACACACTACAGCTAACACGCACACCTCGTCTGAACACACTACAGCTAACACACACCTCGTCTCAACACACTACAGCCAACACACACCTCGTCTCAACACGCTACAGCTAACACGCACACCTCGTCTAAACACACTACAGCTAACACACACCTCGTCTCAACACTACAGCTAACACACACCTCGTCTCAACACACTACAGCTACCACACATCTCGTCTCAACACACTACAGCTAACACGCACACCTCGTCTCAACACACTACAGCTAACACACACCTCGTCTCAACACACTACAGCTAACACGCACACCTCGTGTGAACACACTACAGCTAACACACACCTCGTCTCAACACACTACAGCTAACACACACCTTGTCTCAGCACACTACAGCTACCACACATCTCGTCTCAACACACTACAGCTAACACGCACACCTCGTCTAAACACACTACAGCTAACACACACCTCGTCTCAACACTACAGCTAACACACACCTCGTCTCAACACACTACAGCTACCACGCACACCTCGTCTGAACACACTAAGCTAACACACACCTCGTCTCAACACACTACAGCTAACACACACCTCGTCTCAGCACACTACAGCTAACACACTACAGCTAACACACACCTCGTCTCAACACTACAGCTAACACACACCTCGTCTCAACACACTACAGCTACCACACATCTCGTCTCAACACACTACAGCTAACACGCACAACTCGTCTCAACACACTACAGCTAACACACAGCTCGTGTCAACACACTACAGCTAACACACAACTCGTCTCAACACTACAGCTAACACAGAACTCGTCTCAACACTGCAGCTAACACACACCTCGTCTCAACACACTACAGCTAACACACACCTCGTCTCAACACACTACAGCTAACACACACCTCGTCTAAACACACTACAGCTAACACACAGCTCGTGTCAACACACTACAGCTAAAACACACCTCGTCTCAACACTACAGCTAACACACACCTCGTTTCAGCACTACAGCTAACACACACCTCGTTTCAACACTACAGCTAACACACACCTCGTCTCAACGCACTACAGCTAACACGCACACCTCGTCTGAACACACTACAGCTAACACACACCTCGTCTCAACACTAGAGCTAACACACACCTCGTCTCAACACACTACAGCTAACACGCACACCTCGTGTGAACACACTACAGCTAACACACACCTCGTCTCAACACACTACAGCTAACACACACCTCGTCTCAACACACTACAGCTACCACACATCTCGTCTCAACACACTACAGCTAACACACACCTCGTCTCAGCACACTACAGCTACCACACATCTCGTCTCAACACACTACAGCTAACACGCACACCTCGTCTAAACACACTACAGCTAACACACACCTCGTCTCAACACTACAGCTAACACACACCTCGTCTCAACACACTACAGCTACCACGCACACCTCGTCTGAACACACTAAGCTAACACACACCTCGTCTCAACACACTACAGCTAACACACACCTCGTCTCAGCACACTACAGCTAACACACTACAGCTAACACACACCTCGTCTCAACACTACAGCTAACACACACCTCGTCTCAACACACTACAGCTACCACACATCTCGTCTCAACACACTACAGCTAACACGCACAACTCGTCTCAACACACTACAGCTAACACACAGCTCGTGTCAACACACTACAGCTAACACACAACTCGTCTCAACACTACAGCTAACACAGAACTCGTCTCAACACTGCAGCTAACACACACCTCGTCTCAACACACTACAGCTAACACACACCTCGTCTCAACACACTACAGCTAACACACACCTCGTCTAAACACACTACAGCTAACACACAGGTCGTGTCAACACACTACAGCTAACACACACCTCGTTTCAGCACTACAGCTAACACACACCTCGTTTCAACACTACAGCTAACACACACCTCGTCTCAACGCACTACATCTAACACGCACACCTCGTCTGAACACACTACAGCTAACACACACCTCGTCTCAACACTAGAGCTAACACACACCTCGTCTCAACACACTACAGCTAACACGCACACCTCGTGTGAACACACTACAGCTAATACACACCTCGTCTCAACACACTACAGCTAACACACACCTCGTCTCAACACACTACAGCTACCACACATCTCGTCTCAACACACTACAGCTAACACGCACACCTCGTCTCAACACACTACAGCTAACACACACCTCGTCTAAACACACTACAGCTAACACACAGCTCGTGTCAACACACTACAGCTAAAACACACCTCGTCTCAACACTACAGCTAATACACACCTCGTCTCAACACACTACAGCTAACAAACACCTCGTCTCAACACAGTACAGCTAACACACACCTCGTCTCAACACACTACAGCTAACACACACCTCGTCTAAACACACTACAGCTAACACACAGCTCGTGTCAACACACTACAGCTAACACACACCTCGTTTCAGCACTACAGCTAACACACACCTCGTTTCAACACTACAGCTAACACACACCTCGTCTCAACACACTACAGCTAACACACATCTCGTCTCAACGCACTACAGCTAACACGCACACCTCATCTGAACACACTACAGCTAACACACACCTCGTCTCAACACTAGAGCTAACACACACCTCGTCTCAACACACTACAGCTAACAAGCACACCTCGTCTCAACACACTACAGCTAACACACACCTCGTCTCAACACACTACAGCTAACACACACCTCGTCTAAACACACTACAGCTAACACACAGCTCGTGTCAACACACTACAGCTAACACACACCTCGTTTCAGCACTACAGCTAACACACACCTCGTTTCAACACTACAGCTAACACACACCTCGTCTCAACACACTACAGCTAACACACATCTTGTCTCAACGCACTACAGCTAACACGCACACCTCGTCTGAACACACTACAGCTAAGATACACCTCGTCTCAACACTAGAGCTAACACACACCTCGTCTCAACACACTACAGCTAACACGCACACCTCGTCTGAACACACTACAGCTAACACACACCTCGTCTCAACACACTACAGCCAACACACACCTCGTCTCAACACGCTACAGCTAACACGCACACCTCGTCTAAACACACTACAGCTAACACACACCTCGTCTCAGCACACTACAGCTACCACACATCTCGTCTCAACACACTACAGCTAACACGCACACCTCGTCTAAACACACTACAGCTAACACACACCTCGTCTCAACACTACAGCTAACACACACCTCGTCTCAACACACTACAGCTACCACGCACACCTCGTCTGAACACACTAAGCTAACACACACCTCGTCTCAACACACTACAGCTAACACACACCTCGTCTCAGCACACTACAGCTAACACACTACAGCTAACACACACCTCGTCTCAACACTACAGCTAACACACACCTCGTCTCAACACACTACAGCTACCACACATCTCGTCTCAACACACTACAGCTAACACGCACAACTCGTCTCAACACACTACAGCTAACACACAGCTCGTGTCAACACACTACAGCTAACACACAACTCGTCTCAACACTACAGCTAACACAGAACTCGTCTCAACACTGCAGCTAACACACACCTCGTCTCAACACACTACAGCTAACACACACCTCGTCTCAACACACTACAGCTAACACACACCTCGTCTAAACACACTACAGCTAACACACAGGTCGTGTCAACACACTACAGCTAACACACACCTCGTTTCAGCACTACAGCTAACACACACCTCGTTTCAACACTACAGCTAACACACACCTCGTCTCAACGCACTACAGCTAACACGCACACCTCGTCTGAACACACTACAGCTAACACACACCTCGTCTCAACACTAGAGCTAACACACACCTCGTCTCAACACACTACAGCTAACACGCACACCTCGTGTGAACACACTACAGCTAATACACACCTCGTCTCAACACACTACAGCTAACACACACCTCGTCTCAACACACTACAGCTACCACACATCTCGTCTCAACACACTACAGCTAACACGCACACCTCGTCTCAACACACTACAGCTAACACACACCTCGTCTAAACACACTACAGCTAACACACAGCTCGTGTCAACACACTACAGCTAAAACACACCTCGTCTCAACACTACAGCTAATACACACCTCGTCTCAACACACTACAGCTAACAAACACCTCGTCTCAACACAGTACAGCTAACACACACCTCGTCTCAACACACTACAGCTAACACACACCTCGTCTAAACACACTACAGCTAACACACAGCTCGTGTCAACACACTACAGCTAACACACACCTCGTTTCAGCACTACAGCTAACACACACCTCGTTTCAACACTACAGCTAACACACACCTCGTCTCAACACACTACAGCTAACACACATCTCGTCTCAACGCACTACAGCTAACACGCACACCTCATCTGAACACACTACAGCTAACACACACCTCGTCTCAACACTAGAGCTAACACACACCTCGTCTCAACACACTACAGCTAACAAGCACACCTCGTCTCAACACACTACAGCTAACACACACCTCGTCTCAACACACTACAGCTAACACACACCTCGTCTAAACACACTACAGCTAACACACAGCTCGTGTCAACACACTACAGCTAACACACACCTCGTTTCAGCACTACAGCTAACACACACCTCGTTTCAACACTACAGCTAACACACACCTCGTCTCAACACACTACAGCTAACACACATCTTGTCTCAACGCACTACAGCTAACACGCACACCTCGTCTGAACACACTACAGCTAAGATACACCTCGTCTCAACACTAGAGCTAACACACACCTCGTCTCAACACACTACAGCTAACACGCACACCTCGTCTGAACACACTACAGCTAACACACACCTCGTCTCAACACACTACAGCCAACACACACCTCGTCTCAACACGCTACAGCTAACACGCACACCTCGTCTAAACACACTACAGCTAACACACACCTCGTCTCAACACTACAGCTAACACACACCTCGTCTCAACACACTACAGCTACCACACATCTCGTCTCAACACACTACAGCTAACACGCACACCTCGTCTCAACACACTACAGCTAACACACACCTCGTCTCAACACACTACAGCTAACACGCACACCTCGTGTGAACACACTACAGCTAACACACACCTCGTCTCAACACACTACAGCTAACACACACCTTGTCTCAGCACACTACAGCTACCACACATCTCGTCTCAACACACTACAGCTAACACGCACACCTCGTCTAAACACACTACAGCTAACACACACCTCGTCTCAACACTACAGCTAACACACACCTCGTCTCAACACACTACAGCTACCACGCACACCTCGTCTGAACACACTAAGCTAACACACACCTCGTCTCAACACACTACAGCTAACACACACCTCGTCTCAGCACACTACAGCTAACACACTACAGCTAACACACACCTCGTCTCAACACTACAGCTAACACACACCTCGTCTCAACACACTACAGCTACCACACATCTCGTCTCAACACACTACAGCTAACACGCACAACTCGTCTCAACACACTACAGCTAACACACAGCTCGTGTCAACACACTACAGCTAACACACAACTCGTCTCAACACTACAGCTAACACAGAACTCGTCTCAACACTGCAGCTAACACACACCTCGTCTCAACACACTACAGCTAACACACACCTCGTCTCAACACACTACAGCTAACACACACCTCGTCTAAACACACTACAGCTAACACACAGCTCGTGTCAACACACTACAGCTAAAACACACCTCGTCTCAACACTACAGCTAACACACACCTCGTTTCAGCACTACAGCTAACACACACCTCGTTTCAACACTACAGCTAACACACACCTCGTCTCAACGCACTACAGCTAACACGCACACCTCGTCTGAACACACTACAGCTAACACACACCTCGTCTCAACACTAGAGCTAACACACACCTCGTCTCAACACACTACAGCTAACACGCACACCTCGTGTGAACACACTACAGCTAACACACACCTCGTCTCAACACACTACAGCTAACACACACCTCGTCTCAACACACTACAGCTACCACACATCTCGTCTCAACACACTACAGCTAACACGCACACCTCGTCTCAACACACTACAGCTAACACACACCTCGTCTAAACACACTACAGCTAACACACAGCTCGTGTCAACACACTACAGCTAAAACACACCTCGTCTCAACACTACAGCTAATACACACCTCGTCTCAACACACTACAGCTAACAAACACCTCGTCTCAACACAGTACAGCTAACACACACCTCGTCTCAACACACTACAGCTAACACACACCTCGTCTAAACACACTACAACTAACACACAGCTCGTGTCAACACACTACAGCTAACACACACCTCGTTTCAGCACTACAGCTAACACACACCTCGTTTCAACACTACAGCTAACACACACCTCGTCTCAACACACTACAGCTAACACACATCTCGTCTCAACGCACTACAGCTAACACGCACACCTCATCTGAACACACTACAGCTAACACACACCTCGTCTCAACACTAGAGCTAACACACACCTCGTCTCAACACACTACAGCTAACAAGCACACCTCGTCTCAACACACTACAGCTAACACACATCTCGTCTCAACGCACTACAGCTAACACGCACACCTCGTCTCTTCACAGTACAGCTAACACACACCTCCTCTCAACACTACAGCTAACACACACCTCATCTCAACACTACAGCTAACACACACCTCGTTTCAGCACTACAGCTAACACACCTCGTCTCAACACTACAGCTAACACACACCTCGTCTCAACACACTACAGCTAACACACATCTCGTCTCAACGCACTACAGCTAACAAGCACACCTCGTCTCAACACAGTACAGCTAACACACACCTCCTCTCAACACTACAGCTAACACACACCTCATCTCAACACTATAGCTAACACACATATCGTCTCAACACACTACAGCTAACACGCACACCTCGTCTGAACACACTAAACTAACACACACCTCGTCTCAACACACTACAGCTAACACACACTTCGTCTAAACACACTACAGCTAACACACACCTCTTCTCAACAGTACAGCTAACACACACCTCGTCTCAACACACTACAGCTACCACACATCTCGTCTCAACACACTACAGCTAACACGCACACCTCGTCTGAACACACTAAGCTAACACACACCTCGTCTCAACACACTACAGCTAACACACACTTCGTCTCAGCACACTACAGCTAAAACACACTTCGTCTAAACACACTACAGCTAACACACACCTCGTCTCAACACTACAGCTAACACACACCTCGTCTCAACACACTACAGCTAACACACACCTCGTCTAAACACACTACAGCTAACACACAGCTCGTGTCAACACACTACAGCTAACACACAACTCGTCTCAACACTACAGCTAACACAGAACTCGTCTCAACACAATAGCTAACAAACACCTCGTCTCAACACTGCAGCTAACACACACCTCGTCTCAACACACTACAGCTAACACACACCTCGTCTCAACACACTACAGCTAACACACACCTCGTCTCAACACACTACAGCTAACACACACCTCGTCTAAACACACTACAGCTAACACACAGCTCGTGTCAACACACTACAGCTAACACACACCTCGTTTCAGCACTACAGCTAACACACACCTCGTTTCAACACTACAGCTAACACACACCTCGTCTCAACACACTACAGCTAACACACATCTCGTCTCAACGCACTACAGCTAACACGCACACCTCGTCTGAACACACTACAGCTAAGATACACCTCGTCTCAACACTAGAGCTAACACACACCTCGTCTCAACACACTACAGCTAACACGCACACCTCGTCTGAACACACTACAGCTAACACACACCTCGTCTCAACACACTACAGCCAACACACACCTCGTCTCAACACACTACAGCTAACACGCACACCTCGTCTAAACACACTACAGCTAACACACACCTCGTCTCAACACTACAGCTAACACACACCTCGTCTCAACACACTACAGCTACCACACATCTCGTCTCAACACACTACAGCTAAAACGCACACCTCGTCTCAACACACTACAGCTAACACACACCTCGTCTCAACACACTACAGCTAACACGCACACCTCGTGTGAACACACTACAGCTAACACACACCTCGTCTCAACACACTACAGCTAACACACACCTCGTCTCAGCACACTACAGCTACCACACATCTCGTCTCAACACACTACAGCTAACACGCACACCTCGTCTAAACACACTACAGCTAACACACACCTCGTCTCAACACTACAGCTAACACACACCTCGTCTCAACACACTACAGCTACCACGCACACCTCGTCTGAACACACTAAGCTAACACACACCTCGTCTCAACACACTACAGCTAACACACACCTCGTCTCAGCACACTACAGCTAACACACTACAGCTAACACACACCTCGTCTCAACACTACAGCTAACACACACCTCGTCTCAACACACTACAGCTACCACACATCTCGTCTCAACACACTACAGCTAACACGCACAACTCGTCTCAACACACTACAGCTAACACACAGCTCGTGTCAACACACTACAGCTAACACACAACTCGTCTCAACACTACAGCTAACACAGAACTCGTCTCAACACTGCAGCTAACACACACCTCGTCTCAACACACTACAGCTAACACACACCTCGTCTCAACACACTACAGCTAACACACACCTCGTCTAAACACACTACAGCTAACACACAGGTCGTGTCAACACACTACAGCTAACACACACCTCGTTTCAGCACTACAGCTAACACACACCTCGTTTCAACACTACAGCTAACACACACCTCGTCTCAACGCACTACAGCTAACACGCACACCTCGTCTGAACACACTACAGCTAACACACACCTCGTCTCAACACTAGAGCTAACACACACCTCGTCTCAACACACTACAGCTAACACGCACACCTCGTGTGAACACACTACAGCTAACACACACCTCGTCTCAACACACTACAGCTAACACACACCTCGTCTCAACACACTACAGCTACCACACATCTCGTCTCAACACACTACAGCTAACACGCACACCTCGTCTCAACACACTACAGCTAACACACACCTCGTCTAAACACACTACAGCTAACACACAGCTCGTGTCAACACACTACAGCTAAAACACACCTCGTCTCAACACTACAGCTAATACACACCTCGTCTCAACACACTACAGCTAACAAACACCTCGTCTCAACACAGTACAGCTAACACACACCTCGTCTCAACACACTACAGCTAAAACACACCTCGTCTAAACACACTACAGCTAACACACAGCTCGTGTCAACACACTACAGCTAACACACACCTCGTTTCAGCACTACAGCTAACACACACCTCGTTTCAACACTACAGCTAACACACACCTCGTCTCAACACACTACAGCTAACACACATCTCGTCTCAACGCACTACAGCTAACACGCACACCTCATCTGAACACACTACAGCTAACACACACCTCGTCTCAACACTAGAGCTAACACACACCTCGTCTCAACACACTACAGCTAACAAGCACACCTCGTCTCAACACACTACAGCTAACACACATCTCGTCTCAACGCACTACAGCTAACACGCACACCTCGTCTCTTCACAGTACAGCTAACACACACCTCCTCTCAACACTACAGCTAACACACACCTCATCTCAACACTACAGCTAACACACACCTCGTCTCAACACACTACAGCTAACACACATCTCGTCTCAACGCACTACAGCTAACACGCACACCTCGTCTCAACACAGTACAGCTAACACACACCTCCTCTCAACACTACAGCTAACACACACCTCATCTCAACACTATAGCTAACACACATATCGTCTCAACACACTACAGCTAACACGCACACCTCGTCTGAACACACTAAGCTAACACACACCTCGTCTCAACACACTACAGCTAACACACACTTCGTCTAAACACACTACAGCTAACACACACCTCGTCTCAACAGTACAGCTAACTCACACCTCGTCTCAACACACTACAGCTACCACACATCTCGTCTCAACACACTACAGCTAACACGCACACCTCGTCTGAACACACTAAGCTAACACACACCTCGTCTCAACACACTACAGCTAACATACACTTCGTCTCAGCACACTACAGCTAAAACACACTTCGTCTAAACACACTACAGCTAACACACACCTCGTCTCAACACTACAGCTAACACACACCTCGTCTCAACACACTACAGCTAACACACACCTCGTCTAAACACACTACAGCTAACACACAGCTCGTGTCAACACACTACAGCTAACACACAACTCGTCTCAACACTACAGCTAACACAGAACTCGTCTCAACACAATAGCTAACACACACCTCGTCTCAACACTGCAGCTAACACACACCTCGTCTCAACACACTACAGATAACACACACCTCGTCTCAACACACTACAGCTAACACACACCTCGTCTCAACACACTACAGCTAACACACACCTCGTCTAAACACACTACAGCTAACACACAGCTCGTCTCAACACACTACAGCTAACACACACCTCGTCTAAACACACTACAGCTAACACACACCTCGTCTCAACACACTACAGCTAACACACATCTCGTCTCAACGCACTACAGCTAACACGCACACCTCGTCTGAACACACTACAGCTAAGATACACCTCGTCTCAACACTAGAGCTAACACACACCTCGTCTCAACACACTACAGCTAACACGCACACCTCGTCTGAACACACTACAGCTAACACACACCTCGTCTCAACACACTACAGCCAACACACACCTCGTCTCAACACACTACAGCTAACACGCACACCTCGTCTAAACACACTACAGCTAACACACACCTCGTCTCAACACTACAGCTAACACACACCTCGTCTCAACACACTACAGCTACCACACATCTCGTCTCAACACACTACAGCTAACACGCACACCTCGTCTCAACACACTACAGCTAACACACACCTCGTCTCAACACACTACAGCTAACACACACCTCGTCTCAACACACTACAGCTAACACACACCTCGTCTCTACACACTACAGGTAACACACACCTCGTTTCAGCACTACAGCTAACACACCTCGTCTCAACACTAGAGCTAACAAACACCTCGTCTCAACACATTACAGCTAACACACATCTCGTCTCAACGCACTACAGCTAACACGCACACCTCGTCTCAACACAGTACAGCTAACACACACCTCCTCTCAACACTACAGCTAACACACACCTCCTCTCAACACTACAGCTAACACACACCTCATCTCAACACTACAGCTAACACACACCTCGTTTCAACACTACAGCTAACACACATATCGTCTCAACACACTACAGCTAACACGCACACCTCGTCTGAACACACTAACACACACCTCGTCTCAACACACTACAGCTAACACACACCTCATCTCAGCACACTACAGCTAACAGACACTTCGTCTAAACACACTACAGCTAACACACACCCCGTCTCAACACTAGAGCTAACACACACCTCATCTCAACACACTACAGCTACCAACATCTCGTCTCAACACACTACAGCTAACACACAACTCGTCTCAACACTACAGCTAACACAGAACTCGTCTCAACACAATAGCTAACACACACATCGTCTCAACACACTACAGCTAACACACATCTCGTCTCAACACACTACAGCCAACACGCACACCTCGTCTCAACACACTACAGCTAACACGCACACCTCGTCTGAACACACTACAGCTAACACACACCTCGT
The DNA here is from genome assembly GCF_902713425.1 of Acipenser ruthenus. NCBI lineage: Eukaryota > Metazoa > Chordata > Actinopteri > Acipenseriformes > Acipenseridae > Acipenser > Acipenser ruthenus. The sequence continues at coordinate 15,873,569 of NC_081201.1, read as the reverse complement.
CTCAATACTACAGCTAACACAGAACTCGTCTCAACACAATAGCTAACACACACCTCGTCTCAACACTGCAGCTAAAACGCACACCTCGACTCAACACACTACAGCTAACACACACTTCGTCTCAACACACTACAGCTAACACGCACACCTCGTCTCAACACACTACAGCTAACACACAGCTCGTTTCAGCACTACAGCTAACACACAGCTTGTCTCAACACACTACAGCTAACACACAACTCGTCTCAACACTACAGCTAACACAGAACTCGTCTCAACACAATAGCTAACACACACCTCGTCTCAACACTGCAGCTAACACACACCTCGTCTCAACACACTACAGCTAACACACAGCTCGTTTCAGCACTACAGCTACACAGCTTGTCTCAACACACTACAGCTAACACACAACTCGTCTCAACACTACAGCTAACACAGAACTCGTCTCAACACAATAGCTAACACACACCTCGTCTCAACACTACAGCTAACACACACCTTGTCTAAACACACTATAGCTAACACACAGTTCGTGTCAACACACTACAGCTAACACACACCTCGTTTCAGCAATACAGCTAACACACACCTCGTCTCAACACTACAGCTAACACACACCTCGTATGAACACACTACAGCTAACACACAACTCGTCTCAACACTACAGCTAACACAGAACTCGTCTCAACACAATAGCTAACACACACCTCGTCTCAACACTGCAGCTAACACACACCTCGTCTCAACACACTACAGCTAACACACAACTCGTCTCAACACTACAGCTAACACAGAACTCGTCTCAACACAATAGCTAACACACATCTCGTCTCAACACACTACAGCTAACACACACACCTCGTCTGAACACACTACAGCTAACACACACCTCGTCTCAACACACTACAGCTAACACACACCTCGTCTCAGCACACTACAGCTAACACACACTTCGTCTAAACACACTACAGCTAACACACACCTCGTCTCAACACTACAGCTAACACACACCTCGTCTCAACACACTACAGCTAACACACATCTCATCTCAACACACTACAGCTAACACGCACACCTCGTCTGAACACACTACAGCTAACACGCACACCTCGTCTGAACACACTACAGCTAACACACACCTCGTCTCAACACTACAGCTAACACACACCTCGTCTCAACACTACAGCTAACACACATCTCGTCTCAACACACTACAGCTAACACACACTTCGTCTAAACACACTACATCTAAGACACACCTCGTCTCAACACACTACAGCTAACACGCACACCTCGTCTCAACACACTAAGGCTAACACGCACACCTCGTCTGAACACACTACAGCTAACACACACCTCGTCTCAACACTACAGCTAAGACACACCTCGTCTCAACACACTACAGCTAACACACACCTCGTCTCAACACACTACAGCTAACACGCACACCTCGTCTCAACACACTACAGCTAACACACACTTCGTCTCAACACACTACAGCTAACACGCACACCTCGTCTCAACACACTACAGCTAACACACAGCTCGTTTCAGCACTACAGCTAACACACAGCTTGTCTCAACACACTACAGCTAACACACAACTCGTCTCAACACTACAGCTAACACAGAACTCGTCTCAACACAATAGCTAACACACACCTCGTCTCAACACTACAGCTAACACACACCTCGTCTCAACACACTACAGCTAACACACAGCTCGTTTCAGCATTACAGCTAACACACAGCTTGTCTCAACACACAACAGCTAACACACAACTCGTCTCAACACTACAGCTAACACAGAACTCGTCTCAACACAATAGCTAACACACACCTCGTCTCAACACTACAGCTAACACACACCTCGTCTCAACACTACAGCTAACACACACCTCGTCTCAACACACTACAGCTAACACACATCTCGTCTCAACACACTACAGCTAACACGCACACCTCGTCTCAACACACTACAGCTAACACGCACACCTCGTCTGAACACACTACAGCTAACACACACCTCGTCTCAACACTACAGGTAAGACACACCTCGTCTCAACACACTACAACTAACACACACCTCGTCTCAAAACACTACAGCTAACACGCACACCTCGTCTTAACACACTACAGCTAACACACACTTCGTCTCAACACACTACAGCTAACACGCACACCTCGTCTCAACACACTACAGCTAACACACAGCTCGTTTCAGCACTACAGCTAACACACAGCTTGTCTCAACACACTACAGCTAACACACAACTCGTCTCAACACTACAGCTAACACAGAAATCGTCTCAACACAATAGCTAACACACACCTCGTCTCAACACTGCAGCTAACACACACCTCGTCTCAACACACTACAGCTAACACACAGCTCGTTTCAGCACTACAGCTATCACACAGCTTGTCTCAACACACTACAGCTAACACACAACTCGTCTCAACACTACAGCTAACACAGAACTCGTCTCAACACAATAGCTATCACACACCTCGTATCAACACTACAGCTAACACACACCTCGTCTAAACACACTACAGCTAACACACAGCTCGTGTCAACACACTACAGCTAACACACACCTCGTTTCAGCACTACAGCTAACACACACCTCGTCTCAACACTACAGCTAACACACACCTCGTCTGAACACACTACAGCTAACACACAACTCGTCTCAACACTACAGCTAACACAGAACTCGTCTCAACACAATAGCTAACACACATCTCGTCTCAACACACTACAGCTAACACGCACACCTCGTCTGAACACACTACAGCTAACACACACACCTCGTCTGAACACACTACAGCTAACACGCACACCTCGTCTGAACACACTACAGCTAACACATACCTCGTCTCAACACACTACAGCTAACACACACTTCGTCTAAACACACTACAGCTAACACACACCTCGTCTCAACACTACAGCTAACACACACCTCGTCTCAACACACTACAGCTAACACACATCTCGTCTCAACACACTACAGCTAACACGCACACCTCGTCTGAACACACTACAGCTAACACGCACACCTCGTCTGAACACACTACAGCTAACACACACCTCGTCTCAACACTACAGCTAAGACACACCTCGTCTCAACACACTACAGCTAACACACACCTCGTCTCAACACACTACAGCTAACACGCACACCTCGTCTCAACACACTACAGCTAACACACACTTCGTCTCAACACACTACAGCTAACACGCACACCTCGTCTCAACACACTACAGCTAACACACAGCTCGTTTCAGCACTACAGCTAACACACAGCTTGTCTCAAAACACTACAGCTAACACACAACTCGTCTCAACACTACAGCTAACACAGAACTCGTCTCAACAGAATAGCTAACACACACCTCGTCTCAACACTGCAGCTAATACACACCTCGTCTCAACACACTACAGCTAACATACAGCTCGTGTCAACACACTGCAGCTAACACACACCTTCTCTCAACACTAGAGCTAACACACACCTCGTCTCAACACACTATAGCTAACACGCACACCTCGTCTGAACACACTACAGCTAACACACACCTCGTCTCAACACACACCTCGTCTCAGCACACTACAGCTAACACACACTTCGTCTAAACAGACCTCGTCTCAACACACTACAGCTAACACACACCTCGTCTCAACACACTACAGCTAACACACACCTCGTCTCTACACACTACAGCTAACACACACCTCGTTTCAGCACTACAGCTAACACACCTCGTCTCAACACTACAGCTAACACACACCTCGTCTCAACACACTACAGCTAACACACATCTCGTCTCAACGCACTACAGCTAACACACACACCTCGTCTCAACACAGTACAGCTAACACACACCTCCTCTCAACACTACAGCTAACACACACCTCATCTCAACACTACAGCTAACACACACCCCGTCTCAACACTAGAGCTAACACACACCTCGTCTCAACACACTACAGCTACCACACATCTCGTCTCAACACACTACAGCTAACACACAACTCGTCTCAACACTACAGCTAACACAGAACTCGTCTCAACACAATAGCTAACACACAAATCGTCTCAACACACTACAGCTAACACACATCTCGTCTCAACACACTACAGCCAACACGCACACCTCGTCTCAACACACTACAGCTAACACGCACACCTCGTCTGAACACACTACAGCTAACACACACCTCGTCTCAATACTACAGCTAACACAGAACTCGTCTCAACACAATAGCTAACACACACCTCGTCTCAACACTGCAGCTAACACGCACACCTCGTCTCAACACACTACAGCTAACACACACTTCGTCTGAACACACTACAGCTAACACGCACACCTCGTCTCAACACACTACAGCTAACACACAGCTCGTTTCAGCACTACAGCTAACACACAGCTTGTCTTAACACACTACAGCTAAGACACACCTCGTCTCAACACTACAGCTAACACACACCTCGTCTCAACACACTACAGCTAACACACATCTCGTCTCAACACACTACAGCTAACACGCACACCTCGTCTGAACACACTACAGCTAACACGCACACCTCGTCTGAACACACTACAGCTAACACACACCTCGTCTCAACACTACAGCTAAGACACACCTCGTCTCAACACACTACAGCTAACACACACCTCGTCTCAACACACTACAGCTAACACGCACACCTCGTCTCAACACACTACAGCTAACACACACTTCGTCTCAACACACTACAGCTAACACGCACACCTCGTCTGAACACACTACAGCTAACACACACCTCGTCTCAACACTACAGCTAAGACACACCTCGTCTCAACACACTACAGCTAAGACACACCTCGTCTCAACACTACAGCTAACACACACCTCGTCTCAACACACTACAGCTAACACACATCTCGTCTCAACACACTACAGCTAACACGCACACCTCGTCTGAACACACTACAGCTAACACGCACACCTCGTCTGAACACACTACAGCTAACACACACCTCGTCTCAACACTACAGCTAAGACACACCTCGTCTCAACACACTACAGCTAACACACACCTCGTCTCAACACACTACAGCTAACACGCACACCTCGTCTCAACACACTACAGCTAACACACACCTCGTCTCAACACTGCAGCTAACACGCACACCTCGTCTCAACACACTACAGCTAACACACACTTCGTCTGAACACACTACAGCTAACACGCACACCTCGTCTCAACACACTACAGCTAACACACAGCTCGTTTCAGCACTACAGCTAACACACAGCTTGTCTTAACACACTACAGCTAAGACACACCTCGTCTCAACACTACAGCTAACACACACCTCGTCTCAACACACTACAGCTAACACACATCTCGTCTCAACACACTACAGCTAACACGCACACCTCGTCTGAACACACTACAGCTAACACGCACACCTCGTCTGAACACACTACAGCTAACACACACCTCGTCTCAACACTACAGCTAAGACACACCTCGTCTCAACACACTACAGCTAACACACACCTCGTCTCAACACACTACAGCTAACACGCACACCTCGTCTCAACACACTACAGCTAACACACACTTCGTCTCAACACACTACAGCTAACACGCACACCTCGTCTCAACACACTATAGCTAACACACAGCTCGTTTCAGCACTACAGCTAACACACAGCTTGTCTCAAAACACTACAGCTAACACACAACTCGTCTCAACACTACAGCTAACACAGAACTCGTCTCAACAGAATAGCTAACACACACCTCGTCTCAACACTGCAGCTAATACACACCTCGTCTCAACACACTACAGCTAACACACAGCTCGTGTCAACACACTGCAGCTAACACACACCTTCTCTCAACACTAGAGCTAACACACACCTCGTCTCAACACACTATAGCTAACACGCACACCTCGTCTGAACACACTACAGCTAACACACACCTCGTCTCAACACACACCTCGTCTCAGCACACTACAGCTAACACACACTTCGTCTAAACAGACCTCGTCTCAACACACTACAGCTAACACACACCTCGTCTCAACACACTACAGCTAACACACACCTCGTCTCTACACACTACAGCTAACACACACCTCGTTTCAGCACTACAGCTAACACACCTCGTCTCAACACTACAGCTAACACACACCTCGTCTCAACACACTACAGCTAACACACATCTCGTCTCAACGCACTACAGCTAACACACACACCTCGTCTCAACACAGTACAGCTAACACACACCTCCTCTCAACACTACAGCTAACACACACCTCATCTCAACACTACAGCTAACACACACCCCGTCTCAACACTAGAGCTAACACACACCTCGTCTCAACACACTACAGCTACCACACATCTCGTCTCAACACACTACAGCTAACACACAACTCGTCTCAACACTACAGCTAACACAGAACTCGTCTCAACACAATAGCTAACACACAAATCGTCTCAACACACTACAGCTAACACACATCTCGTCTCAACACACTACAGCCAACACGCACACCTCGTCTCAACACACTACAGCTAACACGCACACCTCGTCTGAACACACTACAGCTAACACACACCTCGTATCAATACTACAGCTAACACAGAACTCGTCTCAACACAATAGCTAACACACACCTCGTCTCAACACTGCAGCTAACACGCACACCTCGTCTCAACACACTACAGCTAACACACACTTCGTCTGAACACACTACAGCTAACACGCACACCTCGTCTCAACACACTACAGCTAACACACAGCTCGTTTCAGCACTACAGCTAACACACAGCTTGTCTTAACACACTACAGCTAACACACAACTCGTCTCAACACTACAGCTAACACAGAACTCGTCTCAACACAATAGCTAACACACACCTCGTCTCAACACTGCAGCTAACACACACCTCGTCTCAACACACTACAGCTAACACACAGCTCGTTTCAGCACTACAGCTAACACACAGCTTGTCTCAACACACTACAGCTAACACACAACTCGTCTCAACACTACAGCTAACACAGAACTCGTCTCAACACAATAGCTAACACACACCTCGTCTCAACACTACAGCTAACACACACCTTGTCTAAACACACTATAGCTAACACACAGCTCGTGTCAACACACTACAGCTAACACACACCTCGTTTCAGCACACTACAGCTAACACACACTTCGTCTAAACACACTACAGCTAACACACACCTCGTCTCAACACTACAGCTAACACACACCTCGTCTCAACACACTACAGCTAACACACATCTCATCTCAACACACTACAGCTAACACGCACACCTCGTCTGAACACACTACAGCTAACACGCACACCTCGTCTCAACACACTACAGCTAACACACACCTCGTCTCAACACTACAGCTAAGACACACCTCGTCTCAACACACTACAGCTAACACACACCTCGTCTCAACACTCTACAGCTAACACGCACACCTCGTCTCAACACACTACAGCTAACACACACTTCGTCTCAACACACTACAGCTAACACGCACACCTCGTCTCAACACACTACAGCTAACACACAGCTCGTTTCAGCACTACAGCTAACACACAGCTTGTCTCAACACACTACAGCTAACACACAACTCGTCTCAACACAATAGCTAACACACACCTCGTCTCAACACTGCAGCTAACACACACCTCGTCTCAACACACTACAGCTAATACACAGCTCGTTTCAGCACTACAGCTAACACACAGCTTGTCTCAACACACTACAGCTAACACACAACTCGTCTCAACACTACAGCTAACACAGAACTCGTCTCAACACAATAGCTAACACACACCTCGTCTCAACACTACAGCTAACACACACCTCGTCTCAACACACTACAGCTAACACACAGCTCGTTTCAGCACTACAGCTAACACACAGCTTGTCTCAACACACTACAGCTAACACACAACTCGTCTCAACACTATAGCTAACACAGAACTCGTCTCAACACAATAGCTAACACACACCTCGTCTCAACACTACAGCTAACACACACCTCGTCTCAACACTACAGCTAACACACACCTCGTCTCAACACACTACAGCTAACACACATCTCGTCTCAACACACTACAGCTAACACGCACACCTCGTCTCAACACACTACAGCTAACACGCACACCTCGTCTGAACACACTACAGCTAATACACACCTCGTCTCAATACACTACAGCTAATACACAGCTCGTTTCAGCACTACAGCTAACACACAGCTTGTCTCAACACACTACAGCTAACACACAACTCGTCTCAACACTACAGCTAACACAGAACTCGTCTCAACACAATAGCTAACACACACCTCGTCTCAACACTACAGCTAACACACACCTCGTCTCAACACACTACAGCTAACACACAGCTCGTTTCAGCACTACAGCTAACACACAGCTTGTCTCAACACACTACAGCTAACACACAACTCGTCTCAACACTATAGCTAACACAGAACTCGTCTCAACACAATAGCTAACACACACCTCGTCTCAACACTACAGCTAACACACACCTCGTCTCAACACTACAGCTAACACACACCTCGTCTCAACACACTACAGCTAACACACATCTCGTCTCAACACACTACAGCTAACACGCACACCTCGTCTCAACACACTACAGCTAACACGCACACCTCGTCTGAACACACTACAGCTAACACACACCTCGTCTCAACACTACAGCTAAGACACACCTCGTCTCAACACACTACAGCTAACACGCACACCTCGTCTCAACACACTACAGCTAACACACACTTCGTCTCAACACACTACAGCTAACACGCACACCTCGTCTCAACACACTACAGCTAACACACACTTCGTCTCAACACACTACAGCTAACACGCACACCTCGTCTCAACACACTAAAACTACTCAGCTGCACATGCGCAGCATCTCGACAAAAAACTACGCAGCTGCGCATGCGCAGCACATCGGCTAAAACGCAGCTGCGCATGCCCAGCAACTATGCTAAAACTACGCAGCTGCGCATGCGCAGCAACTCTGCTAAAACTACGCAGCTGCGCATTTGCAGCACATCGGCTAAAACTACGCAGCTGTGCATGCGCATCAACTCAGCTAAAAATACACAGCTGCGCATGCGCAGCACATCGGCTAAAATTACGCAGCTGCGCATGCGCAGCAACTGCTAAAACTACGCAGCTGCGCATGCTCAGCAACTCAGCTAAAACTACACAGCTGCGCATATGCAGCACATAGGCTAAAACTACGCAGCTCAGTATGCGCAGCAACTCTGCTAAAACTACTCAGCTGCGCATGCGCAGCACATTGGCTAAAACTACACAGCTGCGCATGCCCAGCAACTCTGCTAAAACTACGCAGCTGCGCATGAGCAGCAACTGGGCTAAAACTACGCAGCTGCGTATGCGTATGCGTTCTCCCTTAAAAACTGCATTTTACCATTTATATGCTCAAAACGATACAAAAAATGAAAGGCCTGCACATTCCTGATCGCAGCTGTGCATGCGCAGCAACTCAGCTAAAACTACGCAGCTGCGCATGTGCAGGACATCGGCTAAAACTACACAGCTGCGCATGCACATCAACTCTGCTAAAACTATGCAGCTGCGCATGCGCAGCAACTCTGCTAGAACTACGCAGCTCCGCATGCACAGTAACTCAGCTAAAACTACGCAGCTGCGCATTTGCAGCACATCTGCTAAAACTACGCAGCTGCGCATGTGCAGCAACTCTGCTAAAACTACGCAGCTGCACATGCGCAGCATATTGGCTAAAACTACACACCTCGGTATGCACAGCAACTCTACTTATATTACTCAGCTGCGCATGCACAGCACATCGTCTAAAACTACGCAGCTGTGCATGCGCAGCAACTCTGCTAAAACTACGCAGCTGTGCATGCGCAGCAACGCGGCTAAAACTACGCAGCTGCGCGTGCGTATGCGTTTGCCCTTAAAAACTGCATTTTACCATTTATATGCGCAAAACGATACAAAAAATGAAAGGCCTGCTCATTCCTGATCGCATGTTGCGCATGCGCAGCTGAGTAGTTTTAGCAGAGTTGCTCCGCATGCGCAGCTGCGTAGTTTTAGCCGAGTTACTGCTCATGTGCAGCTGCGTAGTTTTAGCCGATGTGTGGCACATGCGCAGCTATGTAGTTTTAGCAGAGTTGCTGCGCATGTGCAGCTGCGTAGTTTTAGCAGAGTTGCTGTGCTTGCGCAGCTGCCTAGTTTTAGCCGATGTGCTGTGCATGCGCAGCTGCGTAGTTTTAGCTGAGTTGCTGCGCATGCACAGCTGGGATCAGGAATGCGCAGGCCTTTCCTTTTTTGTATCGTTTTGCACATATAAATGGTAAAATGCAGTTTTTAACTGCGAAAGCATACGCATGCTCAGCTGCATAGTTTTAGCCGATGTGCTGCGAATGCGCAGCTGCGTAGTTTTAGCCCAGTTGCTGCTCATGCGCAGTTGCGTAGTTTTAGCCGATGTGCTGCGCATGCGCAGCTGCGTAGTTTTAGCAGAGTTGCTGCGCATGCGCAGCTACGTAGTTTTAGCTGAGTTGCTGCTCATGCGCAGCTGCATAGTTTTAGCAGAGTTGCTGGGCATGCGCAGCTGCGTAGTTTTAGCCGATGTGCTGCGAATGCAGAGCGGTGTAGTTCTAGCAGAGTTGCTGCGCAGTTTTAGAAGAGTTGCTGCACATGCGCAGCTGCGTAATTTTACCCAATGTGCTGCGCATGCGCAGCTGTGTAGTTTTAGCAGAGTTGCTGCACATGCGCAGCTGCGTAGTTTTTGCTGAGTTGCTGCGCATGCACAGCTGCAATCAGGAATGCGCAGGATTTTCATTTTTTGTATCTTTTTGGGCATATAAATGGTAAAATGCAGTTTTGAAGGGCGAACGCATACGCATGCGCAGCTGTGTAGTTTTAGCTGAGTTGCTGCTCATGCGCAGCTGCGTAGTTTTAGCAGAGTTGCTGGGCATGCGCAGCTGCGTAGTTTTAGCCGATGTGCTGCGAATGCGTAGCTGTGTAGTTTTAGCAGAGTTGCTGAGCATGCGCAGCTGCGTAGTTTTAGCCGTTGTGCTGCGCATGTGCAGCTGTGTAGTTTTATCAGAGTTAGTGCGCATGCGCAGCTGCGTAGTTTTAGCCGTTGTGCTGCGCATCCGCAGCTGTGTAGTTTTAGCTGATTTGCTGCGCATGCACAGCTGCGTTCAGGAATGCGTAGGCCTTTCATTTTTTGTATCTTTTTGGGCATATAAATGGTAAAATGCAGTTTTGAAGGGCGAACGCATACGCATGCGCAGCTGCGTAGTTTTAGCTGACTTGCTGAGCATGCGCAGCTGCATAGTTTTAGCCGAGTTACTGCGTATGCAGAGCGGTGTAGTTCTAGCAGAGTTGCTGCGTAGTTTTAGAAGAGTTGCTGCGCATGCGCAGCTGCGTAGTTTTACCCAATGTGCTGCGCATGTGCAGCTGTGTAGTTTTAGCAGATTTGCTGCACATGCGCAGGTGCGTAGTTTTAGCCGATGTGCTGCGCATGCGCAGCTGCGTAGTTTTAGCCGATGTGCTGCGCATGCACAGCTGCGTAGGTTTAGTAGAGTTGCTGCGCATGCGCAGCAGCGTAGTTTTAGTCGATGTGCTGCGCATGCGCAGCTGCGTAGTTTTAGTAGAGTTGCTGCGCATGCGCAGCTGCGTAGTTTTAGTCGATGTGCTGCGCATGCGCAGCTGCGTAGTTTTAGCAGAGTTGCTGTGCATGCCCAGCTGCGTAGTTTTAGCTGAGTTGCTGCGCATGCACAGCTGCAATCAGGAATGCGCAGGATTTTCATTTTTTGTATCGTTTTGCGCATATAAATGGTAAAATGCAGTTTTTAAGGGCAAACGCATATGCATGCGCAGCTGCGTAGTTTTAGCCGCGTTGCTGCTCATGCGCAGCTGTGTAGTTTTAGCAGAGTTGCTGGGCATGCGCAGCTGCATAGTTTTAGCAGATTTGCAGTGCATGCGCAGCTGCGTAGTTTTAGCAGATGTGCTGCTCATGCGCAGCTGTGTAGTTTTAGCCGATGTGCTGCGCATGCACAGCTACGTTCAGGAATGCGCAGGCCTTTCATTTTTAGTATCGTTTTGCACATAAAAATGGTAAAATGCGGTTTTGAAGGGCGAACGCATACGTATGCGCAGCTGCGTAGTTTTAGCCGATGTGCTGTGAATACGCAGCTGCGTAGTTTTAGCAGAGTTGCAGCACATGCGCAGCTGCGTAGTTTTAGCCGATGTGCTGCGCATGCGCAGCTGCGTAGTTTTAGCAGAGTTGCTGCACATGCGCAGCTGCTTAGTTTTAGCTGAGTTGCTGCTCATGCGCAGCTGCGTAATTTTAGCAGAGTTGCTGCGCATGCGCAGCTGCGTAGTTTTAGCCAATGTGCTGCGGATGCGCAGCTGCGTAGTTTTAGCAGAGTTGCTGCACATGCGCAGCTGCGTAGTTTTAGCCGATGTGCTGTGCATGCGCAGCTGCGTAGTTTTAGCTGAGTTGCTGGGCATGCGCAGTTGCGTAGTTTTAGCCGATGTGCTGTGCATGCACAGCTGTGTAGTTTTAGTCAAGTTGCTGAGCATGCGCAGCTGCGTAGTTTTATCAGAGTTAGTGCGCATGCGCAGCTGCGTAGTTTTAGCCGATGTGCTGCGCATGCGCAGCTGTGTAGTTTTAGCTGATTTGCTGTGCATGCACAGCTGCGTTCAGGAATGCGTAGGCCTTTCATTTTTTGTATCTTTTTGAGCATATAAATGGTAAAATGCAGTTTTGAAGGGCGAACGCATACGCATGCGCAGCTGCATAGTTTTAGCTGACTTGCTGAGCATGCGCAGCTGCGTAGTTTTAGCCGAGTTACTGCGTATGCGGAGCGGCGTAGCTCTAGCAGAGTTGCTGCGTAGTTTTAGCAGAGTTGCTGCGCATGCGCAGCTGCATAGTTTTAGCCGATGTGCTGCGCATGCGCAGCTGCGTAGTTTTAGTAGAGTTGCTGCGCATGCGCAGCTGCGTAGTTTTAGTCGATGTGCTGCGCATGCGCAGCTGCGTAGTTTTAGCAGAGTTGCTGTGCATGCCCAGCTGCGTAGTTTTAGCTGAGTTGCTGCGCATGCACAGCTGCAATCAGGAATGCGCAGGATTTTCATTTTTTGTATCGTTTTGCGCATATAAATGGTAAAATGCAGTTTTTAAGGGCAAACGCATACGCATGCGCAGCTGTGTAGTTTTAGCCGCGTTGCTGCTCATGCGCAGCTGTGTAGTTTTAGCAGAGTTGCTGGGCATGCGCAGCTGCATAGTTTTAGCAGATTTGCAGTGCATGCGCAGCTGCGTAGTTTTAGCAGATGTGCTGCTCATGCGCAGCTGTGTAGTTTTAGCCGATGTGCTGCGCATGCACAGCTGCGTTCAGGAATGCGCAGGCCTTTCATTTTTAGTATCGTTTTGCACATAAAAATGGTAAAATGCGGTTTTGAAGGGCGAACGCATACGTATGCGCAGCTGCGTAGTTTTAGCCGATGTGCTGTGAATACGCAGCTGCGTAGTTTTAGCAGAGTTGCAGCACATGCGCAGCTGCGTAGTTTTAGCTGAGTTGCTGCTCATGCGCAGCTGCGTAATTTTAGCAGAGTTGCTGCGCATGCGCAGCTGCGTAGTTTTAGCCAATGTGCTGCGGATGCGCAGCTGCGTAGTTTTAGCAGAGTTGCTGCACATGCGCAGCTGCGTAGTTTTAGCCGATGTGCTGTGCATGCGCAGCTGCGTAGTTTTAGCTGAGTTGCTGGGCATGCGCAGTTGCGTAGTTTTAGCCGATGTGCTGTGCATGCACAGCTGTGTAGTTTTAGCCGATGTGCTGCGCATGCGCAGCTGCGTAGTTTTAGCAGAGTTGCTGCACATGCGCAGCTGCTTAGTTTTAGCTGAGTTGCTGCTCATGCGCAGCTGCGTAATTTTAGCAGAGTTGCTGCGCATGCGCAGCTGCGTAGTTTTAGCCAATGTGCTGCGGATGCGCAGCTGCGTAGTTTTAGCAGAGTTGCTGCACATGCGCAGCTGCGTAGTTTTAGCCGATGTGCTGTGCATGCGCAGCTGCGTAGTTTTAGCTGAGTTGCTGGGCATGCGCAGTTGCGTAGTTTTAGCCGATGTGCTGTGCATGCACAGCTGTGTAGTTTTAGTCAAGTTGCTGAGCATGCGCAGCTGCGTAGTTTTATCAGAGTTAGTGCGCATGCGCAGCTGCGTAGTTTTAGCCGATGTGCTGCGCATGCGCAGCTGTGTAGTTTTAGCTGATTTGCTGTGCATGCACAGCTGCGTTCAGGAATGCGTAGGCCTTTCATTTTTTGTATCTTTTTGAGCATATAAATGGTAAAATGCAGTTTTGAAGGGCGAACGCATACGCATGCGCAGCTGCATAGTTTTAGCTGACTTGCTGAGCATGCGCAGCTGCGTAGTTTTAGCCGAGTTACTGCGTATGCGGAGCGGCGTAGCTCTAGCAGAGTTGCTGCGTAGTTTTAGCAGAGTTGCTGCGCATGCGCAGCTGCATAGTTTTAGCCGATGTGCTGCGCATGCGCAGCTGCGTAGTTTTAGTAGAGTTGCTGCGCATGCGCAGCTGCGTAGTTTTAGTCGATGTGCTGCGCATGCGCAGCTGCGTAGTTTTAGCAGAGTTGCTGTGCATGCCCAGCTGCGTAGTTTTAGCTGAGTTGCTGCGCATGCACAGCTGCAATCAGGAATGCGCAGGATTTTCATTTTTTGTATCGTTTTGCGCATATAAATGGTAAAATGCAGTTTTTAAGGGCAAACGCATACGCATGCGCAGCTGTGTAGTTTTAGCCGCGTTGCTGCTCATGCGCAGCTGTGTAGTTTTAGCAGAGTTGCTGGGCATGCGCAGCTGCATAGTTTTAGCAGATTTGCAGTGCATGCGCAGCTGCGTAGTTTTAGCAGATGTGCTGCTCATGCGCAGCTGTGTAGTTTTAGCCGATGTGCTGCGCATGCACAGCTGCGTTCAGGAATGCGCAGGCCTTTCATTTTTAGTATCGTTTTGCACATAAAAATGGTAAAATGCGGTTTTGAAGGGCGAACGCATACGTATGCGCAGCTGCGTAGTTTTAGCCGATGTGCTGTGAATACGCAGCTGCGTAGTTTTAGCAGAGTTGCAGCACATGCGCAGCTGCGTAGTTTTAGCTGAGTTGCTGCTCATGCGCAGCTGCGTAATTTTAGCAGAGTTGCTGCGCATGCGCAGCTGCGTAGTTTTAGCCAATGTGCTGCGGATGCGCAGCTGCGTAGTTTTAGCAGAGTTGCTGCACATGCGCAGCTGCGTAGTTTTAGCCGATGTGCTGTGCATGCGCAGCTGCGTAGTTTTAGCTGAGTTGCTGGGCATGCGCAGTTGCGTAGTTTTAGCCGATGTGCTGTGCATGCACAGCTGTGTAGTTTTAGTCAAGTTGCTGAGCATGCGCAGCTGCGTAGTTTTATCAGAGTTAGTGCGCATGCGCAGCTGCGTAGTTTTAGCCGATGTGCTGCGCATGCGCAGCTGTGTAGTTTTAGCTGATTTGCTGTGCATGCACAGCTGCGTTCAGGAATGCGTAGGCCTTTCATTTTTTGTATCTTTTTGAGCATATAAATGGTAAAATGCAGTTTTGAAGGGCGAACGCATACGCATGCGCAGCTGCATAGTTTTAGCTGACTTGCTGAGCATGCGCAGCTGCGTAGTTTTAGCCGAGTTACTGCGTATGCGGAGCGGCGTAGCTCTAGCAGAGTTGCTGCGTAGTTTTAGCAGAGTTGCTGCGCATGCGCAGCTGCATAGTTTTAGCCGATGTGCTGCGCATGCGCAGCTGCGTAGTTTTAGTAGAGTTGCGTATGCGGAGCGGCGTAGTTCTAGCAGAGTTGCTGCGCATGTGCAGCTGCGTAGTTTTAGCCGATGTGCTGTGCATGCGCAGCTGAGTAGTTTTAGCAGAGTTGTTGCGCATGCGGAGCTGCGTAGATTTAGCCGATGTGCTGCGCATGCGCAGCTGAGTAGTTTTAGCAGTGCTGCTGCGCATGCGCAGCTGCGTAGTTTTAGCCGATGTGCTGCGCATGCGCAGCTGAGTAGTTTTAGCAGAGTTGATGTGCATACCGAGCTGCGTAGTTTTAGCCTATGTGCTGCGCATGCGCAGCTGTGTAGTTTTAGGCGAGTTGCTGAGCATGCGCAGCTGCGTAGTTTTAGCCGATGTGCTGTGCATGCGCAGCTGTGTATTTTTAGCTGAGTTGCTGCGCATGCACAGCTGTGTAGTTTTAGCCGATGTGCTGCGAATGCGCAGCTGCGTAGTTTTAGCCGATATGCTGCGAATGCGCAGCTGCGTAGTTTTAGCAGAGTTGCTGGGCATGCGCAGCTGCGTAGTTTTTGTCAAGTTGCTGCGCATGCGCAGCTGCGTAGTTTTAGCAGAGTTAATGGGCATGCGCAGCTGCGTTTTAGCCGATGTGCTGCGCATGCGCAGCTGCGTAGTTTTTGTCGAGTTGCTGCGCATGCGCAGCTGAGTAGTTTTAGTAGATTTGCTGCGTAGTTTTAGCTGATGTGCTGTGCATGCGCAGCTGTGTAGTTTTATCAGAGTTGCTGCGCATGCGCAGCTGCGTAGTTTTAGCCGATGTGCTGCGCATGCGCAGCTGTGTAGTTTTAGCAGAGTTGCTGTGCATGCGCAGCTGCGTAGTTTTAGCTGAGTTGCTGCGCATGCACAGCTGCCATCAGGAATGCGCAGGCCTTTCATTTTTTGTATCGTTTTGCGCATATAAATCTTAAAATGCAGTTTTTAATGGCGAACGCATACGCACGCGCAGCGGCGTAGTTTTTGCCGCGTTACTGCTCATGCGCAGCTGCGTAGTTTTAGCAGAGTTGCTGGGCATGCGCAGCTGCGTAGTTTTAGCACTAGTCAGTATCTGATGATCAAGACAATGTGTGGCAGCTTACAATGCAGCTCAAAGAAATTGTTGAGTTAGTTTGTGCTCCAAAGATTTCTATGGCTCAAGTAACTTTCCTTGATATCCTTATCCATAAGTATCTGGAAACCAGAAGGGAACTGTTTCCTGTTCAGAATTTGAAACCAAAGCATCACTACATCCGACACTATCCTGCTTTAATTCTTAAATTCGGTCCTCCGATTGTGGTCAATGAGGTTTGAGAGCAAGCACTCTTATTTTAAGAGATGTGTACGTCGCTTTCAGAACTTTAAACGTGTGTCAAACACTTGCTGAAAGCCATCAGCTTCTGCAAGCAGATCTTAATTCAGGTTCCTTCTTTGCACCCGTTTTGCAAGTTAAGGATGGTTCTCCATTCCATGTACAGTTATACAGTGACGCAGTACGTGACGCCCTGAGAGCCTGCGACTTGAGTGAGATGGATGTTGTTATGTCTACAGAGATTCAATTGAAGGGGACTGTTTATAGAAAAGGCCTCTTCTTACTTGCTGGTCAAAATGAGAGTTCATTAGTCTTTGGAGAAAATGAATTTGTGTTAATCCAGGGAATTAACCTAGTATTCTTTCTTGTAGCTCTTCACGATTCTTCATTTTTACCACAGTTGGGTGTGTATGCCTTAGAAACTGCAAGCAGGTGCATACAGTGTATAAATGCTGAACATCTTCCTGGTTTTAATGCATCACCTGCTTATAACACATGTGGGAGGAAAGTAATTTCTTTGAAGCATAGTGTTGCATAAAGCACCTTTCAACTGAGACATTTCACCCTTGTTGGGAGCCTTACACCTATTTTAATTTGTCTGTGTCCAATTCAGAACTTTTTTTTTTTATTCCTAGTGGTGCTTTATTCAATTTCTATTTTTGATCTTGGTTCAGAACAAAACTTAGAGCCATTTATTATATATTGCCATTTTAATTTTTTTTTTAATTAGTATATGCTAGTTAGATGTATATTGATGAAAAAACGCAAAACATTTGTGACCTGCTGTTTTATGTTTGCATGAAAAGTTTTAATATCTGTGGCCTTAAGTATGTCAGGGAGGCACCCACTAAATGGCATAACCAAACATTTGAAATATAAAATTAGTAGAAAATGATATACTGTAAAATGTAGAAAGCTAATAAGTTTACTTATTGCAGAATAGTTATTTTTTTCAATCAAAATGCAGACGGTAATATACACCACACATTTACATATGAATATATATTTCTGTATTTTATTTTAATTGACAGATGGAACAGGAAAGCACTGGGGATTCTATTTTAATCTCCCACATTAGTTCTGTGTTGCCAAACCTTACCACCTGTATGCTGAATTCTGTTTTGGACACACTCAAAAACCTGGGTGTAGAAACCCTGGATGATTTCAGATTTGGAAAAGATGATGATCTCCTGATGGTACTCAAGCCAATAGAAGTTCGAAAACTCCTAGCGAGCTTTACAGTCACATGTGAGTATATTACAGTCTTCAAGTGCTTAATTGGCAGTACATCATATATATAAAACCTGCATTTTGTATTTTGTCTCTTGCCTATATCATTGTGTATACCTTTATTTAGAATTGTTGAATGAGAGAAAATAATGTGGCAATTACATCACATAATCCTTTAATAAACGACAGAAATGTTTACTGTTTGGATGTACATACATTGCTTATTGCTAATTTAATTAATAAAAGGCCGGTTAAAATGAACTAATTGTGTATTACGGACACTTAACCAATTACAAAACCTCTAATGTGTGTAAAAAAAAAAGGTATGAAATAACTTAATGTTTTTTCTGTAATTCTGAAGGTGAAACCATGATTTCCAGCAGTCCGTGCTCATCCAGAACAGAGATCAACAGTCTACAGCCCAAGGTGCTCTTTTACACAGAGTTATATCGAGTTGGATGAATTGCTTTCAGCTTTGGAAGCTGACTGGTTCCTTCAGTTTGAGATACCATGGTGGGAAAAACTCTCTACTGACCTCCTTTTCAAGTTAGAAAGGCCACCGCCAAAGCAACGCATAGAAATAATACAACTCATTATTAATGAAGTCACAGGGGTCTGGAAGAGGCCTCCAAAGAAACATCTTACAGATCTAGCAAGGAGAATTGTGGCAAAATATCCTAAATCTTTGCAGGATCGAAGGCCACATAGTTGGAAGGGGATTTGATTCCTTGGTAAAACAGCTGCAGAGCAGATAATGTGAAGCGTACAGTTTTCTACCCCCAAAAGACAGTTTCAACACAGTAGTGGAGCGACACAGAAGAAGTTCCTGGAAAGGAACGAGCTTTACCTCAAGACACTTCCGGTTGCATAAACTGGGATCCCGAGCACCTGCCAATCACAGAGACACTTGCAAGTCAAAAACAGCAACAAGAAGAAATGAAAACCATGTTCAGAGAAAGAAACTGGAATACACAGAGCATCACCAAAAAAATGATGGCAACATACTACACTATCTATCATCCAAGGTATCGAGGTAAGGAGGGAGTGGCCATTTCTGTTTGAAATGCCAGGATTACAAGCACACTTCAGGGCTCGTACAGCAGGTGTACAATTAGAAGGGACATTTTGAGACCGTAAAAAACAAATCACACAGAATTCTGGCCTACATGGACACTCTCAGCAATGAGAAACAAAGAAACCCTGGCACAGATCGAAGTTGCAAAGAACACAAAGTCTAAATTACCGGAGATGCCAGGGTTGGTTTTGCTGCGGCTTGCTTACTTTGGTGAAGACGACAAGCAAATGTTTTTCCAGGTGGATGACACTTGCTTACCTTCTGAAGTGCCAACATCTGATCTGCCTGCATCATACCTTGCATTATTTTCTGTGGTATGTGTTTTGGTAATCCATGCATTTGTTTGACATATGCTGAATAGTTTTATTTTATTTACTTTTGGCTGAGGAATAAGGGGACGAAGTATAATCTGAATTTAATTAGCATTTTTAGTATCCCAGAGAAATGACTGAAGAGAAATGCTTTTGAACAATCTGATTACATCCAAATTACATTTTAAATAATTGTTCATGAGCAGATTTGCGTGTTTTAACTTTATAATGTTTCTTCTCGCATAATAAATAACTTAGTTTGAGTCCAAAAATCATATCCAGATTATTTAAATAAATAAATGTTTTGTACACAACTCTTGCTAGAATTACTTGGAGCATTATATAAACTGCTAAGGAATGATTTAATATGAAAATTCAGCAGCCCTAAGGCTTTCTGTAAATTATATGATTAATTGTAGCGGGTTTGAGTGTTTTTATGTACGTATGTTTGAAAATGTTTGTCTTCAGAATGAAAATGAGAAGTCAATTTAACAAAAATATCTTGAATTTTTCTGACTACATCCCGCTTCATGCTGAGCATTGATAAAGTTGTCGTTACATTTCCCATCATCCTCCCAATCACTGGTGAATCCATCTCATTCACATATGTGAGCAGGAAAAAAAAAACAGAACAAGAGAACGCTGCAATTTAGAAGTGTAAAAAAGTGTTTGAGATGTTAACATAATACACACACCTTACCTAAACAGCTGTAGCAACACATGGGAACATGTAACACACACACACACAAATAAAACCCCCTTTGTTACCCTTTAAGAATATATAAAATATTTGCATTTTCTTTTCCTTTCTAATAGATGCATCTTCAAAATAAATCCAGACAAAGGGACGAAGGTCGAACGGAAGCCACATAAGAGACAATATGCTGTGAATCCAAGAGTTCTTTCCCTCATTTCTGCAATTGCTGATTTTGAATGGAGAGAATAAAACGCAATTGTTATGTCAAAGGTAAGTAATCTTGCAGTACGTTGTAATGCCAGGTATATCTTATTTATAGATGATATAAGCACTCTGAAATATGGGCTCCTGAGTGGCATATCTGGTAACGGTCTCAACCTTGAGTGCAGGATAGGAGAGAGCGAGGTGGTCTCCTGTGCCATTGTCCAGCATGGCAGAGAGTTTGCAGTAGGGGTGGCACACAATTGGCCGAGCATCACTGGGGTGGGGAGGGTTTGAGTCGACTAGGGCTCCCTCAATTCAAAGAGCTCGAGCAACTCCTGTAGGTTCAGGGTGTTGGCAGTTTCCAGCTACATTGAATCCTCCGATCAATGTGTTAGTTGGGCTGATGGCAGTTCTGGGTTTGCTGTGCGAAAAAAAGGTATGGCTTTGACGTATGTAACGGAGGACACATGCTTTGTCTCATACCTCATGAGAGGCACGGAGTAGTTGAATTGGTGATTCCAAATTAGGGTGAAAAGAGGGAGAAAAATAATTGCCAGTTATTTAGAAAAATATATATACAGTATATATCTTTTTTTTAAAAATCTAAGCCTGTTTCATTTTTTTTTCTCGTTATACAGGTTTTCAGACACCAGCATGTCAACTTCAGCACAAAGCAGCTTCTCCACATTTGACTCCTAGGCCGGGACCTGATCAAAACTTTGACGACCCACCAATCACACTTTACAAAATGGAATGTTAACGCTTTTTGGTTTTATGAGTAGGAGAAATTGGATATTTACAAAAACAATAAAAAGCGATAACATTCTGTTTTGTAAAGTGTGATTGGCGGGTCATCACAATGTTTTTTCTGGATCAGGTCCTGGCCCTAGCCTGCTCTCTCAAATAGCAATTTGAACACTATTTAAAACAAAAACACCTGTTGCGCTACTGACCCCATTATTACGGCTGTGAAAGAACCATGGACTTGTTCATGAGAACTGTCTGAGTCCAAGGCCTGGATCAGTATTATTGTGGAAAACACTTGATATCTGTTAATAGTTGATTTGTCTCTAGAAATATGCTAAGAAAGTGAGGGCACAGTTCGGTAGCCAGTTTTAGTATATTTAATATGGTTTTATTGTTTTACTGTGTACTAGGCTTACCATTGTTGGTATCCTAGCAGCCGGTATCTTAACATTTAAAATAATAACTCAGCTTGAGCTTGAGGAGTTATGGAGCATTTTTTGTCAATTCCTGCATTTTCAAAAGGTTGTAGCGGCTCCATGACACAGAAGCTCTCTTGCCTAATGAATATGTATATTGTATTTGCTCAATAAAATGCTCAATGAAAAGTTGTAATAAAATTCTGAAAGCTTAAGGAATAGTTGTTGATGTATTTTTTCTTCTGCTGTTTAACACTTGTAAGTTAACAAAAAGTGTAAATTAACTAATAATTAAGCACATATTTGAGATTTTACAAATCATACAGATACTATAACCTGAAAATGAATGTATTCCATAGTAAAATGACTAAACTTAACATTAATTATAAAATATATAAACAACCATTCCACAGAAGTAAACTGTTAATTTAAAGTGTATAACTTATTTATTAACGAAGATTGAAGTAAAATGAAAGGGAAAAACATTACAGATTTCTCAATTAACAAAATAAGTATGTAAAACTAGGGTTAGATAACGTTATATTAATGTTTTTTAAAGCAAATTCTACAAAGTTTTGCAGTAGAATCACATAGAATTATATTTTATGTTTTTTTACAGTACATTTATGGTTGTAAACTGTAGTGTTTCAATAAAAATAACCATTTATTTTACAAATGACACCATAATTCAATGTACAGTTCGGATTATTATTTTACAGTTATTCACTGCAACGTAGAATTAGTATGTATTCCATAGTAATAAGTGGGTCCAAACTTCTCCCACGCTGAATAGCCTCCTCCCGTTTGTAAACTTTCTAATGTTCTGAAAAAAAATAAATAAAACAGACTGTGAAACAATTCACATTTGGCCTCCTTTAAATTCAAGTTGGTGTGAAGGCTCTAGCTGCTGTGGTTAGGGATATAAAGCCTTTTCATTGATGCCAGAACATATATGCGGTATGTTATAATTTCACAAATTATTTGTAGGATTCACATGTAAAGGAGAGCTTGTGAAACAATTCACAATTGGTATTCTTTACATTAAAGTTGGTTTGGACGTTCTAGCTGCTGTGGTTGGGGAGATAAAGCCCTTTTAGGCGTGTCAGATGCTGTGTGCATATATGCGATATGTTATTGCTTTTCACAAATTATTTTTAGGATTCACATGTAAAACAGAGGATGTGAAACAATTCACAAATGGTATCCTTTAAATTAAAGTTGGTTTGAGCACTGTAGCTGCTGTGGTTGGGGAGATCTAGCCATTTTCATTAATGTCGGGTTAGCGTGAGTCGAATATCAAACGTCAAGCTAACTTTACCGCGGTCATCTATAGGATTATTTTAACCTCACAGAAACGTGTAGGAATACACCATGAAAAAAGTCAGAAAGTGTGCTTTAAATTCTTGAAACAATTACAAATATACCTTGCAAAGAAAAAAAATCACAACAGAGTCGTGCAGGAGGTGCAAACTATGGGCATAGCCTGCTCAACTGGTAAAACGCAAAAATTCAGTATTACCAACACTTTTCAAAAAGAATAGGCTGCAAAACAAATGACAAAGATAATGCAGTAAGTCACAGCGCATATGGTTTATTTTATAGATGCTGTGTATGATTAAGTGATTATTAAATGTATAGCCTTCAGAAAAAAATAATGCTAACACCAAATTTGTGGAAAACATTTTGGGTCAATTGCAGCGTACCAGTCGTCCGCATCAAGTGGACTAAAAAGCGGTCTGTCAGATCTGTAGGCCCTACTAGTTAGTCCTGATTGCAGCGTACCAAACAGCAAGTGGTTTAGCTAGTCTGAAGAAGTGGAGGACTAACCCATAATAAGCCTTTAAAGTGCAGATAGAAATTCACAATTTAAAAGGTGTAAAGACAATCTCAGAGATCTTGTACATCGTCATTACAAACACTTGATTAAAAACATTGAGGATATTGAAACACCGGCAAAAAAGTCAGAAATATACATATAGGCCTATTAATGATAAAACTTTATATTAGGCTACATTATGCGTGATTCGGACAAACATTTAAAATACATATTTATAATCTATATCGATAGGCCTAATTGTACTTGTTTTTGTGCACATTCCACACGAGCATTTTAACTCGCCGGTACTCTATTGCTGCATTGACACTGAACGTTAAGTCCTAAAATGTGTTGTTTATGCAATAGGCCTACTACTTATACATGTGACGTTTCAGTCGGTTAAATTGAATACATCAAACGTGCATTTTTATTATTATGATTTAAAAATAGGAGTATCTTATTGTGTGGCACTTTACAGCTTTTGCAACACCTATGAATAAAACAAAACCAGTCTCTTCAGAATATTTTGTTCCTCAACCATAATAAATTAGAAAAAAGGAAAATGGTGCCACATATTTAAATTACAGGCTACATTCTCAGCCTACCTAGAACATATATTATTGCTTAATATTGTGTTTCAACGATACAAGGTAATGCTAAACGTACATAGTGCAAATGACAATTTTATATAATAATTTAAAATATTGTATATAGTTCTGTATTCCGTTACATTTTAGTGATGCCTTTCGCTTGAGACACTGGGTTATGCCGGTCTACCAACAACATGCAGTCAGGGGAAGCAGAGGAAGCACTGCTTACCATGTTAAAATGAAGAAAATGTCATTTTTATTTCAATTATTGGTATCTAAATGTACACAAATTACATATTTTTGCTTTATAACTAACATTTTGTGTAGTTTATTCTGTCATTTTCGACTCCCTCTATTGAGAGAGCTGGCTGGCTGGCTGTGCTGTATGTGTGATCAGCGCTGGAAGCAGAAATTCTAACTTCATTAACAGCCACTGTACTACTGTTAACGCATGCGCAGGAAACTGCACACTGCTCAAGCCTTTTGATTGGATCAAAAGTCAAGAAAACAACAAAACAGAAAATAGACAAAGTAGTTTCATACAATAGACATCAGTTGTAACATAAAATTACCATGGACGGGGGGGGGGACGAATCTCAATATATAATTATACCTTATAGCTTTTGCATATATAATGGATTTTTTGTTATTAGATATTTTTTATTATACTAACATTGTTCCATTTCTTTTAAAAAGGTTTTTGGAGAGTAAATTTATGTTTATGGATATAGAATTTGGCCAACAAGATCTAGAGATTTACCAGAAAGATTTCATTTTGGTCTGTTTTCACATATTTTGTTATTCCGAATAAGATGTATCCCAAATTTAATTTAATTTTATTATTTAACTTTTTATGTATATAGTTGGTTAGGTCAGTCCAAAAAATATTTGAGTAACTACAGTTCCAAAATAAATGAGCCGTAGATTCACAGTGAATATTGCAGAAGGAGCAGTTATGGTCAATGTCAGGTTTGATTTTTTTTAGGTTGTATTTAACTGTATGTAACATTTATGGATAATCCTATAGGATATCTCCTAAACCTTGTTGGTCAATAAGTATTTATTACAAAGTGTCCAGGAGTCCTCCCAGTTAACACCTACAAAAATGCTATTCCAGTATGCAACAGCAGAGGGAACAGAGACATTGTCACTTTGAATAAGAGCCCTGATCTCCTTATTGTTATTATTTTTGTTATGAAGAAGGTAATCATGTTATAAATATATCATTTGGTTCTAAAGAGGGCAAAGGGCAAGAAGCACCTTTGGTTGCACTCTGCAAAAGCATTCTCACAGCACTGGGAATGGCATCAAAAACAATAGCATATTCCTTAACTGTGACAGGAAAAGGAAATTTGGATAAAAACTCTGCATAACTGAAAAGTTGGCCTGTAGGGTTAAGAAGTTGACTAAGAGTATATTCTTATCAAACCAATTGGGAAAAAATAGACTTATTTTTGTATCTAATATCTCTGTTGTTCCAAATGAAATATTTATGAGGTGAGAAGTTGTTTATAAATTAGAGACCAGCATAAAATAATCTGTTTATGGAAATTTGAAAGTTTATAGGAATTTTATTAATATCATAATTACATAAGAGTATGAAATTTAAGCCACCTAAATAAAGACGTGGGCAGGAATAAAGTTCCAAATTGAGGCAGGATTCTTACAAAATAGGTTTAATCCATTTAATTTTAAAAGTTTTGTTTAGGGAGGAAAAGTCTAAAAAGTTTAGACCCCCAGATTTCTAATCATTCATTAAAAATTTTTTTATATAGTGGGTCTTGTTTTTCCAAAGGAAATTAAACAATATTCTATCATTTTTTTGCATATTTCATCAGAAACATCAAGCGATAGTGCTGTGTAGATCAATCTGGATAAAGCATCCGCCTTAGCCACTAAACTTCCTCTCAATGATAAATCTCTTTGGAGCCATACATTGAGTTTTTGTTGTACACTGATAATGTGGGTTAAAGTTTAGGGAGATTCTTGAGAGTTGGTCTTTATTAATGTTGATTCTCAGGTACTTTACATTTTCTTTTACAGGGATGCCATAAATCTCTGCATCTGTACATTTATTAACAGGGAGGAGCTCACATTTATTTATATTGAGGAACAAACCAGAAGCTTTTGAAAAGAGGAGCATTGCATCAATAGCTTTTGATACTTGTGTTTTGTCTCTTAAGAAAAGTGTTGTGTCATCAGCTAATTGACTAAAATAATTTTATTGGCAACTGAAATTCCTTCTATGTGGCTTTTCTTAATGTGAATTGCTAATAGTTGCATGGCTAATAAGAATAAGTGTGGAGCAATAGGGCAGCCCTGCCGAATACCCGTTTACATTGAATTGTTGAGAGGTTCCACGTTGTAATTTGATGGAGCAATTACCATTTCCATAAAGGGTTTGAATGGCTTTAATGAAGCCTTCACCAAAACCAAATAGATCAAGAGCTTTAAAAATAAAATGATGCTCAACAGTGTCGAAGGCTTTAGCACACTGTTCAAGCCGTACTGGAAGCACTGCTTCTCAATGATGTAATGCTTTTATCCAGTTCCAACCAACCAATCCTGTTACAGCTAAGGAAAATACATCATTAATATCGCGCGAGCGCAGTGAACTTCAGTAAAATGGAGATAGACAAGTTGAAGGCGTTTGCGAGAGCACATTGACGAAAAAAAGAATTGTTTAAAATGGAAGATCGACCCTGAAAATTTTGATTAGAAGAGCTTTCACTCCCTGAGCCAGTATGCGAAGCATTTTGATTTCGTTAGGTTGAAGTCGGATCTAGTTGGGATGTACAGTACGTCATAATTTCATGAAAAAACACCTGTGGAGTTGCTTAACTTCATAGTCCCAAACGGCTTGTGCCAAACAGTTCCCAAGCAACAAAGCTACTCCAATTGATAATAACATTACCAGCAACAAAGCTACTCCAATTGATAATAACATTACCAGCCACAACGGTGTCAGTTGAGAGATCGTGTTCTGCACTGAAACGGATAAAAACGTACACTCGCAACAGGACAGGACAAGCCAGACTTTATTCATTGGCGTTGCTTTGTATCGAGAAAGAGAGACTGGTGACATTGCAAAGGACGACTGACTTCCCTTCTTCTGCTATAGAGGTTTTTGCAAAGAAAGGGAGAATCATTTTAATTTGTAAATGTAAAACATGTTTTCCAGTTCCCCATGCTTATAATGTACAATTCACCACTGGTAATATGAAACTGACAGTCTATGGGGTTGTTTACTTGCCAGCTGATTTCTTATAGTCTATTGTTTTCAATAGGCTACGTGACTTAGCTTATATGGCGATGCCTTATTGTAAAACGTGTTTTACCGCTGTTATTTAATTTCATTCGCCATAATACATGTGAACCCGACATGCTGTCATTAATTTTGAATTTAAGGCATAACTTAATAAAGTTACCTTGAAAGTTTTAGAAGTAAACATAACATAATAAGCTCAGATAGCACACATATTCTGGCCCAGTACTGGCCCGACTACGGCTGTGATTCTGGCACGGTCCCGGCAGCCAGGCTCGGCCCGATTCCGTTTCAAATAATGTAACCAGCTTTGAATTATAAATTTTAATCCTAAAAATATGTCTCTCAGTATTAAAACGGCTACTCATGAGCATTAAACTCAAAACTAGGTTACGATAAAGGATCCATAAAACTTCCCTGTCCCCACAGAAAAAAAACTATGTAATTGGTTTTACCAAAAGCAATTCAAGTGTACATTCATTATTTGTTACATTAATAAATTAAAACATGAAAATTGTAAGACTACTGGGCCAGTAGTACAGTGCCTTTAGGGTTTTTTCATGTATTCAAGAAATGAAAGTATAATACACACGTAGTGAATAAACAACACAATGTATTTACAATTTACAATTACATGAAGTGAAAAACATTACAAACAAAGATTTTAAACATTCAATTAAATTAATGACAAATGCAGAACAAATGCATAAAAAATAATAGAAAAAGGTGGTTATTTACAGTGGGCTGTTAGCAATGACGGCCTGGGAACAAAATTCAGCCCTGGCATTTATCGTTGGCGCCAGCCCACACATACTCGTTGACGGGGGGGGGAGGGGGGGCGGCGTTAGGGGTTTGCGGGATCTCTTCAAGTGGGGGGATGTATATGACTGACGTGTATTTCGTGCACATCTCGTTGACTAAAAAAGCCGTAATTTATTTTTTATTTTATTTTTTAATTCACTAACAATGGCCCAAAATCCATCGACCAGTCCACTTCGGGATTGGGCCTTCTGGCATTTGCCAGATCGTCCAGATGGCCAGTCCGGGCCTCGCTGTTAAGAGTCTACAGTTTTTTTATTTTCTCTTGCTCTTTTTACGATCGCCTCAATTTCCTCATCCGTTACTTTGGACATCAGGCTGTTCCTCCTAACAGAACCTAGGGAAATGCAAAAAATAGAATAAATAAAAAAATTATATAAAGTAAAAAATTCACCTCAGGGCAGTGTTGGGGAAGCTAATTTGAAAAAGTAAATAGTTACTCCCCCCAATAATGACTTGCTAAGCTGGAAAATATTTAACTACATTTAAAGCTACTTGCTTGCTACTTTTAAAGCTACTTTTACGTTCTTATAAAAGTATTAAACAGAGGATATCAACTGTTAATCAGTCTTTTCTCAATAGTCTGTTGTACAGTATTTAATAACATTTAGTAAGGGAAACTCTTGTTGATGCCACATAAAAATAACAATTCAAAACGGGAAACTGACAAATTATTTAGCTTTGAAAGAAAAATGTCCTTGCCGGTGCGACGTAAGTGAACAAAACAGCTAAGTGTTTTTATTGCAATAACTTTTGCTACTCACATTCTAAAGGTAGTTATACATAGATGCACTTTATTTATTTATATTTAATATAAGAAGGACATGTTTTTTTTATTTTAATTGTCCATAGAAAACAAAAAGTGGTCTAAATACCCCCAAAAATCTACTTTTTCATTATCAGGAATAAAATATTTTTCATATTCAGGAATAAAATGTCTAAAATCCTAGGGCAGCAGTGTGGAGTAATGGTTAGGGCTCTGGACTCTTGACCGGAGAGTCGTGGGTTCACTCCCTGGTGGCGGATGCTGCTAAGAAATAAATAATAATGAAAAGTAAACTCGCAGTAGACCCCCCCAGCTGTGGCAGAACCAACGGCGTCCTAATAGGGGATGTTTGATCTGTAGTGATCAGAATCATACTATTCACCAGCACTGCATACGGCATAGGCTGTGTTTTAGATGTTATGGGAGTGGTCATCGTAAAGAACATTGCCCTCAAATAGTGTTGTCCTTGTTAACCCCACAAGATGTTACAGGAAACGCTGGTGACCTTCTGGGAAACTAGGTAGCCTGCGTGCAGGCGGAACTCGAAACCCATTCAATGAAAAGAAAGAAGATGATCCTAGAGTAATTTATTCTAACTGTTGTGAGAGCTTGGCTGATTCGTACAAAATTGCCTTTCAGAATACAGAGAGATACCGGAAAGTGATGACTTGTTCTATGTGCCGATGAAGGTTAATGCACTTACTGAACTACGTGCTATGATGGACAGTGGGTCGATGGCCTGCACTCTAAGTGACGTAGCAGAGGGGCAACTGATAGCGGCGGGAGTGTTGCAAGAAGGATCACAGAAACCTACTGACGTAATCTTAGTTGGTTGCGGCGGCAAGCAAACACTACCAAAAGGTGTTTATGTGTTGAAAATGGAATTATTCAGTTTTGAACTTGAAGTGCCCACACTAGTTGTTTGTGGCCAGAAAGATGACCTGATTTTAGGAACCAATGTCATTAGGCATATTGTGAAACAGTTTAGGCAGAGCAATACATACTGGAAATTGATGTCTATTCCAGACCCATTGCTTTCAGAGGATAACCAGTTCTTACAGATACTCGCTAGTTTAGATAGATGGCGTGGAAATGCCATTCCTGACAAAGTGGGGACTGTAAAGTTAAAAAGTGCCATTACCCTCTTGCCAGAAAGTGAACATTTAGTTTGGGGGAAGTTACCTGCATCTGCTCCTCTATCCGTTGGTAGTACAGTGCTGGTGGAGCCTACTGTTTCGCGTGTTAGACCTAGAAACATTTTAGTAGGGCGGTTAGTGACTCCTTTGTGGGGGGACAGGTGGGTTCCAGTAAAGATTGTAAATCCCTGTGACAGTCTGGCTCGCAGTGGTGATGTGTGATGACGTCACGGACCAGGAAGTAACTCAAACCAAAACAGTGGATGGGCGGGTGAAGCTGAACGCAATTGCGTTCAGCGTATTTAATAAACAAACAAAAGATTTAAACAAAACAACAAAACACAAAACAAAAGGGCACGAGGGCCAACGAATCAACAAACAAACAAGTAAGTGTCGTGCTGGAGAATCCAGCACGTTTTAGCAATTGTTTTTTTAAATGTGACTCGCTCTCTCCGCTCCCCGTACTCTCCTCTGTACACCCAACCTCGAGTGCAGAGAGCTGCAGGTTTATATACTCTGGCCGAGGGATTAACTAGTTGTTAATTATCTTATTATCCCTCGGCCAGAGTCTGCACACGTTTGGTAAGGATGCATGACTGTCAGCTAGTTAAATAATCAGTAGCTGATCAGCCATGCATCCTCACGGGGTTTTTAAATATAATAATAAAAGACGCAGCGCTTTTATCCGCGCCGCTAACAAAAATACAAATAATAATAAATAGGGGCGGGACACTCCGCCACAATCCCTCACCCAAGCCCATAACATTAAGGAGAAATGCCAAAATTGCAGATGTTTACCCATGTCTCGCTCTTGAAGATTTTGAGAGTTTTGCACCGCCTGACCCTTTGGTGGACCACATTCAAAGGCCAGTGGTTGACTGATAAAGATATCAGTGTGTTAGACAGGTCCTCATTTAGTAGTGATGTCTCCCACCATTGTGCTGCTGCCGCTGGTACACCAAATGAACCTCAGTTAACCCACAGGTTACAGGAGTTGGGGCTACAAGAACTCGATATATCGTCCACAGAAGTGTCTCCATATTGGAAAAGCAGGTTGGTTGACCTGATTGAACGATATGAGGATGTCTTCTCCAAGCATAGACTAGACTGTGGAAAAGCTACTAATTTTGTGCATCGTATTCACATGATTGACAATCGTCCTTTCAGACTCTCATACAGAAGAATGTCACCTGGACATTATCATAAATTGAAACAGGTTTTGGATGACATGGAGGAGCAAGACATAATACGAAAGTCGTGCAGCGAGTTTGCCTCTCCGCTAGTTTTAGTGTGGAAAAAGTCTGGAGAATTGAGGGTGTGTACTGATTTCCGATGGTTGAATGCCCGTACAGTAAAAGATGCACACCCCCTTCCTCACCAATCTGACATTTTAGCTGCCCTTGGGGGTAACACTTTATTCTGTACAATGGATTTAACTTCTGGCTTTTACAACATTCCTCTTTATAAAGATGATCAAAAATATACTGCATTTACAACACCATTGGGACTGTACGAGTATAATAGGTTACCACAAGGCTTGTGCAACAGTCCAGCGGCTTTTATGCGTATGATGCTCACTATATTTGGAGACCAGAACTTCAGTAGTCTTCTGTGCTACTTGGACGATCTTTTGGTATTTGCTCCAAATGAAGAAGTGGCTTTAAGTAGATTGGAGATGGTATTTAGTAGGCTGCGTGAGAATAACCTTAAGCTTGCTCCTAAAAAGTGCTATTTGCTGCGTAGGTCTGTGAAGTTTCTTGGGCATGTTATCAGTCAGGAGGGTGTGTCCACTGACCCCGAAGAAGTCAGAGCAGTAGCTGCTGTTAAGAAGGAAGATTTAATGGAAGCAGATGGACAAACACCTTGCCAAAAGAAGATCAGGTCTTTCTTGGGAATGGCAATATACTACCAACATTTCATACAGGGATGCTCAGCAATTGCTAAACCACTTTTCCAGTTGACTGGGGGCCCAAAGAAGAGGAAGGTGACAGACAGGAATAGGAGAGCTCTAAATAGTGGTATCAGGAGGTTAACTCCAGCTGATTGGACGCCTGCATGTGATCAAGCTTTAGAGCTACTTAAAGTTGCTTTGCTAGAGCAAGTTGTATTGGCACACCCAGACTTTAATCGCCAATTTATACTAGCAGTAGATGCTTCTTTTGATGGAATTGGTGCTGTGCTATCGCAGGTTCCTGAGGGGGAGGACAGAGCACGCCCGATAGCTTTTGCCAGTCGGTCACTAAATCGAGCGCAGTCTAAATATCCAGTCCACCGGTTGGAGTTTTTAGCTCTGAAGTGGGCCGTATGCGAGAAATTTAGCCACTGGCTTAAGGGACACCCTTTTTCAGCCTGGACAGACAATAATCCACTTACCTATATTCTCACAAAACCGAAGTTAGATGCTTGTGAACAAAGGTGGGTGGCGAAATTAGCCTCTTATGAGTTTGATTTGAAGCATGTGCCAGGAACCAAAAATGTAGTAGCTGACGCATTAAGCCGAGAACCGTTTGTGAAAATGGGCATAAGCTATCGCTTAACCAAGGAGTCATACAAGGGCCTTTTGAAAGAGGCATCCCAAGTGAGTAAAGGTGGAGTACATAACATGTTTAAATACTCAAATGAGCAAACAAACCTTCAGTTGCTTAGTAGTGCTCCAGTGAAGAAGGGGAGTTGTTCTTTAAGTAAAAATGACATCTCAGCAGTGTTAGAGAGCCAATTGGAGTGGGAAACCTGTTCTCGAGTCCGAGCTTCCAAGCTGGATCAAGGGGCTCTTCAAGTCATCCTGCCTGGTTTGGATATGTTACCAGCTTATTCTAGAGAAGAGCTTCAGCGCAAACAATGGGAAGATGAAGTCCTTTCAAGAATCCTATATTATTTAGGAAGGCAAAAGAGACCATCTAGGCGTGAAAGGTGCAATGAACTAGCAGGCGTTGTAAGAATGTTAAGGCATTGGGATAAGTTGGCAATAATTGAGGGAACATTGTACCGAGTTTCAAAGGACCCTGTTTCTAAAAAAAAACGGTTCCAGTATGTTGTCCCCTCAGAGTTGCAGAAAGTTGCTTTGGAGGGAGTTCATGACAAGGCAGGCCACCAAGGACAATCAAGAACTGTCTATTTGGCCAGGCACAGATTCTTCTGGAACAACATTGATAGGGATGTAAGAGAGTATGTGCGCCACTGTAAGAGGTGTGTCCTTAGTAAAACTCCAGAACCTGAAGCCCGAGCTCCTTTAAAATCCATCAATACGTCTGCCCCATTAGAACTCGTTTGTTTGGACTTTTGGTTGGCTGAGGATTCGAGTGGTGGTTCTGTTGAAGTACTTGTTATCACAGACCACTTTACTAAACTAGCGCATGCCTTCCCTTGCGTGAACCAAACTGCTAGACAAGTTGCCAAGAAACTGTGGGATGGGTTCTTTTGTGTGTACGGATTTCCTGCTCGCATACATACGGACCAAGGCACCAATTTCGAGAGTAATCTCATTAAAGAACTGATGGAGGTAGCTGGGGTCCAGAAATCTCATACCACTCCTTATCACCCTATGGACAATGGGGGTACTGAAAGGTTTAATCGAACCCTTGGCAACATGATCAGATCCCTTCCTCCTCGGGCCAAACACCGCTGGCCCCAAATGATCCAAACACTGACATTCGCATATAATTGTATAGCTCATGAAACGACTGGGTTTCCACCATTTTATTTAATGTTCGGCAGAACCCCGCAGTTACCAGTTGATGTTATATTCAAAAGTGTCTCGCAAGATGATGGGATTGTTGACTACGAGGGCTATGTGACACGTTTGAGAGAAGATTTACAGGAGGCTGTACAAGTGGCCCAAAAACATGCTGAGAAAGGGCAGAAACGCCAAGCTGACGGTTACAACAAAAAGGTTAGAGGTGCACCTGTGGAATTGGGAGACAGGGTCTTGCTGGCTAACAAAGGAGAGAAAGGAAAAAGGAAGCTGGCGGATAAATGGGAACCTGTATTGTACACAGTTGTTGAGAAGAACTCTCAGATTCACACTTACAAGATTAAAAATGTGTCAACAGGGCAGGAGAAGGTTGTGCATCGGAACCTCATTATGCCTGCTAACTTCTTACCACTGGATTTGGAAAAGGATAGTGAAACCACTGAATTGTCTACTTTGTCTGAAGATGAACAGGACGTACCAAATGATGGTCAACAAGAAAGGGAAATCAACATTCCAGAGGAAGATCAGAGCAGAAGGACAAGTGAATGGATTGAACAGTTGCCAACAAACCGGGGGCATGAGAGGGGTAATGAAGATTTCAATCATGAAGTTTCGAAGGTTGACAAATCTTCAAGTCAAAGGACAGATGAGCTGGGTGGACAATCAGATTGTTTTTCGGCTTGCTCTGATCAATCCCATGTAACAATAGAGAGGAGTATCGAACAAACAAATCGAAGCAATAGTTGTCTCTCCACCTCAATTGTAACAGGGTATGTTAACTTAGCTAATGAGGCATACCATGAGGATGCTAATAGTACTGTTCATTCAGCTCCGTCTATTGGCTCTTGTGATGGTAGCACAGTCAAGAGTCCTATCAGAGAGGGGGTAGTTAGAACACGCTTTGGTAGACTAATCAAACCAGTTAACAAACTCATCTACAACATGACTAACCAAGAACATGTTAGGGTAGCAGGGTCAGTTCACAAGTTTGTTGATACTATTTCAGGAATATTCAAAAGTTAATTTGAGTTGTTGTATTTCTGTTTGTTTTTTTTGTCAAGTTATACAGAACATAAAGCTGGAGTAAAGTAGGAGTTGGATTTGAGATTTGT
This sequence comes from Acipenser ruthenus, assembly GCF_902713425.1. Taxonomy (NCBI): domain Eukaryota; kingdom Metazoa; phylum Chordata; class Actinopteri; order Acipenseriformes; family Acipenseridae; genus Acipenser; species Acipenser ruthenus. The sequence continues at coordinate 15,838,492 of NC_081201.1, read as the reverse complement.
ACCATGTCAAGTTGAAAGAGGGCTGTGTTGTCGGCATTGCCTTGGTCTGGACTGTTTGGGAATTTAGCGCTACTCCTTTACTTTCCAATTCTTAATTGAATGTCTTAAAGATGACTCAACTTGTAGGGATGGTAATTTATCCATTTAGAATTCTAATGGTCTAATGGCAAAAATAACTCTTACTTTACTCCAGGTTACCGTGCATACAATTGTAGAAGTATTGGCTGAAGTAAGTGAGATTTATGGGGGGTGAATGTAGTGGAGAAGATATATATATTTATATATTAATAAATCTCACTGAAACACCAAAGTACTGTTTATTTAATGCACTGAACTTTGTTTTTGTTCATTAGATCAATAAAGTTGTATACAAATTGCATTCTGGGAAAAATAGTGGGTGGTGTATTGGGAGTGAGATTGTTTTTCTGCCTCTCTCAATATGGCTTCCTGCTGAGAGGTACGTGTTATCTTTCTCTCTAAAAGAAAGTTGGAAAAAAACGTTTTTGTCATCTGATCACTCGACGTGATCGTATATGTTTTATTTTGTAACCACTTAATAAAGTATTTGCTGTGTATAAGAAAAACAATGAACATGTAAATTAGAGAATTTAGCTTTGTTAATTTCTTTTTGTTAACATGTGCTCTATCGTTTTGTTTTATGTAGAGCTGGTTCAGTGTAGACTGCTATTTATCTGTAATCAGATTTAACAATGGTAAAAAAGGAAAAAAATAAAGGAAGGAAAGTTAAGTGAGAGAATATTTTTGTTATGATTAATTGCCAATTATTATTTAATGTTTTGTTTGGTTGTGTTGGTTTCTCCACAGCGAATGCAGAGTGGAAAGTACTTACTGTGCAGCAGGCTTTATTTTTATTTTCTTTATTTTATTTCTCTCAGGTATGTGTTCTAAAAGTTTTCATGTATATGTACATATGGGGGAAATGTTTATTAATTTAAAATAATTTTCTGTTTACATACAATACATGTATAATTAGGCTACGTGAAATTGCAGTGTATGGAAAGTAATATTTTGAATGACGATTTTACAATCTCTTTGAAGTTGCAATTGTGTACGTTGTTATATATATATATATATATATATATATATATATATATATATGTATATATATATATATATGTACATTTAGATGTAGGTATGTAAATTATGCACTGTAAAGAGGGAGATTGTTTTTCTGCCTCTCTCAATATGGCTTCCTGCTGAGAGCGAATGCAGAGTGGAGAGTACTTACTGTGCAGCAGGCTTTATTTTTATTTTCTTTATTTTATTTCTCTCAGTTCTCTCAGAATAAAGCTGCAAGACTTCAGTTTGTGTCTGGTGGTTCTTTAATATCCTGAAGGGAAAAAATACACAACGCATCGTACACGAAGACGTCTATTACACGAGCAAGTGTACTAAGTTAGCCTTGTACTATGTTAGTCCACCTAAAGAGGATCATCTCACGTCCGATTTGGTACGCTGCTGCAATCAGGATCATGTTTAGTCCGGATGATCCACCTGCGGTGATTATGGTCTGGTACGCTGCAATACGGGATTAACAAGGGTACTAACTTTAGTCCAAGCAAGTGGACTAAACCTGCTTAATCCACACTAATGGATAATTGCAAAGCATACGACATGGTTTATTTAGATTTCCAGAAAGCTTTTGACAAAGTCCTGCATAAAAGATTAATTCTCAAACTGAACACAGTAGGGATTCAAGGAAATGCATGCACATGGATTAGGGAGTGGTTAACATGTAGAAAACAGAAGTACTGATTAGAGGAGAAACCTCAAAATGGAGCGAGGTAACCAGTGGTGTACCACAGGGATCAGTATTAGGTCCTCTGCTATTCCTCATCTACATTAATGATTTAGATTCTGGTATAGTAAGCAAACTTGTTAAATTTGCAGACGACACAAAAATAGGAGGAGTGGCAAACACTGTTGCAGCAGCAAAGGTCATTCAAAATGATCTAGACAGCATTCAGAACTGGGCAGACACATGGCAAATTACATTTAATAGAGGAAAGTGTAAAGTATTGCATGCAGGCAATAAAAATGTGCATTATAAATATAATATGGGAGATAATGAAATTGAAGAAGGGAACTATGAAAAAGACCTAGGAGTTTATGTTGACTCAGAAATGTCTTCATCTAGACAATGTGGGGAACGTATGAAAAAGGCCAACAAGATGCTCGGATATATTGTGAGAAGTGTTGAATTTAAATCAAGGGAAGTAATGTTAAAACTTTACAATGCATTAGTAAGACCTCACCTAGAATATTGTGTTCAGTTCTGGTCACCTCGTTACAAAAAGGATATTGCTGCTCTAGAAAGAGTGCAAAGAAGAGCACCCAGAATTATCCCGGGTTTAAAAGGCATGTCGTATGCAGACAGGCTAAAAGAATTGAATCTATTCAGTCTTGAACAAAGAAGACTACGCGGCGATCAAACATTCAAAATCCTAAAAGGTATAGACAATGTCAACCCGGGGGACTTCTTTGACTTGAAAAAAGAAAAAAGGACCAGGGGTCATAAATGGAGATTAGATAAAGGGGCATTCAGAACAGAAAATAGGAGGCACTTTTTTACACAGAGAATTGTGAGGGTCTGGAACCAACTCCCCAGTAATGTTGTTGAAGCTGACACCCTGGGATCCTTCAAGAAGCTGCTTGATGAGATTCTGGGATCAATAAGCTACTAACAACCAAACGAGCAAGATGGGCTGAATGGCCTCCTCTCGTTTGTAAACTTTCTTATGTTCTTCGTATGTTCTTATGTAGTTAGACACATTAAGTAGACTAACTTTGGTACACTGCATTTGACCCCGGAGCCCATTGTTATCACAAACAGAACTCTGCTGCCCGCCTGGTGTTCTCTCTGCCTCTCTCTCTGGTGTTCACACCAAACGCGGCAGGGTAAAGTCAGTGGGCGGTCCGTTGTTACGTCACGGCTGCAGGTTTTGGATGCCGAGCAACAAACAGTAAATGCCAGCGGGAAAATAAAACTCTTTTGACAGAACTGAAAACTGAGGAGCGAAACATTATAAATATTTTTTTATAAAACCTAATTGTAACCCCCACACCACCACAATCACCCCCCCTCCTTTTTTTAATTAAATTTGTTAAAAACTGTTGAAATATATGTAAACCAAATTAAACGTTTTGCTTTATTTTTTAAGTCTGTCTGCAATTAATTTATCAAAAAAAAGCTTACTTTATAGTAGCACCACAATCACCCCCCCCCCCCCCCCCCCCGACACCATTTACAGAGCACCCAAAACATTAGGCAATTGTAAAAAAATAAAACTTAAACTTAAACTTAAAACGCCCTGCTGTATACTGTACTGTCTTTTGTTTGCCTGCTGTATTTGCATTTGTTTGGTATGTTTAAAAATGTAAATCATTGGGTAGGTTTCATTAGATTTTTCCAGAGATGTTTAGCTTCCTGTTCTGAAGTGAGTTTGCGAGCAGTGTACTCGATATTCCCTTGCAATTGCTTCACAATCCCAATAAGGCCTTGCATACTGTACTTTATTAAAACTGTGCCAGCTACTGTCGAAATCATGTCGCCAAAAACTTTATATGGAGGTACAATAAAATGAATTTCTTTCAAATTAATTTAGAATTATAATAATCCCATGGTTTCCCCGAGTTAAAAATACAATGTACATGTTTATTAATTGTTAAAAACTGTTAAACTAACACATGTACACCAAATAAAACCTTTTGCTTTATCTTTTAAAAGTTTGTCTGCAGTTAATTTATCCAAAAAAAATGCTTACGTTATAGTAGCAACTGCATAATTATTTTCAATGTGGAGTTTAGCATAAAAAATATATATGATCTCATTTACTTAATTATGTATATTTAATATTCACTCGGTAATCCCATTTGTACACCCACAGACCTCCATGCTGCAGCTTTTTTTTTTATTAATATCTCGGTAACTATTAATTGTTGTATTATACAATGCCAGGAAATCTGAAATTAAAGCTAACAGCTTTTCCTCCATATTATTTTTTTTATTTCTTCCTCGCAAAGGAACCTCCTACTTTTCCCTGATTGGCTGTTGGTAGGTTACGTCACGAAGCGGCGCAGCAAAAGTTGAAAATATTTTATCTCTTGCGCGCCTTCATTGAAAACCATTTTTGCCGCGATACACTTTCAAATATTTAAGAAAAAGACTTGCACTGTTGGTTTAATTTTTATAACCACTAAGCAAAGAAATGTGTATGTTAATGATTTATATTGTTTTTTGGTGTGACTTATTTAAAAAAGGTGTGAAGTTATATTTTACAAGTGGTGATAAACTGAAGTAATAGTTTCATCTTTCATCTTGTTTAATGCTTTTGTTCTTTTTAAACAACTAATTCAGAGATTTTATTTTCCCAGCAAAACCCTTCTAAATGTTATGCAACAGGTGAATGGAATTAGATAAGAAAATCAGTTTCCTCCAAATGTGATTGCATTATTCCTTTTAGCTGAAGAAAAAGGAAGAGTTTGAGGTCAAGTGGTCTTTTTATTCTTATTCAGAGATTTTCATCTAATGTTTATGTTCTCCATAACCAGGGCTGGGATTAAATTAAATCTTTGACCCACCCGCTAATAGCAAACTACAAACCTGTACTCAGCGACGGCTTTATTGTTTTGTCAGAAGCTCCTTCTACTCAAATATAACCGCTATCAAGTACAGGTTTGTAGTTTGCTATTAGCGGGTGGGTCAAAGATTTGATTTAATCCAGCCCCTTGTTCTCTTTTGACAATTTAAATATTATGATGATTAGCATGTTTTTGTTTTTAAATAAGTAAAGCAGTCAACAACTAATCTCTGAAGCATCAGAAGTGATTGCAGCACAAGGAAAAAAACTTTTAGTTTCAGTCATTTTTGGAGTGTTCAGTGACCATTTCAATATTTTGAATGCTGAACACAATATGTAAGAACATAATAACCAATTCAAGTTGATAGATTATATATATATATATAAAATCTATTTCTTCATGTTGTGAGAGAACACGCATATCCAAATGTTAAAGGATAATTAGTCCAAATTATTTTAATTGTAAGCTGTACATTAATTAACATTAACACTGTAAATATTTTAGGTAAAAGTTTAAGGGGGTGCTCATTTCTTAAATATTTACAGAATTTTTCTGACTTCCAGTTTTAGCGGAAGAGTGGTCTTTTCAGTATACTTTACTTTTCGTAGGTTTTTGTGAATTTGTAGACATACCGACGATGTATTAAACCATTTTGACTCCCGTAACTTAGTTTCGTCACTGCTACGGTAGTTTAGCTTTGACCATTCGTTTCAAAATACTTTCGTATGCAAATGTCTGAATCTCATTATAATATCGAAGGCTCGCCCTTAACCTTGATGTACTATCATTTTCTCCTGACTTACACCTGCGGTTTGAGCCTGTTATTTTACGTGCCTCTCACTGGCGTAGATTCAACTGGCTGTTTGTATGTGAAACCTCCTGCTTAACGTTTGCTGGGAATATAATTACTTTAAAGCGCATTCAAATAATAAATGTATTAATAGTTTATATTAAATAACAAACTAACAATAGATTTTGTTTTGGGTACTTTTATATTTTAATGTGCTTTAAAGCTCAGTAAACTTACACAGCACCCAGCCACACCTCCCATGTTGCCTACGAAACAAGTGAAAACAATGAAGGGTGTCATTGCAGCTCAGATTGAACTCACTAATGCTGTGCTGTTATTTCAACTCAGCATTGGCATACTGACAGAGAGAGAATACGACAACCAAGATTTTTCAGAGCCAGAAATGTTTTTGAACATCTGTAAGATGCAGAGTTTAAATAAAAATTCTGTTTAGATAAGCAATCAGTACACAAACTGTGTGCTTTAATACAACCTGATGTGACCAACCATACTAAACGCAGTTCAGCATTAACAAGTGAAATTAAACTAATTAAATCAATGAAAGTATAGGGAAGCACAGGAGTACAAACACGGTAAACTGTAGAATTACTGTGTTATTTAATAGAAACAATCTTAGTTTTATTAATGCTTGCCGTTTTTGGGGAAATCCCTCTTTCAGGTCTGCGATTTTGTTTGTTTTCGCTGTGCTCATGGTGAGACGTAATTGTAAGTGACTCTGCAGCTGATGCATAGTTCACACACCCTAGTCTCTGTAAGTCGCCTTGGATACAGAGGCGGGTTTGTCAATTTTGTGGCCCCAATCAAAGCTCAGTTTAGGGGCCCCTCCTTCTCTACCTGTCATGACCATTTTAGCGTTACCACACACATCAGTGTCTGCCACAGTCCTATGTCATTATAAGGGTGGGCTACAGAACCGACAGTGCACTTGAACTAAGGTGTTCTCATGGAAGTTAAATAGGAGAGTGAAAGACATTTTCTTACCTTCTAGTAGCTCTTGCTGCAATCAGAATCTAACCATCCTGGCTTTGACTTCAGCAAAAGCTTTGATTATGTCCTCCATATTCAATGATCTCCGGACTCTGCTCAGTAGAGATCATTGCTAAACCATTCAGTCTTTCCTGGGACATGGTTGACCGCAAGTACGTTTTAATCAGCTTCAAGGAGGAGAAACTCCTCTCACCTGAGGCGACAGTGACGGGCAAAGTCAAGAGTAAAACGCAGGGCAATGCTCAAATTGCCATACAGCTCCAACAGATTCTCCTTGTAGATGTAATCCAGCATTTCTGCTGGAGAAGAAATGTGACCTGGAAAAGCAATGACAGCTGCCCTCACTTCAAGGACCAAGTCCTGGCTGTCAATATCCCCTAGTGTCTGCTCCAGGTTCCTGCATGACTCCTCCAGTGTGTCTTCTTGAACGGCTTTCTTCATGTTATCTGCTGAATATAAAAATCCAAACAAAGAAAAAAATTGGTCCACCTGTGTGAACCTCTCACTGACACTATTCAGTGCCATATCAACCAGGGGAAGGAAAAAATCTTTCTTAAAGCGCTGTTCTGGTGTGAATTGAGTTTCCTCTGTGCCCTCATAGAGGAATTGGCGAGTTGTTCTTCTCTGTCTCTCCACTGGGAATGTCATGCCTATCTGCATTTTCTCAGCTATTTCTCTTGCATCTATCTGGGTTGAGGCAAGTCCACCATCCCTGTATTCCTGGAGAAACAGTTTAACACCATCAGTCTCCCTCTTCACTGTCTCAATTGACACACTGGGGCTTTGCAGGAGTTTGCTGACGCGGTTTACCTGATACAACACATTGTACCAGATCACAACACAGAGAATGAAGCGCCATGTTGTCAGCTCCATACACAGGCTCTGTGATGAAGACAATGTCTCCCCATCCTTCTTCTCTGTTGCTTGTTCACTGAGTGCAGTTAAAGCCTCCACCACTTCAGGCATTTGGTAGCGAAGTGCTTTCACACTGTCAATGCGGCACTCCCATCTTCTTGTTGACAGACTTTTCACTGTGAGCTTCACATGATTTTGTAGTATTGACCAGCGCTGTACTGAGGAGCTGAAGAGGTTGTAAAGGCACTGAAGATTGCCGAAAAAGTTCACAGAGAGTACAGATGACTTGGCTGCATCAGCCACAACAAGGTTTAGTGTGTGACTGCTGCAGGGAACACACATTGCCTTATTGTTCAGTTCCAGCACTCTTTTCTGGACCCCCTGCTTGTGTCCCATCATATTACTTCCATTATCATAGGATTGCCCACGACAGTCTGCAATGTTCAATTTCAAGTGGTTCAGCTGCTCAAGGAGGGTATTGCACAAGCCTTTTCCTGTGGTGTCATCAACACTGATAAACCCAACAAAGTGCTCTGAGATGAAGGCCCCCACAGCTGACTCACAGTTCACAATGCGTAGCACCAGGGACAACTGTTCTGTGTGGCTGATGTCTGGGGTGCAGTCCATTATGACTGAAAAGTATTTGGCCTCTTTCACTTTCTGCACAATTGCATCACATGTTTTCTGTCCAACTAATGCAATTAACTCATTTTGGATGGTGTTACTCAAGTAATGATCCTTGATTTCCTTTTTGTCAATCCTTCTAAGATGTTCGCTCATTATGGGATCAAACTGTGCCATCAGCTCTATCTGTCCAAGGAAGTTGCCATTATGGGGATCAAAAAGTTTCTCTGAGTGTCCTCTTAATGCCTGGTTGCGTTCTGCTAAATGGCAAACAATGGCAATTATTCTGCTTAACACAGCCCTCCAGTGCTGTACTTCCAGCGCCTGTAATTCCTGACTGGCACTATCAATGGTTTTGCCAGATTTCAGCCGTTCATCTAATTCCCGCCAGCTCTACATATTGGCACGGTGCGATTTGCCCTTTTCATGCTCTTTTCAAGTGGCTATGAAGATTTATCCACGATCGAAATCCACTGCTGCTAAAAGCATATCTGGTCCCTCTTTCAAACAGCTTGCAGCAGAAACAAAATACAGAATCACTGCTCACTGAGTAAACTAACCACTTACGATGTATTTTCTCTCCGTTTTTCATTTTCTTTTGGTAATTCTCTTCAGTAAAACGATGTGGGACGTTGTCATTGTTTTGTGGGAAGTCAAAATCCTTAATTTGAACTGCCCCCCTTATGATCAACTGACATTTATTTTGGTCGGTAAGCTTGTCTGGCCAAAGCGCTGGATCGTCCGAGAAAATGACAGTTTCACTCACCACCGGGTCATGTTGTTGCGAGGATTCGGGCGAGGCCTCGGCAAGTTTTGCGGCAGATGGAGCTGCTTCCTTTGAGCTAGTCGCTGTAACGTTATCCGGTAGGTCTGTGCTAACGGTGCTGCTGCAACAAGCTGAGGTGGTGGCATCACGAGGAGGACAAACATTTCCCACCTCCTCCTCATTGGATGATTCCTTTGCAGTGTTACTCTTAAAGAAACTAGTGAGCTTCTGCAAACTTTCCTGTTGAGTTTTTGATTCTTTTATCTTTTTCGTTTTTGAGCTCCGCTAGGATACGTGCGCTTCATTTTGCTTGATTTAACTGACTGAAGCTGGCCTAGTTACGGTAGCTCAAATGTGTCATGACGTGCGCTGAATGAAATTATCTTTTGTAAATATATAGAAGTGCAGACAGGGTGTGTGTGGTCTATGAAATCAAATGTGTATATTATTTTACTTCATCTGAGAAAATAAGGATTTTGTTGCAATTCAGGCAGTAATGTAACACTGCTACTAGGCAGCAGGGGGCCCCCTAGCCCCGCGGGGCCCCACGCAATTGCGTGGTTTGCGTGTTGGGAAACCACGCCCCTGCTTGGATAAAGGCGTCTGCTAAATAAGCAAATAATAATAATCACGCTGATTTCACGTAAACACTCAAGACATTTGTCTTGATTAAAGTTAGCAACTGACTCATTAACATTGAACGTAAACTTTAGTATTAGGTTGACTTTCGTGTTGACTTTTTGTTTCCATTTACTTTGAATGTCAAGTGTCTGCCCCTTTGTTTCCCAGTGCATTTATTTAGTTATTTCTTTCCATGTTTCTTTTGTTAAGCCTTTTTGTCCATGCGAATTGTTTAATAATAGTTCCATTTTTTTATGTAACTAACAGGTGCATAGTTCTGCAGATGCCATCGCTCGCTCTAATATTTGCCAACTACCGGCATTTCTATCTGTTCACTTGCCAGAAGGAAGTTCTAAATCATGAATTTCGGTGTTGCTAATCCATTTATAATGATATGCAAATTCCAGTATCTCCTGTATAATGAGCTGTAATTGATGCCGTTCGTAACCTTGCGGTGATATTACCAGAGCTGCTTAGTACATCGCACGCAAAAATTCTATGAAGGACAGAGGCTACGAATTCGCAGCATTTACCAACAGGTAACCAGTATTAGTACATAGAGACCCGTAAGATTTAAAAACACCCTCTTATTGCAATTATTATTATTATTATTATTATTATTTATTTATTTATTTATTTATTTATTTATTTTAACGTGGGAAAACACTGGGTAGTTTTCTACCTACACTTATCAATGTACATTTATTTTAGTCAAAATCCTGAATCTATCCAGCGTTTGTAAAGCTTTATTAATTCAAATTGAACGCAGCAAGCCTAATTACTACTACTGTGTTTTTATGGGGACATGACATACTTTTGCTAGCAACAGGACCCTCTTTATTATGATGTAGATAACTTCATGAGATGAAAAACATTGAGAGCGATGAAATGGAGGTTTGATGAAAACTAAGATTGCAAACAGTCCAGAACTGACACCCAAAACCATACAACCAACACAAAAGAAACTACCCTACCTAATTAAGCAAAAATATGTAACTAGATAATAAAGCAGCAGTCAACAAGAAAAACAAAGGCTAAATAATAATATATAACTAACAGTATAAAGATTAGGTTACAAAAGGTAGACACTCTCCCACCAGGGTGCTAGCTACAGGAGAAAAAAAAAACACACCACCATCCCCCTACAATCACAGAATAAGAGACATGTGAAGATTGACTATGTGAGAGGATTGGTGGATGAAAATTTGAATGGACCAATGGGGTGAGAGCAAGAAAAAAAATGGCTACTGGGAAATGTAGTTTATAGGTTGGCCTGGCCAGGCTACTGCCTTTACTTAGAGACAGGTGGGTGAAAATTACACCCACATTATGTAGCAACAGTGCTACAATATATTATATACTTTTTTAATTGCAATTTAATGCAATAAACAGTGGTCAACTATTTATTAGTTTATGAAATTTTAGTTTAAATAGCTGTTTAAAACAAAGCTTAGTGTCATTTAATATGTTTTTACAGTATCAATTTTATCAGTTTGAATTTGAAACACAAAATAAATGCACTAGGTAAAAGGTATCTATTTAGGTTACTTTAAAAAGAAGAAAGATTTATTACCATTTAACATTTGCTGGTAAAATTAATATATGGAGCACAGTAGAAAGTACAAAAGTAAAAAATGTGAAGACAGAAAAATAAAGGTGCGTTTACACTTGCGTTCCGGAACCCTTCCGATAGGATTCCAGTACAAAGTATTCTGAAACAGCACGTTTACACTTGCATAAAACAGCAGGGGGTACTTCTCTCAGGGCAGGCGTGTGAGCATGCGTTGTAAGCCAAAGAGGCAGTGACGTTGTGCCGTAATGACATCATCGAGCACCATATTTTCAATAAACATGTCTATAAGAGATTGTTACGAATCTACTTGCCCCATCACCGTCCCACAAAATACAAAAACAAATAGAAGTTTTAAGATTGTGCTTTTATTCAACAATGAATACTGTAGTTGAAATTGCTGCGCAAAAACAAACAAAAAAATATTCGTCTGCATTGCAATGCCACTTTTGCATTAGCCTATTACTATTTGTGGGACTGAAGATCTTGATTTAAGATTTGTTTTATTATTTGATCACAGATATAGAAGTCATAATTATGTATTTTGTTGTGGTTCACGTTTCGCTTATTTTCACATAAAATAAAGTTTCATCATACTTTTCTATTTTCGTGAGTGCTGCATATTTATTTCACCCTGATTTTCCACAGCCTTTTTTATTTCTGTTATTGCTCCCATTTCGCTTATGCATTTTTAGTTCGCGATATATATTTAGACATTGAATAATCAATACTAGCCTGTTTCCTTACATGTTTATGTACTATATAGACATCACATGTCATTTCTTCGTTACTTATCAGCTATTTAGGTAGATAAATTACTTCAAAAAGCAATGTGATTGCGTTTCTGTAGTTCATATTTACACTATGCAGTGATAATTGGCCAAATATATATGTTTTTTAGTTTTTTTTTTAGTTTTTTTTTAGATTGAGTACACTTGAACAGTATATATTTTAGGTACAGCACGGCTGATTTCGTTTTATAAAGCCAAGGCAGGGGGTGTGTTCACGGGGATCCCCTGCGAAGTAACTAATTGTAACTGAGGCTGTAACTAGTTTTCTAAACGATGTAGCTGCTGTTTTGTAGAAGTCACTACCCCCTTTCACTGCCCTGGTGGCAGCTACATGTTGTTGTACATTTGCTCCCATTTCACACCGCACATTTCTTCTGTTCCATTGTTATTTTCATGGTTAAGACTGGTGCCATCATTAAATTAAAGTTAATGTGCCATCTAAACATAAAATGAAATATCAAAAAGTACAAGCTGAAAAGTTTAAGCCAAGTTTACAGTTTGTCGTTTGACTTACAACTTCAGACTCTGTTTTTAGTAAATGTCAGGTGGCCATTGCTACACTGAGTAGACAAATGCAAGCGAAACTGACTCAATTTCCTGTTGTACAACCAGGGAAAAGGTCAATTGAACTGGTTGTATATGCCAACAAACATATGCAACCAGTATAAAGCACAATTGTATTAAGAGAATAAAACAGAACCACATAAAATATTTATGATCAACCTTTTAATCGTAATGGATAAACAAATAGTGTAAATCTAACAAGGAACTACTCCTAGCAGCAACTAACTTGTTTCTAAATTAAGAAGAACATAAGAAAGTTTACAAACGAGAGGAGGCCATTCAGCCCATCTTGCTTGTTTGGTTGTTAGTAGCTTATTGATCCCAGAATCTCATCAAGCAGCTTCTTTAAGGATCCCAGGGTGTCAGCTTCAACAACATTACTGGGGAGTTGGTTCCAGACCCTCACAATTCTCTGTGTAAAAAAGTGCCTCCTATTTTCTGTTCTGAATGCCCCTTTATCTAATCTCCATTTGTGATCCCTGGTCCTTGTTTCTTTTTTCAGGTCAAAAAAGTCCCCTGGGTCAACATTGTCTATACCTTTTAGGATTTTGAATGCTTGAATCAGATCGCCGCGTAGTCTTCTTTGTTCAAGACTGAATAGATTCAATTCTTTTAGCCTGTCTGCATACGACATGCCTTTTAAACCCGGGATAATTGTGGTTGCTCTTCTTTGCACTCTTTCTAGCGCAGCAATAACCTTTTTGTAACGAGGTGACCAGAACTGAACACAATATTCTAGGTGAGGTCTTACTAATGCATTGTAAAGTTTTAAAATTACTTCCCTTGATTTAAATTCAACACTTCTCACAATATATCCGAGCATCTTGTTGGCCTTTTTTATAGCTTCCCCACATTGTCTAGATGAAGACATTTCTGAGTCAACATAAACTCCTAGGTCTTTTTCATAGTTCCCTTCTTCAATTTCACTATCTCCCATATGATATTTATAATGCACATTTTTATTGCCCGCATGCAATACTTTACACTTTTCTCTATTAAATTTCATTTGCCATGTGTCTGCCCAATTCTGAATACTGTCTAGATCATTTTGAATGACCTTTGCTGCTTCAACAGTGTTTGCCACTCCTCCTATTTTTGTGTCGTCTGCAAATTTAACAAGTTTGCTTACTATACCAGAATCTAAATCATTAATGTAGATTAGGAATAGCAGAGGACCTAATACTAATCCCTGTGGTACACCACTGGTTTCCTCACTCCATTTTGAGGTTTCTCCTCTAATCAGTACTTTCTGTTTTCTACCTGTTAACCACTCCCTAATCCATGTGCATGCATTTCCTTGAATCCCTACTGCGTTCAGTTTGAGAATTAATCTTTTATGCGGGACTTTGTCAAAAGCTTTCTGGAAATCTAAATAGACCATGTTGTTTGCTTTGCAGTTGTCCATTTTCAATGTTGCATCCTCAAAAAAGTCAAGTAGGTTAGTTAGACACGATCTCCCTTTCCTAAAACCATGCTGGCTGTCTCCCAGGATATTGTTACCATATAAGTAATTTTCCAGTTTGGATCTTATTATAGTTTCCATAAGTTTACATATAATAGAAGTCAGGCTTATTGGTCTGTAGTTACCTGGTTCGGTTTTGTCTCCCTTTTTGTGGATCGGTATTACGTTTGCTATTTTCCAGTCTGTCGGTACAACCCCTGTGTCAAGAGTCTGTTGCATGATCTTGGTTAGCGGTTTGTAAATAACTTCTTTCATTTCTTTGAGTACTATTGGGAGGATCTCATCTGGCCCAGGGGATTTGTTTATTTTAAGAGCTCCTAGTCCCTTTAACACTTCTGTCTCTGTTATGCTAAAGTTATTTCAAATTGGATAGGAACAGGTCGACATGTCGGGCATGTTGTCCGTGTCCTCCTTTGTAAAAACCTGTGAAAAGTAATCATTTAATATATTTGCTATTTTTTATTCTTCATCTATGATTTTGCCACTTGTGTCTCTTAGACATTTAACCTCCTCTTTGAATGTTCTCTTGCTGTTATAATATTGGAAAAATATTTTGGAATTGGTTTTAGCCCCCTTAGCAATATTGATTTCTATCTCTCTTTTGGCCTTTCTAACTTCCTTTTTGACTTGTGTTTGCAGTTCCAAGTTCTCTTTCTGTGTACTTTGTTTTTGGTCCCTTTTAAACGCTCTGTAAAGTGCCTTTTTTCGCTGAATATTTTTTTTAATTGATCTATTAAACCATTTTGGCAATTTTGTTTTAGATTTAGATTTGTCTACTTTTGGGATGTAATTGTTTTGTGCCTCTAGTACTACATTTTTAAAAAACAGCCATCCTTTTTCTGTGGATGTTTTCTCTATTTTACTCCAATCTACTTCTGTTAGTCTCCGTTTCATACCTTCATAGTTTGCTTTTCTAAAATTGTAAACCTTAGCTTTAGTCATTACTTTTGGGGTTTTAAAAATATTTCAAATGAGACCATGTTGTGGTCTGAGTTTGCCAATGGCTCTCTGACCTCTGTTTTAGTTATTCTGTCTTCATTATTTGAAAAGACTAAGTCAAGGCATGCCTCCCCTCTAGTCGGTGCCTTGACAAATTGCGTTAGGAAGCAGTCATTTGTCATTTCCACCATTTCAATTTCGTCCGTCGTGCCCCCCATCGGGTTTTCCCATTTTATACAGGGGAAGTTGAAATCCCCCATTAGTATGGCTTCTCCTTTTCTACACGCATTTCGAATGTCATTGTACAACAGATTATTTTGCTCAGCATCTGAATTTGGCGGTGTGATGGGGTGCTAGCTCGCCCCTATAAATTTGTGTTTTGTTATTGTTGTTATTTTTACTGTTTTCATTATGTTTTTGTGATTCTTGGTTTGTTTTGGATTGGCAGGGAGGGGGTTAAATTCCTCCCTGTAAAATGCATGTGAGAATGTGGCTGGAGCCTTAAGTGTATAATTGTTAATTATTAGTTAATTGGGCTCCAGCCACGGACTATAAAAGACAGCTGAAACCCTTTGTTAGAGAGAGGAGTTTTTGGGTGAGTTTTGTTTGTTGGTGTGCTGTGCTGTTTAGTTTTTTGAAAAAGAAACTGTAGTGAAGGCTAATGCCCAGCCTACATTTCTGTATTTTGTTTGAACCTTTTTGTTGGCCCTTGTGCCTGTTTATTTGATTATTTTTGTTTAATAAAGATCATTATTTTGCCCCTTCCACTGTCTCTGAGCCTCAAACCTCTGTCATCCTGCCACAGGCGGTCTATAGCATGCTCCTATTATTATGCCCTTTGAATTTGTGTCCATTATTCTGACCCATATTGATTCTGCATTGTTTTCTTTGTCCTGATTTAACACCTGGGCTTGAAGACTATTTCTTATGTATAGCGCTACCCCTCCGCCTCTTCTGTCCTGCCTGTCTTTCCTATATAGTGTGTACCCACTAATATTATATTCGTCTCCATTACTCTCAGACAACCAAGTTTCTGTAACACCTATCACATCGTAGTTACTTGTTAGTGCAGTAGCTTCAAGTTCTAACATTTTGTTTCTGAGACTTCTAGCATTAAGATAAATACATTTAATAGTGGTCTTACCTGAGTTGTTGCCCTTGTTTTGATGTGGTCTCCCTTCTGTTTTTTTGTTTTCTCCCCACTTCCTTTCTAGTTGAAATGCTTCTGGACCTCCTGAAGGATCCTTTCTCCGAGTAGATTGGTTCCCTTTCTGTTTAAGTGCAGTCCGTCCCACCTGTATAGATAGTCCTTGTTGTAGAATGTGCTCCAATGTTCAAGAAAGGTGAAGCCTTCCTGTGTGCACCACGATTTCAGCCATGCATTTTGATTTTGTATTTCCAGCTGTCCATATGGTCTTTTGCAAGGCGCCGGCAGTATCCCAGAAAATACCACAGTTTTGGTCTTGTCTTTTAATTTCCTTCCTAGCTCTCTGAATTTGTTTTGCAGGGATCTTGGCCTGTCTCTTCCAATGTTGTTTGTACCGATGTGGACGACTAATACCGGGTCGTCTCCTGTTCGTTCTAGGAGCCTGTCCACATTCTCAGTGATGTGCTTGACTGAGGCTCCTGGAAGGCAGCACACTGTTGTAGTAAGGGGGTCCAAACTGCAAACTGAACTTGCTGTGTTTCTCAATATGGAGTCCCCAACAATCATGACCTTCCTTCTTTTTGCTGCCTGGCCAGCACTGTTTATAGGGTCCTGGATGTTGTTTCTTTCATTCTCTTGATGTTGGTTTTGGTCATCTAAATGTTGAAGTGGCTCAAATTTGTTGGATGTCTGGATTTCTGGTGGTTGTGTTTGATGAAGTTTCTTTTTTTCGCTGCTTCTGCCTATCTGAACCCAGCTGTTTCGACTCTCTTCCAACTCCCTGGTGGCTTTCAGTCTGCTAGGGGTGCAGACTTCCATGAATTGTGGGTGTGTCAGCTCCTCAAACTCCTGTTGCTGTCTCATTTCCTCCAGCTCCTTTTCTAGCAGGCTTAATTGCTGAAGCAAGTCCTGGATCATGCGGCACTTTACACAAACTTGGTTGAGCTCTGTTGGGTTTTCTCGTATTTCCCAAATCATGCAGTTGTCACAGATTACTGGCTTGAAGACCTTTTTTTTTTAGTTTAGTTTAGCTTCTGCAGTTGTCAACCTGCTTTCAACTATGTTGTACTTGTCCACTTCTACTTCTCCCACGATGTCTAGACCAGATTGAACATTTTCCAACCATTTAGTAAAGAAAGAGCATCCATTGGAGAATGCGGGTATGGATCCCGCTACTTCTCGCATGCTAAGCGAGTGCTCTACCATTTGCGCTAATTCCCCACACTTGACAATGAATGACACGTGGCTGCCCAGAGCTAGGCGAAAATGATTCTCTTATTTTTATTTAATGATGTTTCAGACAGTGCTTGCCGTAGGTTTCGTCCTTTCTTTTTGTCCTCATTACCAGTAAAAAACTTTTGTTCTCAAGGAAGACCAGGGCCCTGTTTCAGAAAGCAGGTTTAACAAACTCTGAGTTTAAACCTGAACTCTGGGTTGACTAACTGAGTTGTCAAACTCAGAGTTTTCGGTTTCAGAACAGGTGATAACAATGAGTTCAATCAACTCTGAGTTAAGTTAACCCTGAGTAAAGCACGTGCATGAGGAGATAAAAAGCCCTCATCAAAGGAACGCAGATAACCTGATTCGTCATGGCAACAGGAGAATAAAGGGCTCGAACCTTCTACTTCTCCCCAGAGAAGATAGAAATATTAATGAATGCGTATGCAGAATAAGAGTATATATTTAAGAAAAAAAGCAATACCGTAGCAGCAGCAAAATAACGTGAGCTGGCGTGACAGGAAATTGCTGACCGAGTCAATGTGTGAGTATTAATTGAAAAAAAAGAAAAGTTTTATCTCGAGTGTTCCACTTATTCAACATTTATTATATATATATATATATATATATATATATATATATATATATATATATATATATATATATATATATATATATATGTGTGTGTGTGTGTGTGTGTGTGCGCGTGTTTAATATTTATGTAGGTGCAACCCAACCGGCACAAAACGTACTTGGCAGCAACTGAAGATGAAATATAAAAATATACGTCAAACAGGTAAGGTATAACTTCATTACAAGCAATTGTTATGTTGTTTAGCCTACCCTACCTAATTAAACCGCATTCAGTGGCTACATTCAACATGTGATATATTTAAGTAGTTAGTGAAATTTTCTAAGCAAAAAAAAAGTAAATTTTTCAGCCATCCCAACACTGCCAGTATTTAATATTGTCTATTTGAAAGTAACACCTAAATGCCTTTATACATACAAGTCTCCAAACTTGTGCTTACTGGACATGTTCAAATTTGACCTCTATAGCCAATAGAAAAAAAGCTGAGGGCCGAAAAACAGGTGGGGGTCCACCACCACCACCACTCACAGAGGCTGAAGAGATGGCCCTCAGTCAAAACAGTGGGCGACCTATTGCTGAAGGCATCTCTGGAGGAAGCTCATCTGACCCAACCACCCCCCAGGACACAAGGGCCTACATAAGAGGTTAGTTAATCAAATTAATGATATATGTACATTCATCCTTTTGCCAGTGTTAGCTCAGTGACGCCCACCCATCCATTTAAGACACAACTTGGCACACTGATTTTCTTGTAGTGGTACAATTCTTTGCAATTGACTGCCGTTACTCCTTCAGACATCATAATCTACTTTTAAGGTGACTCGAGAGTTATATATTTGAAAAATTGTGATGTGGCCTGCACACTGTTGTAAAAACAAAATTCAAATTAGGTGGGGCACTTTTCTGGGTAAAGTTATAATTTAACTGTCTAATCTTCTTCTACCAGTTACTGATGGTGTAATCTGTCTGGTGGAGCCTTCTGCCATAACAGACCTCCATGCAGTTGTAAGTACTCTTAATACTCCACAGATGTTTCATAATGGGTTAAAGTAGAACACAAAAATTGTTAATTTTCATTACAGGAGGATGATGATGATGAAGACACCTTGTCAGCTGCCACAGAGAGGGAAGATACAGAGAGACCTATTGAGGTTCACACCTTAAAAGTAACATCTAACAGTTGATGATAGTGTTGTACCAAAAATAAAACTTGCACATTCTTTTTCTGTAAGAGCGAAAAAGATGCTGGAAATTACAATGAGGAAGAGGGTCCATCCACCTCCACAGCACAACTTACCTCAGTAAGATGTTGTTCAGCATTGGCCCATGACTTACAATGAAACTAAGTAGACCTGGCACTGTGAAATTCAATGTCATTTTTTTGTGTTCCTATAGCTCCCTGTGAAACAGCTGTACAAGGTGTACTTAAATAAACAAATTGAAAAATGTAATTTAGAAATGGACCACATAAGACTGCAGATGCGAAAGGCAAAACTAGAAATACAACTGCTGGAACATCAGTTAAAGGTGGGTGAGGTGCCCACAGGTGGATGATGTTACTTGTTTGAACAACATAAAAAATATTAACTACTGTACTGCATTTGTACTTGCAGGAAATAAAGAAGACTTCATAAAAAGAAAGGCATATTGTCTTTATTTGACACTGGGGAGGTGATGGGTCAGTCAGAAATGATGGTAGCATATTGTGTCTCTCACTGCTCTTCCATCTCGTGCATCAGCAGGGTGGTCAGGATCATTATCAGGATCGTTCACTGGTTGAGTAGGACATTGTTCTCTAATTGTGGCAATGTTGTGGAGAATCACACATGCCACAATAATGTCACATGCCCTTTCTGGGGTGACCCTGAGCCTACGGAGGCACTGGAACTGGGCCTTGAGCATCCCAATGGTCATCTCTACCCTGGCTCGTGTCCTGCAGTGAGCCAAGTTATAACGTTGCTGCGGGCCGGGCTCAGGATCAGAGTAAGGGGTCAGCAAATAGGGCTGGCAGGGGTACCCTCTGTCACCGAGCAGGTAACCATCGAACTCTCCTATGATAATACGAGGGTACAGTTTAAATTTTCAGTTGCAATAGGAGGAAACAAAATATTGATTATAATAGGATATAGCTATATATATATATAAACTCACCACAGGCAAATCTAGCACTCAGTGTACACTCACGAAACATTCGCGAGTCATGCACAGACCCAGGCCACTTTGCTTCCACGTTGCTGATGATGTGGGCTGCATCACATATGATCTTCACAGTGCAGAACAGTAATTAGCTGCAGTAGCTGTATTGTGAAGTATCTTTCATTTGGAATGCTAAAGGCTACTATTTACGCCTACCTGCACATTAATGCTGTGGAAAGACTTCCTATTCACATAATCTCCTTCATTTACTGAAGGAGCTATGATAGGAATATGAGTGCCATCTATGCAGCCAATCACACCTGGAAACCCTAAAATATATCAAATTAACTGATTAGTGCTTCAAGTCTCAAAGCTTCATACTAAATAAATTAATTATTGCTTAGACTGATACCTGCAATTCTGTGGAATTCTTCTTTGATGAGTCTTGTAGGTCTGTGACTTGGGAACACCACAAAAGTGTACAGTAAAACGTTTCAGTGCTAGAGTCACATTTCTGACAGCCCGACAGACGGTTGCCTTGGAAATATGCTCAGCGTCACCGATGTTATATAGAAAACTCCCGTTGGCAAAAAAACGAAGTGCAACACAAAGAATTTGTTCCGAACTGAGAGCATGTCCACGATGTGTCATATGAACGATATGAGGGCTGAGAATATTGTTCAGATGAATGATCGATTGAGCAGAAAAACGGTAACGTAAACAGATGATCATCAGGGAATGATAAAACAGCCAAGCGGGGTCTGATCACCCTCTCCCGACGGAGATTTCTGCGGAGTATCTGTGCTTCAATATCAACTGGCTCTTTAAGAAAAGGACACGCCATGTCTGACTCCCTCCTTCAGTCTGCAGGCTTCCGCTAAAGAGGAGAAACTCAGGGTTAGTTGAAGAAAACCTGCTAGCGAGCAGGTTAGCTTCACGGAGTATGTTGCCATAGTAACTGACTCAGAGTTAAGCTGAACTGGCTTCGTGAAACCGAAAACTCTGAGTTTCCTTCAACTCTGAGTCAACTAACTCTGAGTTTTCACTAAACCCGCTTTCTGAAACAGGGCCCAGATTGAACATTTTGCAACCATTTAGTAAAGAAAGAGCATCCATTGGAGAATGCAGGTATTGATCCTGTTACTTCTCGCATGCTAAGCGAGCGCTCTACCATTTGAGCTAATTCCCCACACTTGACAAAGCGTGACACGTGGCTGCCCAGAGCTAGGCGAAAATGATTCTCTTATTTTTATTGCTCATCATGTTTCAGACAGTTGCCGTAGGTTTCGTTCTTTCTTTTTGTCCTCATTACCAGTAAATAACTTTTGTTCTCAAGGAAGACCAGATTGAACATTTTCCAAACATTTAGTAAAGAAAGCGCATCCATTGGATAATGCGGGTATCGATCCCGCTACTTCTCGCATGCTAGGCGAGCGCTCTACCATTTGAGCTAATTCCCCACACTTGACAAAGTGTGACACGTGGCTGCCCAGAGCTCGGCAAAAATGTATCTCATTTTTATTGATGTTTCAGACTTGCTGTAGGTTTCATTCTTTTTGTCCTCATTACCAGTAAAAAACTTTTGTTCTCAAGTAAGACCAGATTGAACATTTTCCAACCATTTAGTAAAGAAAGAGCATCCATTGGAGAATGCGGGTATCGATCCCGCTACTTCTCGCATGCTAAGCGAGCGCTCTACCATTTGAGCTAATTCCCCACACTTGACAAAATACGACACGTTGCTGCCCAGAGCTAGGCGAAAATGATTCTCTTATTTTTATTTAATGATGTTTCAGACAGTGCTTGCCGTAGGTTTCATTCTTTCTTTTTGTCCTCATTACCAGTAAAAAACTTTTGTTCTCAAGGAAGACCAGGGCCCTGTTTCAGAAAGCAGGTTTAACAAACTCTGAGTTTAAACCTGAACTCTGGGTTGACTAACTGAGTTGTCAAACTCAGAGTTTTCGGTTTCAGAACAGGTGATAACAATGAGTTCAATCAACTCTGAGTTAAGTTAACCCTGAGTAAAGCGCGTGCATGAGGAGATAAAAAGCCCTCATCAAAGGAACGCAGATAACCTGATTCGTCATGGCAACAGGAGAATAAAGGGCTCGAACCTTCTACTTCTCCCCAGAGAAGATAGAAATATTAATGAATGCGTATGCAGAATAAGAGTATATATTTAAGAAAAAAAGCAATACCGTAGCAGCAGCAAAATAACGTGAGCTGGCGTGGCAGGAAATTGCTGACCGAGTCAATGTGTGAGTATTAATTGAAAAAAAAGAAAAGTTTTATCTCGAGTGTTCCACTTATTCAACATTTATTATATATATATATATATATATATATATATATATATATATATATAATATGTGTGTGTGTGTGTGCGCGTGTTTAATATTTATGTAGGTGCAACCCAACCGGCACAGAACGTACTTGGCAGCAACTGAAGATGAAATATAAAAATATACTTCAAACAGGTAAGGTATAACTTCATTACAAGCAATTGTTATGTTGTTTAGCCTACCCTACCTAATTAAACCGCATTCAGTGGCTACATTCAACATGTGATATATTTAAGTAGTTAGTGAAATTTTCTAAGCAAAAAAAAAAGTAAATTTTTCAGCCATCCCAACACTGCCAGTATTTAATATTGTCTACTTGAAAGTAACACCTAAATGCCTTTATACATACAAGTCTCCAAATTTGTGCTTACTGGACATGTTCAAATTTGACCTCCATAGCTAATAGAAAAAAGGCTGAGGGCCGAAAAACAGGTGGGGGTCCACCACCACCACCACTCACAGAGGCTGAAGAGATGGCCCTCAGTCAAAACAGTGGGCGACCTATTGCTGAAGACATCTCTGGAGGAAGCTCATCTGACCCAACCACCCCCCAGGACACAAGGGCCTACATAAGAGGTTAGTTATTCAAATTAATGATATATGTACATTCATCCTTTTGCCAGTGTTAGCTCAGTGACGCCCACCCATCCATTTTAGACACAACTTGGCACACTGATTTTCTTGTAGTGGTACAATTCTTTGCAATTGACTGCTGTTACTCCTTCAGACATCATAATCTATTTTAAGGTGACTCGAGAATTATATATTTGAAAAATTGTGATGTGGCCTGCACACTGTTGTAAAAACAAAATTCAAATTAGGTGGGGCACTTTTCTGGGTAAAGTTATAATTTAACTGTCTAATCTTCTTCATCTTCTACCAGTTACTGATGGTGTAATCTGTCTGGTGGAGCCTTCTGCCATAACAGACCTCTATGCAGTTGTAAGTACTCTTAATACTCCACAGATGTTTCATAATGGGTTAAAGTAGAACACAAAAATTGTTAATTTTCATTACAGGAGGATGATGATGATGAAGACACCTTGTCAGCTGCCACAGAGAGGGAAGATACAGAGAGACCTATTGAGGTTCACACCTTAAAAGTAACATCTAACAGTTGATGATAGTGTTGTACCAAAAATAAAACTTGCACATTCTTTTTCTGTAAGAGCGAAAAAGATGCTGGAAATTACAATGAGGAAGAGGGTCCATCCACCTCCACAGCACAACTTACCTCAGTAAGATGTTGTTCAGCATTGGCCCATGACTTACAATGAAACTAAGTAGACCTGGCACTGTGAAATTCAAAGTCATTTTTTTGTGTTCCTATAGCTCCCTGTGAAACAGCTGTACAAGGTGTACTTAAATAAACAAATTGAAAAATGTAATTTAGAAATGGACCACATAAGGCTGCAGATGCGAAAGGCAAAACTAGAAATACAACTGCTGGAACATCAGTTAAAGGTGGGTGAGGTGCCCACAGGTGGATGATGTTACTTGTTTGAACAACATAAAAAAATATTAACTACTGTACTGCATTTGTACTTGCAGGAAATAAAGAAGACTTAATAAAAAGAAAGGCATATTGTCTTTATTTGACACTGGGGAGGTGATGGGTCAGTCAGAAATGATGGTAGCATATTGTGTCTCTGACTGCTCTTTCATCTCGTGCGTCAGGATCATTATCAGGATCGTTCACTGGTTGAGTAGGACATTGTTCTCCTCTAATTGTGGCAATGTTGTGGAGAATCACACATGCCACAGTAATGTCACATGCCCTTTCTGGGGTGACCCTGAGCCTACGAAGGCACTGGAACCGGGCCTTGAGCATCCCAATGGTCATCTCTACCCTGGCTCGTGTCCTGCAGTGAGCCAAGTTATAACGTTGCTGTGGGCCGGGCTCAGGATCAGAGTAAGGGGTCAGCAAATAGGGCTGGCAGGGGTACCCTCTGTCACCGAGCAGGTAACCATCGAACTCTCCTATGATAATACGAGGATACAGTTTAAATTTTCAGTTGCAATAGGAGGAAACAAAATATTGATTATAATAGGATATAGCTATATATATATAAACTCACCACAGGCAAATCTAGCACTCAGTGTACACTCACGAAACATTCGCGAGTCATGCACAGACCCAGGCCACTTTGCTTCCACGTTGCTGATGATGTGGGCTGCATCACATATGATCTTCACAGTGCAGAACAGTAATTAGCTGCAGTAGCTGTATTGTGAAGTATCTTTCATTTGGAATGCTAAAGGCTACTATTTACGCCTACCTGCACATTAATGCTGTGGAAAGACTTCCTATTCACATAATCTCCTTCATTTACTGAAGGAGCTATGATAGGAATATGAGTGCCATCTATGCAGCCAATCACACCTGGAAACCCTAAAATATATCAAATTAACTGATTAGTGCTTCAAGTCTCAAAGCTTCATACTAAATAAATTAATTATTGCTTAGACTGATACCTGCAATTCTGTGGAATTCTTCTTTGATGAGTCTTGTAGGTCTGTGACTTGGGAACACCACAAAAGTGTACAGTAAAACGTTTCAGTGCTAGAGTCACATTTCTGACAGCCCGACAGACGGTTGCCTTGGAAATATGCTCAGCGTCACCGATGTTATATAGAAAACTCCCGTTGGCAAAAAAACGAAGTGCAACACAAAGAATTTGTTCCGAACTGAGAGCATGTCCACGATGTGTCATATGAACGATATGAGGGCTGAGAATATTGTTCAGATGAATGATCGATTGAGCAGAAAAACGGTAACGTAAACAGATGATCATCAGGGAATGATAAAACATCCAAGCGGGGTCTGATCACCCTCTCCCGACGGAGATTTCTGCGGAGTATTTGTGCTTCAATATCAACTGGCTCTTCAAGAAAAGGACACGCCATGTCTGACTCCTCCTTCAGTCTGCAGGCTTCAGCTAAAGAGGAGAAACTCAGGGTTAGTTGAAGAAAACCTGCTAGCGAGCAGGTTAGCTTCACGGAGTATGTTGCCATAGTAACTGACTCAGAGTTAAGCTGAACTGGCTTCGTGAAACCGAAAACCCAGAGTTTCCTTCAACTCTGAGTCAACTAACTGAGTTTTCACTAAACCCGCTTTCTGAAACAGGGCCCAGATTGAACATTTTGCAACCATTTAGTAAAGAAAGAGCATCCATTGGAGAATGCGGGTAGTGATCCCGTTACTTCTCGCATGCTAAGCGAGTGCTCTACCATTTGAGCTAATTCCCCACACTTGACAAAAAACGACACGTTGCTGCCCAGAGCTAGGCGAAAATTATTCTCTTTTTTTTTTTGATGTTTCAGACAGTTGCCGTAGGTTTCATTCTTTTTGTCCTCATTACCAGTAAAAAACTTTTATTCTCAAGGAAGACCAGATTGAACATTTTCCAACCATTTAGTAAAGAAAGAGCATCCATTGGAGAATGCGGGTATCGATCCCGCTACTTCTCGCATGCTAAGCGAGCGCTCTACCATTTGAGCTAATTCCCCACACTTGACAAAATACGACACGTTGCTGCCCAGAGCTAGGCGAAAATGATTCTCTCTTTTTTATTTTGATGTTTCAGACAGTTGCCGTAGGTTTCATTCTTTTTGTCCTCATTACCAGTAAAAAACTTTTGTTCTCAAGGAAGACCAGATTGAACATTTTCCAACCATTTAGTAAAGAAAGAGCATCTATTGGAGAATGCGGGTATGGATCCCGCTATTTTTCACATGCTAAGCGAGCGTTCTACCATTTGAGCTAATTCCCCACACTTGACAATGAATGACACGTGGCTGCCCAGAGCTAGGCGAAAATGATTCTCTTATTTTTATTTAATGATGTTTCAGACAGTGCTTGCCGTAGGTTTCATTCTTTCTTTTTGTCCTCATTACCAGTAAAAAACTTTTGTTCTCAAGGAAGACCAGGGCCCTGTTTCAGAAAGCAGGTTTAACAAACTCTGAGTTTAAACCTGAACTCTGGGTTGACTAACTGAGTTGTCAAACTCAGAGTTTTCGGTTTCAGAACAGGTGATAACAATGAGTTCAATCAACTCTGAGTTAAGTTAACCCTGAGTAAAGCGCGTGCATGAGGAGATAAAAAGCCCTCATCAAAGGAACGCAGATAACCTGATTCGTCATGGCAACAGGAGAATAAAGGGCTCGAACCTTCTACTTCTCCCCAGAGAAGATAGAAATATTAATGAATGCGTATGCAGAATAAGAGTATATATTTAAGAAAAAAAGCAATACTGTAGCAGCAGCAAAATAACGTGAGCTGGCGTGGCAGGAAATTGCTGACCGAGTCAATGCGTGAGTATTAATTGAATAAAAAGAAGTTTTATCTCGAGTGTTCCACTTATTCAACATTTATTTTATATATATATATATATATATATATATATATATATATATATATGTGTGTGTGTGTGTGTGTGTGTGTGTGTGTGTGTGTGTGTGTGTGTGTGCGCGTGTTTAATATTTATGCAGGTGCAACCCAACCGGCACAAAACGTACTTGGCAGCAACTGAAGATGAAATATAGAAATATACTTCAAACAGGTAAGGTATGACTTCATTACAAGCAATTGTTATGTTGTTTAGCCTACCCAACCTAATTAAACCGCATTCAGTGGCTACATTCAACATGTGATATATTTAAGTAGTTAGTGAAATGTTCTAAGCAAAAAAAAAAGTAAATTTTTCAGCCATCCCAACACTGCCAGTATTTAATATTGTCTATTTGAAAGTAACACCTAAATGCCTTTATACATACAAGTCTCCAAATTTGTGCTTACTGGACATGTTCAAATTTGACCTCCATAGCCAATAGAAAAAAGGCTGAGGGCCGAAAAACAGGTGGGGGTCCACCACCACCACCACTCACAGAGGCTGAAGAGATGGCCCTCAGTCAAAACAGTGGGCGACCTATTGCTGAAGGCATCTCTGGAGGAAGCTCATCTGACCCAACCAACCCCCAGGACACAAGGGCCTACATAAGAGGTTAGTTATTCAAATTAATGATATATGTACATTCATCCTTTTGCCAGTGTTAGCTCAGTGACGCCCACCCATCCATTTTAGACACAACTTGGCACACTGATTTTCTTGTAGTGGTACAATTCTTTGCAATTGACTGCTGTTACTCCTTCAGACATCATAATCTATTTTAAGGTGGCCTGCACACTGTTGTAAAAACTGTTGTAAAAACAAAATTCAAATTAGGTGGGGCACTTTTCTGGGTAAAGTTATAATTTAACTGTCTAATCTTCTTCATCTTCTACCAGTTACTGATGGTGTAATCTGTCTGGTGGAGCCTTCTGCCATAACAGACCTCTATGCAGTTGTAAGTACTTTTAATTCTCCACAGATGTTTCATAATGGGTTAAAGTAGAACACAAAAATTGGTAATTTTCATTACAGGAGGATGATGATGAAGACACCTTGTCAGCTGCCACAGAGAGGGAAGATACAGAGAGACCTATTGAGGTTCACACCTTAAAAGTAACATCTAACAGTTGATGATAGTGTTGTACCAAAAATAAAACTTGCACATTCTTTTTCTGTAAGAGCGAAAAAGATGCTGGAAATTACAATGAGGAAGAGGGTCCATCCACCTCCACAGCACAACTTACCTCAGTAAGATGTTGTTCAGCATTGGCCCATGACTTACAATGAAACTAAGTAGACCTGGCACTGTGAAATTCAATGTCATTGTTTTGTGTTCCTATAGCTCCCTGTGAAACAGCTGTACAAGGTGTACTTAAATAAACAAATTGAAAAATGTAATTTAGAAATGGACCACATAAGGCTGCAGATGCGAAAGGCAAAACTAGAAATACAACTGCTGGAACATCAGTTAAAGGTGGGTGAGGTGCCCACAGGTGGATGATGTTACTTGTTTGAACAACATAAAAAATATTAACTACTGTACTGCATTTGTACTTGCAGGAAATAAAGAAGACTTAATAAAAAGAGAGGCATATTGTCTTTATTTGACACTGGGGAGGTGATGGGTCAGTCAGAAATGATGGTAGCATATTGTGTCTCTGACTGCTCTTCCATCTCGTGCGTCAGGATCATTATCAGGATCGTTCACTGGTTGAGTAGGACATTGTTCTCCTCTAATTGTGGCAATGTTGTGGAGAATCACACATGCCACAGTAATGTCACATGCCCTTTCTGGGGTGACCCTGAGCCTACGAAGGCACTGGAACCGGGCCTTGAGCATCCCAATGGTCATCTCTACCCTGGCTCGTGTCCTGCAGTGAGCCAAGTTATAACGTTGCTGCGGGCCGGGCTCAGGATCAGAGTAAGGGGTCAGCAAATAGGGCTGGCAGGGGTACCCTCTGTCACCGAGCAGGTAACCATCGAACTCTCCTATGATAATACGAGGATACAGTTTAAATTTTCAGTTGCAATAGGAGGAAACAAAATATTGATTATAATAGGATATAGCTATATATATATAAACTCACCACAGGCAAATCTAGCACTCAGTGTACACTCACGAAACATTCGCGAGTCATGCACAGACCCAGGCCACTTTGCTTCCACGTTGCTGATGATGTGGGCTGCATCACATATGATCTTCACAGTGCAGAACAGTAATTAGCTGCAGTAGCTGTATTGTGAAGTATCTTTCATTTGGAATGCTAAAGGCTACTATTTACGCCTACCTGCACATTAATGCTGTGGAAAGACTTCCTATTCACATAATCTCCTTCATTTACTGAAGGAGCTATGATAGGAATATGAGTGCCATCTATGCAGCCAATCACACCTGGAAACCCTAAAATATATCAAATTAACTGATTAGTGCTTCAAGTCTCAAAGCTTCATACTAAATAAATTAATTATTGCTTAGACTGATACCTGCAATTCTGTGGAATTCTTCTTTGATGAGTCTTGTAGGTCTGTGACTTGGGAACACCACAAAAGTGTACAGTAAAACGTTTCAGTGCTAGAGTCACATTTCTGACAGCCCTACAGACGGTTGCCTTGGAAATATGCTCAGCGTCACCGATGTTATATAGAAAACTCCCGTTGGCAAAAAAACGAAGTGCAACACAAAGAATTTGTTCCGAACTGAGAGCATGTCCACGATGTGTCATATGAACGATATGAGGGCTGAGAATATTGTTCAGATGAATGATCGATTGAGCAGAAAAATGGTAACGTAAACAGATGATCATCAGGGAATGATAAAACATCCAAGCGGGGTCTGATCACCCTCTCCCGACGGAGATTTCTGCGGAGTATCTGTGCTTCAATATCAACTGGCTCTTCAAGAAAAGGACACGCCATGTCTGACTCCCTCCTTCAGTCTGCAGGCTTCAGCTAAAGAGGAGAAACTCAGGGTTAGTTGAAGAAAACCTGCTAGCTTCACGGAGTATGTTGCCATAGTAACTGACTCAGAGTTAAGCTGAACTGGCTTCGTGAAACCGAAAACTCAGAGTTTCCTTCAACTCTGAGTCAACTAACTCTGAGTTTTCACTAAACCCGCTTTCTGAAACAGGGCCCAGATTGAACATTTTCCAACCATTTAGTAAAGAAAGAGCATCCATTGGAGAATGCGGGTATCGAGCGCTCTACCATTTGAGCTAATTCCCCACACTTGACAAAATACGACACGTTGCTGCCCAGAGCTAGGCGAAAATGATTCTTTTTTATTTTGATGTTTCAGACAGTTGCCGTAGGTTTCATTCTTTTTGTCCTCATTACCAGTAAAAAACTTTTGTTCTCAAGTAAGACCAGATTGAACATTTTCCAACCATTTAGTAAAGAAAGAGCATCCATTGGAGAATGCGGGTATCGATCCCGGTAGTTCTCGCATGCTAAGCGAGCGCTCTACCATTTGAGCTAATTCCCCACACTTGACAAAGTGTGACACGTGGCTGCCCAGAGTTCGGCGAAAATGATTCTCATTTTTATTGATGTTTCAGACAGTTGCCGTAGGTTTCGTTCTTTCTTTTTGTCCTCATTACCAGTAAATAACTTTTGTTCTCAAGGAAGACCAGATTGAACATTTTCCAACCATTTAGTAAAGAAAGAGCATCCATTGGAGAATGCGGGTATAGATCCCGTTACTTCTCGCATACTAAGTGAGCGCTCTACCATTTGAGCTAATTCCCCACACTTGACAATGTATGACACGTGGCTGCCCAAAGCTAGGCGAAAATGATTCTCTTATTTTTATTACTTTGATGATGATGATGTTGTTTCAGACAGTTGTTGCCGTAGGTTTCATTCTTTCGTTTTGTCCTCATTACCAGTAAATAACTTTTGTTATCAAGGAAGACCAGATTGAACATTTTCCAACTATTTAGTAAAGAAAGAGCATCCATTGGAGAATGCGGGTATGGATCCCGCTATTTCTCGCATGCTAAGCGAGTGCTCTACCATTTGAGCTAATTCCCCACACTTGACAATATACGACACGTTGCTGCCCAGAGCTAGGCGAAAATGATTCTCTCATTTTTATTTGATGTTTCAGACAGTGCTTGCCGTAGGTTTCATTCTTTCTTTTTGTCCTCATTACCAGTAAAAAACTTTTGTTCTCAAGGAAGACCAGGGACCTGTTTCAGAAAGCAGGTTTAACAAACTCTGAGTTTAAACCTGAACTCTGGGTTGACTAACTGAGTTGTCAAACTCAGAGTTTTCGGTTTCAGAACAGGTGATAACAATGAGTTCAATCAACTCTGAGTTAAGTTAACCCTGAGTAAAGCGCGTGCATGAGGAGATAAAAAGCCTTCATCAAAGGAACGCAGATAACCTGATTCGTCATGGCAACAGGAGAATAAAGGGCTCGAACCTTCTACTTCTCCCCAGAGAAGATAGAAATATTAATGAATGCGTATGCAGAATAAGAGTATATATTTAAGAAAAAAAGCAATACCATAGCAGCAGCAAAATAACGTGAGCTGGCGTGGCAGGAAATTGCTGACCGAGTCAATGTGTGAGTATTAATTGAAAAAAAAGTAAAGTTTTATCTCGAGTGTTCCACTTATTCAACATTTATTTTATATATATATATATATATATATATGTGTGTGTGTGTGTGTGTATGTGTGCGCGTGTTTAATATTTATGCAGGTGCAACCCAACCGGCACAAAACGTACTTGGCAGCAACTGAAGATTAAATATAAAAATATACTTCAAACAGGTAAGGTATAACTTCATTACAAGCAATTGTTATGTTGTCTAGCCTACCCTACCTAATTAAACCGCATTCAGTGGCTACATTCAACATGTGATATATTTAAGTAGTTAGTGAAATTTTCTAAGCAAAAAAAAAAGTAAATTTTTCAGCCATCCCAACACTGCCAGTATTTAATATTGTCTATTTGAAAGTAACACCTAAATGCCTTTATACATACAAGTCTCCAAATTTGTGCTTACTGGACATGTTCAAATTTGACCTCCATAGCCAATAGAAAAAAGGCTGAGGGCCGAAAAACAGGTGGGGGTCCACCACCACCACCACTCACAGAGGCTGAAGAGATGGCCCTCAGTCAAAACAGTGGGCGACCTATTGCTGAAGGCATCTCTGGAGGAAGCTCATCTGACCCAACCACCCCCCAGGACACAAGGGCCTACATAAGAGGTTAGTTATTCAAATTAATGATATATGTACATTCATCCTTTTGCCAGTGTTAGCTCAGTGACGCCCACCCATCCATTTTAGACACAACTTGGCACACTGATTTTCTTGTAGTGGTACAATTCTTTGCAATTGACTGCTGTTACTCCTTCAGACATCATAATCTATTTTAAGGTGACTCGAGAGTTATATATTTGAAAAATTGTGATGTGGCCTGCACACTGTTGTAAAAACAAAATTCAAATTAGGTGGGGCACTTTTCTGGGTAAAGTTATAATTTAACTGTCTAATCTTCTTCATCTTCTACCAGTTACTGATGGTGTAATCTGTCTGGTGGAGCCTTCAGTAGTAATATTACTATAGCTTATGTCAAAAGTCTAATTTATGACCCTTTGGACCTTTTTTTGACCTTATAGGTATGAATTTATGAATATATAATGAGGGGGCGTGGATTTATGAATTTATGAATATATAATGAGGGGGCGGGGATTTTATGGTTGTTACAAGACAGATATGCTTATTGAATATATGCTTATATATGCCTATAAACTTATTGCACGTCTTTTATAAGATATGTACAAAAATCAGTGTTTATGTTATTTATGTAATCAGGGGATAGTGGGTACCCAAGTTTTATAAATGCTTATGTTAACTTATGCTTGGTGCAGACAACATTAATGCCTATGTTAACTTATGCTTAGTGTAGACAACATTAAAGTCTTAGTATTGCTTGGTGCAGACAACATTAAAGTCTTTTTTTTTTTTTTTTTTACATAAGCCACTTAATGAAAAAAGGAGAAAGTTTAAAAGAGGGTATTAAAAGAAAAAAGAAAAAAAAAAAAGAACACAACTACTTAGCCATTTTAAAAGCATTTAAACATTACACACATACACACACACACACACACACAGAAATCAGAGTACGAGGTGCAGTGATTTTACATTTTGATATGTTTTGCGTATACATATTTTTTTACTAGGCACCGTTAAAAGCAAAAGATATTTACACATACAGAATCCAATAGATGAAACAGGAGAAAGTTTAAAACAGCGTATCACAAAATAAACCAGATATTAAATTAAATATTTATAAAAAAAAGAACAAAACAAAACAAAACAAAATCTACCAAAGTACAATTTCTGAAAAAGCTCTCTCTCTCTCTCTTACCGTTTAAAAAAAAAAAAAAAACTCCCCAGGACAACTGCTTAAGTACAGTCTGAATTCTCTCCCTCGCAGACAACTATAGCCAACTGCATTCATCAAACTTTAGCAGAAGAATGACTGCAAACTCGCTCTGTGACTTAAATAGGGGGCGGTTCCTTTGGCTTCGAACATGTGCGCAACTTCCTATAGGTACACTTACATGCGCGCGCACATGAGCACAGGCACTGAGACACCCCCACACACAGACACCCACACAGACACATAACCACCCGCTATGAACAGACAGGCGTCTCGATGTATTAAAAACCACCGATACCTATTTGTTAGAGGAAGGCACCCTGCAGAGAAGGCTTTTGAAATGTGTGAATCTTGATGCCTTAAGGTTTGGGTCTCAGCATGGTAGACACTCCTAGGGCTATTTCAAATGAATATACAGATTTTGTATATATTAAGGAGCTTGCATACTTTTGTTAAGATTAAAACCTGGAATCAATTCTATAAATAAAAACTGTTTAAGCGTGTTTGGTTGTTTGTGTTTGTTTGTTTGCTTGTTTTTTTTAAAAAAAAAGATAAAATGAGAGCATTTTTATCCTGACGCAAATAAAATTAAAAATGCTCAAATGAAAGACGTATTAAAAATATATTGCATGAACATTTTACGCCTGTAATACCGCATAAAGAAAATAGATTTAACTAAGCCTCCGTTTAACTATAAACAAACAAACAGGTATAAGTATATGCTATTGCAAAGTTTGGTTATTCGCACCGTACCAATAAAACTTATGGAATTGAATATAACTGTATAAAAACAAAATGTTATGATTCTGTAGGAAACAAATGAAGGAAAATTAAACACAGATGTAAATGAATAAAACAAACATGTTTTAGGGAATAAGGGCTACGGTTTTGTAGCGTATTTAGCGTGTCTGAAAAACCAAAAATCATTTGTGAGGTGAGAATCGTGGCACCGCTTAGTCTAGTTCTTTAACATATCCGACTTAGGGTGGCGGGATGGCTGATTATGTTGGAAAGCACGATGTTATCTCAACGTGAATATATATATATATATATATATATATATATATATATATATATATATATATATATATATATATTTATAGGGGAGAAATATTTTTATTCAATTTTACACGTTAGGAACAGATTGGAGCCCCGGTGTATTAAAAGTACAGATAGTGTATGTTAGAGGAAGGCACCCCGCTGAGAAACATGGCTCCATGATCACAGCGATGCCGTTTAGTCTGGTAGGGGCGACAAGCCTAGTGAATGATATTTCAAACTGGATTTAGTTTTGGGGCATAACGATTAGAAAATAAAATAAGAGAAAAATCTGTGTTATATTGCAAATAAAATAAGAGAAAATAATTAAGTGTTTTATCACCGCCAGTTTTTGAATAGCCTCCGATCAGGATAATCTTCAGTAGCTTTGAATAGTCTCATACACGGTTAAACTATTCTACCGATGCTGCAAATCATTAATACGTTTTTACTGTTTTTTAGATTTTAAAACTATGTGAGCATAGTACATCGTTATGTTTTTAAAACGGCGAATGTTGACCCGCTCCAGTTGTAATGCTCCTTTACGTGTATCTAAAATGAATCGTGTTATAAAACAGATTGTATAAATTTGTTTACAAAACGAATGAGAATATTTTTTGCTTGTAATACTGAGTAAAGAAAAATAGAAATAACTAAACTATATAAACTATAAAAACAAAACATACAAGTATATGTATATGCTTCGCCAATTCTTGTTTATTAACGGCATATCAATAAAAAACGTGATTTAAGCATAATAAAACATAATTTAAGCATAATATCGAGAATATGGCGGTTGGTTTTGGGTAAGGGATTTAGAGTCCCTGAAAAACGAAAATCATGGGTTAGATGAGGGGAGATTTGAGGCGCCGCCTAGTCTGGGTACCGCTCAGGTGTCGTGTTTATCTCCCCCAGGATAGGTTTTCCTGATCCGGCCCCCTGTGGTTACAAATGCATTTACCGCGGATCTTTGAGAGTATAAAGCCCACTGCACAGTGCTATGCATACACTTCTGGAAAAGGACGATTCCTCTCAAGAACCATATCCCGTAAAGACCCACTTCAACTATAAATGGACGGAGAATCAACCCGCAACAATGAAGTTCTAAATGGTAGGTCCTATGTTTAATGTTTAAATGCTGTTTTAACTCTGTGTGAAAAACAATGTTATGAAATTGTATGGATTATAAATGCCGCTTTGTCTGTAAAATGTTAAAGATGTAACGTAAAAAATGTTTGAAACGCGTTTATAACTCAACTCGTAAGTCTCGATGTTTTTGTTTGTTTGTTTTTTGTTTGTTTGTTTGTTTGTTTTTTGTTTGTTTGTTTGTTTGTTTGTTTTGTTTTTAAATTGGCGGTAAAATGTTAAAGATGTAACGTAAAAAATGTTTGAAACGCGTTTATAACTCAACGCGTTAGTCGCGATGTTTTGAATTGTTTATTCCTGTTTAGAAATGCATGTGGTGGTAATGTAGGCCGCCATTGCTTTTTGGATAATGGGGTTTTTAGATAATGAATGAAGACCTACGCGCGGTTTGGCTGTGATGCGGCCTGGGTTGTCTTAATAGGTAGCCTGTTTACAGTATACCCTTTTTAAAAATGGGTTTTATTTTAAGAGTTAAGATGATGCATGTAACTCAGATATATGAACACTACTATAAATACACACTTTAACATGGTGAATTTTAGGCCTGTATTTTATTTTATGTTGTTATTATTATTTATTTATTTATTTATTTATTTAAAATTATATATTTTCATATTTTATAGATATCCAGGAGCTTATAGAAGAACATTTAATTTCACACCAGGAGGAAGTAATTGAACAGCCTCCTACGATCGTTCCCCTCTCACCTACGTTGGTACCGCTGTCCCCCACATGGTTTTTGGAGAATCAAAATGGTGAGTTTTTTTCATTCGCTAAACCAAAATAGCGCGAGGGGTGTTATTAATAACAAATACAGAAATGTAATTATGATATATATGTATATATATATATATATATTGATTGAATGATATTACAAGTTACAGACATTGTTTTTATTTTATTATGATTTCATTTTAAAAACATAGCTGATTCATTCTGTTTTTTAGAAGCTGACTACCTTGAAGATTCTGAACAATTGGAACAGTACTTCATGACATCTTTCAGCAACCTAGCGTCAGACTCTGAATTGTCTAAAAGTATGAACCGTATTGTTTTATAGATTAATAAAATATGTTTGATCGTTTTTTTTTTCATAATTAACATTAATTATTTTTAGGTTAATAAAACATTCATATTCAACCATTTATATTATTTTAGAAGATCCTGAAAAACCCGAAAGGAAAGATGTTGCCAGTACATCGGAGGGCCTAGTTATACATGTGAAGACCCCCTTAGATCCTCCCAATAAACATCAAAAATCTGAAAAAAGACCTCTCAAAAGTAAGTACCTATTTAAAATGAAGGTGTGTTTTTTTTTTTTTTTTTTAAAGTATGTTAAATATTTCATCAAACATCTGTTAATGTATTCTGTTCTGATTGTATATTTTGTCATATTTTCATTTAGAACGGCCCACTAGACGTACACTTCTTGTGGAAAGCGAATCTTCCGAGGACGAAACATCCTTCAGCAGAGACCCAGAGTCTAAAAGGCTGCGTAAAATTTCCGGAAGGTTTCATACTTCGCTACAATCAAGAGCCACCCCTACGCTCTCCAAAGTACCACAAAGGCTAAAACCTACGCTTCCCTCAACTTCAACTACTACTAGGTATCACAGCGTTGAGCTATTGAAACATGTACAGCTGACTATAGATCAGATCATTTACAGACACCCAGCTATAAGGGCCCTTGTTTCCGACCCAGAAGTGGCTCAGAATATACAAACATTAATTACCCTATTGAAAACGTTGGGTTTCTTAAAACAGTAGCAGTGTATTTATAGAGCTACAATGGAACCACATCGCAAAAAAACTTGTAAAAGGAAACACATTGAAATTACTGTTGATGATTCTGACAATGATGATGCTGTGAATGGTGTTCAAAAAAATAAAAAGGTTTCAATTGATCCGAGTCAAACTGTGTCAAATTCTGTGGTTAATTCTATAATCGTCCCCCAAAATACCTTAAATTCTGATCCCTCAACAAGTTCCCATACACATAGTATGTCTACACCCCACAATGTCAGACCACACACTGTTCACCCCCAAAATTTAGCCTGTTTTGAGAATTTTGACTATCTAGACAAACTATTAAATGATTTAAATTATAACGCGTATATTTTACCGTCAATCAGGGCGCTGATTGATGAAATTTCTACAGATATTCCCCCAATAAATGACAACTCCACTAATATAGACAACAATAACTCCCAGGGCCCTGGGTTTATTAATGATGCTAAATTGACTCGGATCAATTTTGACTCTTTGGATAAGCTTTTGCATGAAATGTCTAGAGAAAATCATGGTACTATAGAGAGTGTAGATGATATGGAAAAACAAATAGGGGGAGGCTTAAACGATGGGACTTACCATGATGATTCTTTTAGCATAAAAGTCCCTGGGGGTGGTGTATTACATGATGATCAAGTGGCAGGTCCTTCTGGTTTACAGGCCCCCCATAGGGATAACGACGGTGCTAGAATTGGTGGGGAAGGTGTACAGCGTAGACATCGACCTATGTTTAACAATTTCGAATTGAAGCATCCTCTTAACTTTACACATCTATATGATCTGGATTCCTACGCTGAAGTTTTTACTGTGCTGCATGAAACGTTAGAGAATATGTTGAGTGAGGTTTCTAGAACGTTAAGACCAGCAGACATTGTGCAACTTGAATTACAAGCAGGATCCTTAGATATACCAGTGTATGTAAAAATGACTGGAGACAATTTAAGTCTAGACGATTTTCTCAGTCAGATTGAAGCTCTCCTTCAGTCATAGTGAAATTTTGGCTGATGACTCTTTGATGTTGATTGTCCAGGTTATTAGGTGTCCGGAAGGAGGGGGTCTTAGGAGAGGTTTGCAGACCTTAATGAAAAGTGAGCTTATTAGAAAAAAAGCCAAGCATCTGATTATATGTTACAACAGAGACAATCAATTATGTTTTGCCTACAGCGTTCTGAGCTTGTTATTTCCAGAATTCAGGGGTGCCTATGATACGTGTATGGCTGAGGCTTTAAAACTTCAACAGAGTGTGGGATTAAGTGAACATCAAATGGTTTCGTTTGCAGACATAGATAAATTTGAACAGGCCTTAGATGTTAAAATTGTGGTATGGTACAGATGTCCTCAAAAGGATGTGTTCCTGAATCACCAAACAGATACTCGAGCAAAAAACAAAACTGTATTTCTGTTTCTTCATGAGAATCATTTCTATGGTATTGTTAACTTGAAAGGTTTTCTGGGTGCTGCCTATCTGTGTAATTACTGTTACACCGCCTACAGTAATCGATCAGGCCATCGGTGTGAGGGACACTGTAATGTGTGTTTTTCACCAGCCTGTAACAGTGAGTCCTCTGTAAAGGTAAAATGTAACGATTGCAATCGTTATTGTCGATCACAGCTCTGTTATGACGAGCATAAGATTCTCCGAGATAAAGCCAACAGTGAAAAACAGGTTTCTATGTGTGACATTTTAAAACTTTGTACAAGGTGCTATTCTCTCTATAAATGTGACCCGACAAAGCCACAGACTCATAAATGTCTTAGTCCTTACTGTAAGCAATGTAAAGCAGTGTTGCTACCTCACACTGATCATAAATGCTTCATTCAAATGCTTAAACCTAAGGAACCCACAGACAAATATGTGTTTTATGATTTTGAATGTCGGCAGGAAGCTGGCGTGCACATTCCTAATTATTTGTATTGCATGCACATGGATGGTGAATCATGGTTTTGGGAGGGCGAGGAATGTGTGAAAAAGTTTTTTGAAAGGTATCGCAGACCTTGTTATGCCGGCTATACTTTCTTGGCACACAATGCAAAGTCTTATCACAGTTATTTACTGATGAATTATTTAGTAACCAACGGTATTAACCCACATATCATAGCTCAGGGTAGCAAGTTGATGTGTTTTACAGACAAGGCTTTTAAGATGCATTACATTGATTCCTTTAACTTTTTGCCCATGAAGTTAAGTGCCCTGCCTGCAGCTATGGGATTTGAAGCCAAAAAAGGATATTTTCCTCATTTTTTCAATACTGCTGAAAACCAGAATTACGTAGGCCCCTATCCTGAACCATGTTACTACGGGGTTCAGCAAATGATGTCTAAAGATCGTGATGCCTTTTACAAATGGTATGATTCGATTAAGAATG
Organism: Acipenser ruthenus; assembly: GCF_902713425.1. Taxonomy (NCBI): domain Eukaryota; kingdom Metazoa; phylum Chordata; class Actinopteri; order Acipenseriformes; family Acipenseridae; genus Acipenser; species Acipenser ruthenus. The sequence goes on along the minus strand of NC_081201.1, from coordinate 15,799,340 downwards.
GTGTTTTTAATTTCAGAGACGAAATGGCGTTCTACTGCAAAAATGATGTTGAAATTTTGAAAGAGGCATGTATCAAATTCCGTACCGAGGTTTATGCAATAGGGCAGATAGAACCCTTCCAATGTACCACCATTGCTTCACTGTGCATGGCTATGTATAGAAGTAAATTCATGCCTCAAGACACAATAGCGACCATTCCTCCCGACAATTACCGTGAGCAGCAAAAAAGCTTTTCAAATGCCTCGATACAATGGTTAATGTATGTAGCAGAAACTGAAAATGTTTTCATTCAACATGCTTTAAACTACGGAGAGCTTAAAATGGACGGTTATGCTGTGATTAATGGTAAGCGTACGGCTTTTGAATCTGCAGGGTGTTTTTTTCATGGTTGTCCCTTGTGCTATGATTCGGCCGATGTAAACCCCTTAAGCAAAGTATCGTGTGGTACGATGTGTCATCACTTTGATGAAAAGATTGAAACATTGCAAAAGGTTTACGGGTTGGAAGTCAGAGTTATTTGGGAACATGAATGGAACACACTGAAAAAACAGCCTAAAGTTCACGATTTTCTGGTTCGTTCTGATTTTCCAGAACGTATAAATCCTCGTGAGGCTCTGTTTGGGGGTCGTACAAATGCCATTACATTACATCATGTGGCCCAGGAAAATGAAAGGGTGGAATACTTTGATTTCACTAGCTTGTATCCGTTTGTTAACAAAACAAAAGTGTACCCCGTAGACCATCCTGCCATAATTTACCATAATTTAAGACTTGAGCCAGTACTTTGGATTGTTCAAATTAACTGTTCTGCCTCCTAGGGGTCTTTATTTCCCTGTACTGCCAGCCCGCATCTGTGGTAAATTAATGTTTACCCTCTGCCGCTCATGCGCGGAAACACTAAACCAGACTGGGGTATGTAATCATACCTCTGGAGAAAGAGCCTTGACAGGGACATGGTGCAGTGTAGAGGTAGTCAAAGCTCTTGAGAAAGGTTACAAAGTGTCTAAAATACATGAAGTTTGGCATTTTCCTCAGAAATCTGACACTCTCTTTACAGGTTACATTAATAGTCATCTCAAGGGGAAACAGGAAAGTTCAGGTTACCCTGCTCATTGTACCGATGAGGAGCGTAAAGAGCGTTATATTGCTGAATATTTTCAGAAAGAGGGGGTTCAATTAGATCCTCAAAACATTAATGTTAATCCAGCTAAAAGACAAATCTCCAAACTATGCCTCAATAGTTTGTGGGGAAAACTAGCCCAGAGAACTAACCAGCTCTCTACAAGCTTGGTAAAGGATCCTGACCAGTTTTTCCATTATCTCTTTTCAAAAAGATATCAGGTTTCGCATTTTTGTTTTGTAAGTGATACGGTGGCTCAGGTTCAGTGGCGTTACGCTTCTGATACCTATACTCCCACAGGTAATGTAAACGTATTCATAGCGGCATTTACAACCGCTTACGCCCGGCTAGAGCTCTATAACCTCTTGGATCGTCTGCAGGGTCGCTGTCTGTATCATGATACGGACTCTGTAATCTTTGTCAGCAGGCCCCAGACTTGGCGTCCAGAACTAGGCGATTATCTTGGTGATTTAACTAGCGAGTTAAAGCCGGGGGAATACATTACAGAGTTTGTGTCAGGGGGCCCTAAAACATATGGATACGTCACAAACAATGGAAAAACATGTCTCAAAGTAAAGGGGATTACCCTAAACTATGAGAATTCCAAATTAATTAACCTCGCTTCATTAAAAGACCTTGTACAAAACTTTGTGAATCATGATAGAAACACCCCCTCGGAGCATATCATGATTCGTGGCTCCCAGATTCACCGTAATAAAAAAGAATTTCAATTGGAAAACAAACCACTCCAGAAAACCTTTCAAATAGTCTACAATAAGCGAGTCTTGCGGTCTGATTTTACATCTCTTCCTTATGGATACTGAAGATGGTTTTGATATTAGACTATCCGTACCTTTTGCAGCTATAATATCGGGCCCCTCCAATTCAGGCAAAAGTTATTTTGTGAAGCAGCTTTTAGAAAACTCTCAACAGATCTTTTCCCAAACCCCTGAGAATATCATTTGGTGTTATAGCTGCTGGCAGGCACTATACAATGAATTGGCACTTAAATTTAAAAATATCAAATTTATTGAAGGCATACCAGATTCATTAACCGATGATAATTTAATGCCTCCTAACAAAATCAATTTACTCATTGTAGATGACTTGATGGACGCAGCTATCGAAAATGATGAAATACAGAAAGCTTTTACAAAATACGTTCATCATAGGAATTTATGCATGCTGTATTTGGTTCAAAATTTGTTTTTTCAAGGAAAAATGAGTCGTACCATAAACTTGAATGCCAATTACATTATTCTGTTTAAAAACCCTCGAGATAAACTTCAAATCAACACACTAGCCCGTCAGATGTACCCCGGTAACTCCAAGTTTTTCTTAGAAGCGTTTGAAGATGCGACAAAAAAACCCTATGGTTATCTTTTAATAGACTTGAAGGCACTAACCCCCGAAGCATACCGTCTAAGAACTGGTTTATTTACTCCTGATTGGCCAGTTGCTTATATCATGAGAAATACCAAGACAAAACACTTATAAGCGGCCGGTTATTGCGCTAAAACTTTTATTTATCTAGGCTTTGCAACAGCGCAGCATGTCGGCTAGAATAAAACGTAAGCTCCATCTCTTAAAGAGCATAGTTCATAGCTCTGCTCATCAGAGAAGAGCAATTTTACGAAACGCTTCAGACGATTTTATCAAATCTATTGTGGAAATTGCCTTAAATGCCTTAAAGGGTCACATCCCCTTAACTTCGAGTCAGTTAAACACTCTCAAAAAGCAGCGGCGGGTTATAAAGAGCCTATGCAATAAGAACCATTCAATTAAAAAGAAGAAAAAAACTGTGAATCAGAGTGGTGGTTTTATTGGCGCTTTAATAAGGATTGCATTGCCTTTTTTATCAGGACTCTTAACGCCTCAAAGTTAATTTGTAAAAAATGACTCACTCCCAGAAAATGTTTCTGATACCACAACATCAACTCGATAGACTTCGACAGCCTGAGCCCCAGCACCCCGAGCCTATTAAAAAAGCAGTTGAAAGCCAACTTGACTGAAATGAAAAGCATTCTACTTAGAACTGACATCAGTGACCATGAGAAAGTTAAGCTATACACCAGCTCCTTACAGAGATATCTAACCTTGCTTAAACAGAGTGAAAAAGAGTTTAATACCCTGACATTAATTACACCCCCCTCTGAGGAAACGGCCCAACCGGCAGCAGAATCTGAATCTAAGATAGTGACTGCTGTTATGAGTAGCGTTCCCTCCAGATCTAAGAAAAATGCTAATTTTATTTTAAATGCTATGTCTCAGAATGCTTTGGTTACCTCATGGAATGATCAAGGGGAATTCATTCTTAGGGGCAAGAACATTAGAGGGTCGCATATGGTTGATTTAATCAGGGCTGCAACGGGGCATACCCATATCCCTGTACATAGGTTACCTGTAGGATGGGCCGAATTCATCAAAGGTTTGTCTGTAATAAATGTCCCCTATTCTACAGTACCTAATTCTCAAACACGACAACTCATAGAAGCTTATAAAAAACGACCCTTAGAGACCCATATGCATAAGAAGCAGAAAAAAAGGCAGCAGTTATGGGAAACTTATTAAGATGTTACTGTTTTTATTGAGTTTACATATCTTTACATTTTGTTGTATATTCATGCAAATGCTGTGTAAACATTGTCTGATACATTTTGTTGTATATTCATGCAAATGTTATATAAACAATGTCTGATATATATGTATATATATATATATATATGTCTTTACAGCAATAAAAATATTTATTCACCATCTACATTGTCATAAGTTTTTTTGAAGATTAACTTTCATAACATTTTTTAAAATCATGATGAGTCTTGACACACTGCACGCATGAAAATATATTTATACAGTTCTGTTTTTTAGGGTTAGACATACAACGTATAAATTGGGACACCATCAGATAATTTTTGTTTAAATCAGAGCTGTAGAGCGCCATAACCTCAGGGTAAGTAAGTCCTTTGGCTCGATGATGTACAAAGAAAACACAGTGATGGCCGCAGGTCGTGGTCATAAGACCTTGTAGAGGCTGATTATTGTACACTGTTTGTTTGGCGTTGTTGTCTAAAAAGTTTGAGATAGTCTTAGGAAAATAAATAAAATCTGGAGGGTTACCGTAAGAATAAAAAAACTCTCCCTGTCCCTCTTCTTTTAGATAAATCCCTAGCCAGTGTTCTCCCGGATAATTCTGGGGGTCAGTGTTGACAATGAGTATCGCCGGCAGTTTTTTTTATTTTTCCTTTAGGTAGTTGATCACTAGCTAGAACCCCATAAAAATACTTTGCAGTCAATGGGTTGCTGGATAGCAATGCTGTAAGCTGAGTGGTATTCATTTTTAAAAGGATCAATGTTGTATCAAACTTTTCAGTAATCAAAGAGAACAGCTCTTTGGTGGGAAACCTCAATCACGTTCTCAAAAACAGCATAAACAATCATATTCACAGTCTCTGGCAGAGCATTGGCAAAACGCATTTCAAGGCGCATATTACCATTTTTCACTAAGGAAAAATGATCTCCACATTCTTGATCAAGGGTCAAATCAAATGCATAGAGCGTATAGCCTCTAATAAAGTCTGACCTATCAATTATCAGCGGTTTGTCTTTGAGATGTCTACCCGTGGCTTGTATTAGACTGTAATATTCCCTGACGGGGTTGTGTCTTGCTGTATAGTGGGGTTGTAAAGGTTTTGAGGGGACTTGTTCACCATCGACGTACATAGCTATAAAGTTCCCTGCATAGTGTTTAAAGTTAAAAGGGTTTTTAGCGTAGGAACCACTAAAAGCGTCATTATCTGTTAAACCAATAACCACAAACTTTGGTAACTGCCCCAGAAACAAATTCTCCTGATTACAGACCCTGCTCCCTCTAGGAATACTAAAAACTTTCATAGACACTCTATCAATAGGATATCTGGCATTAGAGGTCATCAAGGCCTGAGCTTGGGCAATTCTGACCTCAGGGGACACTTTTACTTTTTTAATATAGAGAGAGGCTTCTAAAATTTTAAGTTTGAACTCTTCTGCGGCATCAGACATTAAACAAAAAGTGTCATTGGCCCTCACCATTTTAATTTTCAGGTCAATACCATTTAGCATGAGTTTCTCTTGAAAAAATATATCCGCATGCAGTGGTCCTAAAAGTTCAACGGTATGGCTCATTCTGGTAAAAGCATGCCGTTTAACTAGACCTTCATTAGCCCCTGCAGGATCAGCCTCATCCATGTGTCCTGGGGTATCTTTGTAAAACAACCCGCAGTGAATTGAGATTCTAGAGTGTCCTTACTAAAGTTTAGCATTGCTTCTATAATGCTGCGGTAAGGATAAGTATTACTGCTTTGACTAAGCGATTTCCTAAAGTTATATCCATTGTGAAAACATGGTAGCTACAGGGTAATTGATAATACCAACTATACTGCCTCCAACTAAATCGGCGCCATCAGCCCTAGTAATTTTGCATGAAAGTCTTAAAAGAGTATTATTCAAATCAAGATAATCTTCCCCATTTCCCGCTATGTAAAATTCGAGTGGGGCCGTGTCAGACAAGGCAGACAGGGGGGGAATTTCCACATAAAGGTTTTTTTCAATACTTGTCTGGGTATAAGGTATAGTAAACAGATCCAATTCTGATTTCACACATTCTTGAGACATATGATGTACCAGCGTCATGATTTAAAAGATCTTTTTCGTTGTTCTGGGAGTCTTTGGTTTCTTACTCCTTCTCCGATTACCGCTACTAAATGACCTCAATGTAGCTGGTTTAGCCTTTTTGTGTGGATGATAGCGAGATCCTGGGGGTTTGCTACGTTTTCTCTTGTATCCTCTGGACATCACCATCAATCCCTCCCCTGACTGGCTCTTGTGGCTATGAGGGTTATGACTTGTTAGGACATTTGACACTACGTCACTAACAATATTTTTAGCTGCTGATTTAAAATGAGGTTTAACTATTTCAAAACCCCTTCTAAGTAACGGTAAAGCTTTTCTGAAAAGACTTCTAAAAATACCCCCTATACCCGCTCCGTACATTACATGAGCTCCAGAAAATCCAGGCAAACCATTACCGGCTTGATTTTTGTAATAATTAATATAAGGATTGACATATCCATTAGGGCCCATTTTCAATTAGGTGTAAAAAAGAGGCTTTACAGGTCGGAAATGCAACTTCACTACAACCTTCCCAAAACGGAATGGCACTAACTTGTTTTGATCCGTCTTAATTAGTATAGTTAACGTGTCAAAGTTGGTCTTGCTGAGGGGTACGTAATGAGGTCTGTCGTAAGTTACCGTGATTATATCGTTGTTTTTGCCTTTAATAGGGACATACCTTAGAAGAGGCACGTAACTATCTCCAACGGCTTGATGTGTAATGATATCAGTATAGACATACAGGGTATAAAATCCTGCTCTGATATCGGCTGGGTAGAGGGTCCTCAAATGAGCACTATACACTTTAGCCTCAATAAGGCCCAATAGTTCAATAGTTTCACCCTTTATAGTCTCACGAAACCCCAACATTTGTCCGAGATGTTCTTTGGCATAAATCATATATGGCGTAGTACTTTTTATATAAATTCGTCTTTCTATAGGTTTATAGACTAATTTCAAATCATTTTTATATTGTTCATCGGGAGCTTTGTCACCTTTCTGATCTAGTCCTTTTCCGAGCATGGCATCGTTCATAGCCGTTATTACATCCTGAAGGGTCTCATAATATCCTTTTGGTATAGTATAATCACGTTTTACCGCATTTTCTATATCATAAGTAATAAAAGTGCTGTCTTTAAGGCTTATATTATCCCAGGTATGGGGATATTGAATCTCTGCTAAGCAAACTTCCCATTTTCCCGGTAGATTCAGTGTTTTAACCAATTTGATAGTAAAATTGGATATAGCGTTTTTAGGGAAAACATCCTGTGAAGCGTTACTAGGCAGAGTTACATAAAAAGAGTCTTGAGACATCTTGAATAATGTTTTAAGTGTAATTAAATACACTCCGTACTTGTTAAGATCCACCACCTGATGCCCCGCGACCCAACTGTTAAATTTTTCAGGCCACCCGGCCCATTTTATGAGATAAGACTTTTTGCCATTTTCCTTTTTCTCAGCAACTATCTTCTCTATCCTAAACAACCTATCAGTCTTGACATTTATTTTCTGCAATTCTGGTTCATAAAAGGTGCCCATTATAGGCTCTCCATCATAATCACATAGTTTATACACAGGTGGAAATCTTGGTATACATTCTGTTATAGTAAAAATCTCTGCTGTAAACGTCTGTTCATAGCCTTTTATAAAGGGAGCTCTTAACTTTGAAATTCTTACGCTGTCACCAACGGCAAACTTAAACTTTATATGTTTAGGGCTTTTCTTCTTAGAGTATAAAGTTTTAAACACTTTAAATGAATTATCTTCATTAACTTCTGAAGGTTTCATTTGAATACTACGGTGGAAGGAGTTGTTATAAGCCTGTACCATTTCTTGTAGTTTATCCATATACTTGTGAGTGTTAAAAGCGGTGAAATATTTCCACATTTTTGTTTTCAGAGTCCTGTTGTATCTCTCAACAATAGATGCTTTTAGTTCATTCCCCGTGGTAAAGTGTAGAATATTATGTTTTTTTTAGCATGTGCTGAAATGCTTTGTTTAGAAATTCTGCCCCTTTATCAGTTTGTAGTTTTTTAGGTTTCCTACCAGCGCTGATGATCCTCTTGAACGCCTCTGTCACCGTCTTAGATGACTTATTTTTCAAAGGTAATACCCATGCATATTTGGATAAGATATCTATACATGTTAACATGTACTTATAACCTCCATTTTCTTTTGACAAGCTAGACATATCCACTAAATCAGCTTGCCATTGTGTATCGATATTAGATACAAATACGGTGTTTCTTTTAAAGTTTATTTTAGAGGGCTTATGCAACGTATATGAGTCTTGCTCTGATAAAAAGTCAGTTAAGACCCTCTCAGAGACTTTAGGCCCCTCAGACCTCAGAGCTCTTTGAAGAGTCTGTAAACCCCCTAAACCTCCAGGATTTGAGGGATTGTAGTATATTTTTTTCATACGCTGATGTGTCATCTTTAACCAAAATAACACAACTGCGACAAATATGACTTTCAAAAAGTTTTTATTCAAAGTTTATCATAACACCTCAGAGATATGTGTGAAGTTCAAAAGTTTTATTCACAGTTTATCAAGAAGATTAGGACATTTTAGAAGACCTATAAAGTTTTTACACAAACATTCATGATTAGTCACTAAATAATCCACGACATTTTGCACAACTATCGATATATCTTCATCTCTTAAAAACCTGGCCATGTTATAAAAACATACATCAGTCACATAAGCATACAAAACAATGATATGTGTACATTTGCAATCTTCTATTTCATCAAACATTTTAGGTAATATATTCATTAAAAATGCATTTAAGGGTTTACAGTGTTTTACATGTGTATTTACCAACTCTGACCATTCTTGAGCATCAATATCTTTACGGATTAAATCAGTTACACTTTTTAAATTGTTGAACATTTTTACATTTACGGGGATCAGGTTTTGAAAGAGTCTCTTGCAAGCCACTTTCTCAGCTATTAACTCAAACAGCAGCCCCTCCATGGTTTTCCTCAGTTTTGCTGGAGTCTGGACGTTCCCCATTTTCAAAGTCACAGGCCCCGTAATATGCTAATGGAGCGCAAGGGTTTGTAAAACTGCGATGGTAGAAAGCTTTGGTTATTTTGTTAACAATGTCTCGGGTCTTGTCATCCAGGGTTTCTTGTAGATGAATCAGTTTACGTCTAATGCTGTGTTCTGGTCTTAGCTCTGTTAAAATATCTTCCACCAGTTTCTGAAGTTTTGTCAAAGATGGATGAAAATTGAAACAAGCTAGAGCTTTAGCCACCAGAAGCTTCAGCCACGGGACGTGTATTTTTTCTAGTATTTCTTCAAAATGTTGATCAAAATAATTGGGGGCCACTTCAAAAAGGCAGCTGTGTCTCAGCTGGCTCGGGTGGTCAATTTCGCAACCACGGCAATTTTTCACCATATCACGGTCAATGATCACTTCCAATAGAGAAGCCACGAGACCCATAGAGATCTTTAATACTTTTTCAAAAGAGATGCCTAAGCCCCCGTCAACGTCGTCAGACTCTGCAGGGTTGAGGAGCGGGACATTTTCAAAGTCTTTTATAAGCTGGGTCATTTCTTCACTGGTCCAATCCATCTCAAGATCGCAAGGTTCAAGAATGGCATTTTCAGAGAAGTATCTAAAGTTTGCAGAAGCCATGGTGTCAGACTCCTTCAATCAAAAGGGCATGTGGGGGAGCCCCTTTAGTATGCTCCCCAAGATTAGGTTTCGGCCTATGAGGGTGTTGACGCCTCAGGCACCGTGGGGGATCCTTTGAGATGACCTATCAGAGATCCTTGAATGGGTGGTCCTTGAGGCGCCGCCCCTAGGGGCGTTTTCAGAGTTACCCTAAAACATCCGCCCCTCTCTCTCATTGATGTTTGTTTTCAGTTCAGTCCACAGAGGAGGTTGTACAGTACACAGAGGATCCTTGGGACGGATGCTTGAAGGCCCCTTGCTTGGACTCTCTCTTGAAACTTTTTTACAAGCCGTGGTTTCTTTTGCGTCTGTGGAAGGGCTAATGTGCATTTTTTTAAAGGCTTTTATAAGTTCAGACATTTGCCGATCCTCAAGATCCACTTTCTCTGAGCAGCAACTAACAACGGTATGAGACATCTTGTGTAACACTCTAATAAACTGCCCAAATATTTTCCTCCTTTTTATGAGGTCTGAAAAACATGCCCAGACTTGCCCCTTTAAAAAACAAAAACCCATCGTAGTCTCCATCTGTTCAACCTTTTGCTCAAACACCATACCACCTTGATTCTCTGAAACCCCCGGTAAGCTTAATATTTATTTTTTATTTATTAATGTTTTAAGAAAAACTGTTGTGGCTGAGTGGTTAAGGCGAAGGACTTAAGATCCTTTTGACTCAATTGTCAGCGTGGGTTCGAATCCTACCAACAGTAATTATTTTATTTTCAAACTCTTTTACATTTATAAATATTTAATGTTTATAAGCACTTGTTAAATACAAAGGGTCTGTTTTATATATATATATATATATATATATATATATATATATATATATATATATATATATATATATATATCAATACCAATATTCCATACGCCTATATAAAATCCCCGCCCCCTCATTATATATTCATAAATTCATACCTATAAGGTCAAAAAAAGGTCAAAAGGGTCATAAATTAGACTTTTGACATAAGCTATAGTAATATTACCACTGCCTTCTGCCATAACAGACCTCCATGCAGTTGTAAGTACTCTTAATTCTCCACAGATGTTTCATAATGGGTTAAAGTAGAACACAAAAATTGGTAATTTTCATTACAGGAGGATGATGATGAAGACACCTTGTCAGCTGCCACAGAGAGGGAAGATACAGAGAGACCTATTGAGGTTCACACCTTAAAAGTAACATCTAACAGTTGATGATAGTGTTGTACCAAAAATAAAACTTGCACATTCTTTTTCTGTAAGAGCGAAAAAGATGCTGGAAATTACAATGAGGAAGAGGGTCCATCCACCTCCACAGCACAACTTACCTCAGTAAGATGTTGTTCAGCATTGGCCCATGACTTACAATGAAACTAAGTAGACCTGGCACTGTGAAATTCAAAGTCATTTTTTTGTGTTCCTATAGCTCCCTGTGAAACAGCTGTACAAGGTGTACTTAAATAAACAAATTGAAAAATGTAATTTAGAAATGGACCACATAAGGCTGCAGATGCGAAAGGCAAAACTAGAAATACAACTGCTGGAACATCAGTTAAAGGTGGGTGAGGTGCCCACAGGTGGATGATGTTACTTGTTTGAACAACATAAAAAATATTAACTACTGTACTGCATTTGTACTTGCAGGAAATAAAGAAGACTTAATAAAAAGAAAGGCATATTGTCTTTATTTGACACTGGGGAGGTGATGGGTCAGTCAGAAATGATGGTAGCATATTGTGTCTCTGACTGCTCTTTCATCTCGTGCGTCAGGATCATTATCAGGATCGTTCACTGGTTGAGTAGGACATTGTTCTCCTCTAATTGTGGCAATGTTGTGGAGAATCACACATGCCACAATAATGTCACATGCCCTTTCTGGGGTGACCCTGAGCCTACGAAGGCACTGGAACCGGGCCTTGAGCATCCCAATGGTCATCTCTACCCTGGCTCGTGTCCTGCAGTGAGCCAAGTTATAATGTTGCTGCGGGCCGGGCTCAGGATCAGAGTAAGGGGTCAGCAAATAGGGCTGGCAGGGGTACCCTCTGTCACCGAGCAGGTAACCATCGAACTCTCCTATGATAATACGAGGATACAGTTTAAATTTTCAGTTGCAATAGGAGGAAACAAAATATTGATTATGATAGGATATAGCTATATATATATAAACTCACCACAGGCAAATCTAGCACTCAGTGTACACTCACGAAACATTCGCGAGTCATGCACAGACCCAGGCCACTTTGCTTCCACGTTGCTGATGATGTGGGCTGCATCACATATGATCTTCACAGTGCAGAACAGTAATTAGCTGCAGTAGCTGTATTGTGAAGTATCTTTCATTTGGAATGCTAAAGGCTACTATTTACGCCTACCTGCACATTAATGCTGTGGAAAGACTTCCTATTCACATAATCTCCTTCATTTACTGAAGGAGCTATGATAGGAATATGAGTGCCATCTATGCAGCCAATCACACCTGGAAACCCTAAAATATATCAAATTAACTGATTAGTGCTTCAGGTCTCAAAGCTTCATACTAAATAAATTAATTATTGCTTAGACTGATACCTGCAATTCTGTGGAATTCTTCTTTGATGAGTCTTGTAGGTCTGTGACTTGGGAACACCACAAAAGTGTACAGTAAAACGTTTCAGTGCTAGAGTCACATTTCTGACAGCCCGACAGACGGTTGCCTTGGAAATATGCTCAGCGTCACCAATGTTATATATTAAACTCCCGTTGGCAAAAAAACGAAGTGCAACACAAAGAATTTGTTCCGAACTGAGAGCATGTCCACGATGTGTCATATGAACGATATGAGGGCTGAGAATATTGTTCAGATCAATGATCGATTGAGCAGAAAAACGGTAACGTAAACAGATGATCATCAGGGAATGATAAAACATCCAAGCGGGGTCTGATCACCCTCTCCCGACGGAGATTTCTGCGGAGTATTTGTGCTTCAATATCAACTGGCTCTTCAAGAAAAGGACACGCCATGTCTGACTCCTCCTTCAGTCTGCAGGCTTCAGCTAAAGAGGAGAAACTCAGGGTTAGTTGAAGAAAACCTGCTAGCGAGCAGGTTAGCTTCACGGAGTATGTTGCCATAATAACTGACTCAGAATTAAGCTGAACTGGCTTCGTGAAACCGAAAACTCCGAGTTTCCTTCAACTCTGAGTCAACTAACTCTGAGTTTTCACTAAACCCGCTTTCTGAAACAGGGCCCAGATTGAACATTTTGCAACCATTTAGTAAAGAAAGAGCATTCATTGGAGAATGCGGGTATTGATCCCGTTACTTCTCGCATGCTAAGCGAGCGCTCTACCATTTGAGCTAATTCCCCACACTTGACAATATGTGACACGTGGCTGCCCAGAGCTAGGCGAAAATGATTCTCTCATTTTTATTGATGTTTCAGACAGTTGTTGCCGTAGGTTTCGTTCGTTCTTTTTGTCCTCATTACCAGTAAAACCAGGTGGGAAAAAAAATGTATTGTCCTTCGAGCCAGAATTGAACCAGCGACCTAAGGATGCCAATGTGTTATACTACAGTCCTCCGCTCTACCAGCTCAGTTATCGAAGGAAGTATTGGAGGGTGGTTCTTTGAGAACAATACACAATTCAGCATAAGGCTAGCAAGCTCAGCTGATTGCAGCAGTCAATAGCTGCCACCACTACTGTTCTTGTTGGCGAGTGCGCATTAACAGTGCTTCCAGAACACAGGGGCCAGTGGCACAATGGATAGTCTTACTACACATCACCAGCCTGGCTCGCGACATTTGTTGTATGCGTGTTTTCCCTCGGCTTTGGCAATTTGAAGGGCAGGGTTGATAAATGGCGACCCCCAGGTGTCTCTGCCTCCTTAGCGCAGTAGGTAGCATGTCAGTCTCATAATCTGAATTTTGAATGACCTTTGCTGCTGATGTAGATTAGGAATAGCAGAGGACCTAATGCTGACCTGAAACGAGCAGTTGTCTCAGAAATGAACGGGGTCAATTTCATCAAACTGGTGGGCAACTATCAATTGGGGGTGTAGCTCAGTGGTAGAGTGCATGCTTTACATGTATGAGGGCCCGGGTGCAATCCCTGGCATCTCTAAGCCCTTTTTTCTTCCCCCTTCACTAAAATCATATTTTGTTATCAGAAGCAAACTCACACACCTCCTTTCAGGCATTTTCAAATATTCATTCACTCATTCATTCATTCATTCATTCAATCTATCTGTCTTTTGACTTGTAAATATATACATAAATATAGGTATGTCTGCGTGTGCGGATATTATTTTATTGCTATTTTCTATCAATCTCACACTTGATGAACATTGTCGTTGAAGCAAAACCTATTGGAATAAGCTGACTGAGAAAAAGGAAGTGCTCCAGGTGAGCCTTAAACTCACAACCTCAGCATTGCTCTGTAGACATATTTCTATATAATTACCACGCACTAACCGATTGCGCCACTGGAGCCGGCTGACAAACTTTGGAAATCCCTCTAAATGGAAGGCAGATCTTGGGACTGTGCAACAAAGCCCTTCACTACAGCAAGCCAGGAAGCAAATCACAGGAAGTGGCAGGGGGCTGTGGCATTGTTGGTTAAAATGCCTGCCTGTTAAACAGGAGATCCTGTGTTTAAATCCCAGCAGCACCTCAATGTTCTTGATTTGTTCATTAACAACCACAAAAGAAAATTATTTGAATTTTAAAGTGTAAACGAAGGAGAAAATCTTGCGAGGCTGCTGGAACTCAGCCACAACCTTTCAGTCACGCCACACAGCTCAGCACGGTCCAACGTGCTATCTGTAGTGCCACAGAGCTAAACGCAGGTCAAAGCTGCACGGAAGGAGAGTCGAGGCCACAGAGGAAAAAGTGCCAAAAGCCAACAAGGAGGGGATTCGAACCCACGTGTGCAGAGCACAATGGATGAGCAGTCCATCGCCTTAACCACTCGGCCACCTTGTCTACCTGCCTGCATGGCAAACTAAAACGAAAACAAAAAACAAAACGGGGAACACTTCCAAAATTGCTGTTTGGTCCCAGGAAAAAAGGCGCTTTACTGCTGCCGCCTTGAAAGCAAGGGCTCCTTGCCCCACTAAACAGCTCAGTTTCTGCTTTACCGCTGCACGCATCCACCTCCTCCCCCCACGAGCGCAAGGCCTTCTGGGTACACTGGCCTGCTGCGCAGAGCAAGCTGTCCATCAGTTAGGCAGGCCTGCCTACCTGCCTGCCTTATTTGGGGGAAAAAAAAGAACAAAAAGAGCGGGAAAAAATAAAACCCAGAAAAAGGGAGAGGTACAGGCTGGCTCTCTCTTTTGACCTTTCTTGTGCACTGTTCCCGGAGGTACTGCAATACTGGGTCGATGCGTGGAGTGGACGGAGCAAGCCCCGGTTCCATCTCCCGCTTCCAAAAATCAATTTAATATAGACGGTCCCCCTATGGGGGACATATCAGATATTAAACTGATAAGAACAGATTACTTTTTGCATAAATGTTTTATTCAACACCAATATTTACATTACAATAAATAATAAAACAAATACAATACATACACAAAAAACTACAACAAACCAAAGAAACAATACATTTACATATATGCAAATCATTACATTTTCCTGCCAAAATTCAAATTCCACCAATCACTATAAAACACATTTCAGTTATAGTCCTTTCCCCCAACTCCAATTTGTTTAAACAGAGAAAATCCCCACATTTCTTGTAAACAGGCTTTTTTCCGGAGCCTGCACTCCTTTTTTTCTCCACACCTTCCTTTGTCACTGGTACACTGGGTTTCTTCCTCACTGATTCCCCCTTGATCCGCTGCTGCTGTCGCTGCTGGAGCCGCATTTGCAGTACTGTTAGCTTTACCTCCATCCTCTTCAGCGGTCTCCTGTTCTTCTCTAGCACGGCTCTCTCCACCAGCAGCTCTCTGCGGACACTTAGAATACAAATGATTACTTCCTCCACACAGATTTATGCTTTATGTCCCATCTGCTTACATTTTCGATAAACCTCCGGCTGACCAGCATAATACAGGTATCCTCTATTCGCTCCAATGAAAAAGGAGGAAGGCAGATGTCACACCCTCAAACCCCTCTTTACTAGGCCGGAACCTCGACCAGACCTTCCATGTCCCAAATTAAAATTCCAAATTCATCCAGACTTTTAATTGGCAGTCTAACTACATTACAAAATTGACTTGAAGTCGCCACCTCAGCAGCAGGCACATTTGGATTATACAGATGAACCTTAACCACTCTCACTTCTTGCAAAAATATAGGCTGAAATTCAAAAAGAGAATAAGGCAACACATAAGGCAATAAGAACATAAGAACATAAGAACATAAGAAAGTTTACAAACGAGAGGAGGCCTTTTAGCCCATCTAGCTCGTTTGGTTGTTAGTAGCTTATTGATCCCAGAATCTCATCAAGCAGCTTCTTGAAGGATCCCAGGATGTCAGCTTCAACAACATTACTGGGGAGTTGGTTCCAGACCCTTGCAATTCTCTGTGTAAAAAAGTGCCTCCTATTTTCTGTTCTGAATGCCCCTTTATCTAATCTCCATTTGTGACCCCTGGTCCTTGTTTCTTTTTTCAGGTCAAAAAAGTCCCCTGGATCGACATTGTCTATACCTTTTAGGATTTTGAATGTTTGAATCAGATCGTCGCGTAGTCTTCTTTGTTCAAGACTGAATAGATTCAATTCTTTTAGCCTGTCTGCATACGACATGCCTTTTAAACCCGGGATAATTCTGGTTGCTCTTCTTTGCACTCTTTCTAGAGCAGCAATATCCTTTTTGTAACGAGGTGACCAGAACTGAACACAATATTCTTACTTAATATATAATAATATTAATACAATAATATTACTTCCCTTGATTTAAATTCAACACTTCTCACAATATATCCGAGCATCTTGCTGGCCTTTTTTTATAGCTTCCCCACATTGTCTAGATGAAGACATTTCTGAGTCAACATAAACTCCTAGGTCTTTTTCATAGCTTCCTTCTTCAATTTCAGTATCTCCCATATGATATTTATAATGCACATTTTTACTGCCTGCGTGCAGTACTTTACACTTTTCTCTATTAAATGTAATTTGCCATGTGTCTGCCCAGTTCTGAATGCTGTCTAGATCATTTTGAATGACCTATTGAATTTTGAATGACCTATTGAAACCTTGCGCCAAACAGACATGTTCGATTCTCGTTCTCATTGGTCAGTTTCCCTAGTTACACCGCGTGTACCTCCAGAATTGGATCCAACATCTGTTTATGATCCGACTCCAGTGAATTCGGGTCCGATCCCATTTTTTGTTCTCATTCGTGAACCCAGCCCCTGCAGCAGTCCTGTATATTATTTAGTGGACGGTTCGGTACTGTACATACTCAAAGATGAAACAAAGAAACCAATCCGTAATGCATTTCTTTCAGAAGAAGCCAACTATGGGTAACAATGTTTAGTGATTATATTTCTTATATTAATATTTTTTTTTCTGCTGACAGTCCTGTGCAATATGATGTATAGCTGTGATAAGTTTTCATAAATCTGTGTTTTTCTTGCGCAATGGCAACGCCTTCCCTCTCCCTCGATATAACGATTCATAGCTGTAGCACTTTTCATGTATTGTATTTGATTATTACATGTAGTACTTAATATACTTCATAAGGTGTAGTTGAGTTCAATTTTAGGGACACATTATGAGTCAGTGTAAAATAATATTTAGTGAGCGTTCAAGGCCCTAGCCAGCTAAGGCACCCGAGGCACGGGCCTCAGTAAAAAATCATAGTAATATTATTTATCCAGGCTCTTTTACACGTTGCTGTGCCGCAAAATAAAATGCATTTTAATCCCTCGTTGTGTGCGTACATGAATCCCCAAGTCCTGCTGATATCTATACTGTGCTTTTCAACATCTTCACTGTCTCTTTACTTATGACGTGTGATTGATGTGAGTAGTAGGCTACTGTCTTTCAATTTAATGTTGTTATTTATTTATTTTTGTCTATTTTTTCTGACGATGTACCGGCCTTTAAATATGTTTTAACACCCCGATGAACTTTTAAGCTTCTTTCTACTCCAGCGAATTTTAAGTAGTGCTCTTATAATGCAAACACATAATTAATCATCGCAATCATTACTCATTTTATATGACTAGTTTAGCGAGGGTGAAGTCTTTGTTTTATGAAACAGTCAGTGTAGTTACAACCCCCAAGCAGCGAAGGTAAAGCGATCATCACTGTCGTTTTTGGAATGTATAGGTAAAAAAAAAAATAGTTGTGTTTATTTTGTCATTATCATTTTTCCATGATTAACTTATGAAACTGAGGTGGTTTAATGACTAATTACAACATTAAAGGCAAACGAACCGCTCAAAAAGTAAACCCGACAACCAGAAACCTTAACTATCCTTTCTGGTGTATTTAGAAGAATTTGACGTTTCCATTTGAAGTAAGTGGGTTACTTCAGGCTTGATATTCAGACAGTGCGTGTTTGACTGGTAGTGGTTGAGTTGGGGGTTTTGTCGAGTTCAGGGCTGTGTGGTTTGCAAGGAGCCTGGCAGCAGATCACATTAAAGAAGTAAAATGCATATTTATGAGTATAGTCAGAACACGGCCAAATAGCCAATCAAATTGACTGGTCAGCCGAAAAGCTTGAGCTGCAACCCTCTGAACTGCACATTGGTTATGATGTGCTGACAACTCACGCAGCTGAACTCTCGGCAACATTAATAGCTATGAGATACTGCACCCCCTCAGAAAAGGTGTTTTCATAGCTATGAGATACTGCACCCCCTCAGAAAAGGTTTAAAACACCTTTTATTTTTTTTAAGAATGCTGTAAATAAATGAACAATTGATACACATTCCAGCAAACAAATATTAAAATATCAAATTCAACAGAAAATAGATATAACCTGTATTCACAAAAGTAAAAATTTGTGCACAATACAACAATCTACAATGACATCGTTTAAGGCACGCAGGAGCTGCAATACCTATTGTTTACAATAGTTATTTATACATCCAATGTTTTCAAATGCACATGTATGTATTTTAATAACATTTTACCTGACGTTGCAATATATTCATATAGTGTTACTCTGAGTTTGGATAAACCGCAGTTAAACCTACTGCTGGATGGACTGACTGCAACATGAGTTAAATTAAGCCACTGCTGGCACGCTGAAATTGAAAAAAACCCTTTTTGTCCGGTCTTTTTGAAGACTCATTTCCAGATTTAAAACTCAATTAAAACCGGTTTAAATAGAATGTTGCAATGCACCATCAAGTGGACAAAAATCTGCCACGCTGCAATTAACCTACTTTTTTTTCATCGTCTCTCCTGTCTCCATTCCCCCTGTCTCTGTGGAATACAAATACAGTAAATAGAGGCAGAGGTGCTTTTTTATTTTCTTTTTTTAAATGTAATCGCTGGCAGCACTAGTAAACCTGATGCTTTATTCTAATCATACTGAATAGCTAATGAAATACATGTATATTAGTACTACTGTCTTACGTACCTAGTTTGCTTTAACTATTGTCCTCTTTTTTAAAGTATTAATTTGTTTTGTCAAACATGCAGTTTGCGTTAGTCCATTGTAAAAAAAAGTAAACAAACACAGAGAATGATTACTCAACCATTAAATAACAATAACAACCCCCCCCCCTCAAAAAAAGACGTAAAAATCCAGTCACACGTGAACTTTAGTTGTCTGCCATGGAGATCACGTGAATTGTTCGCATTACTAATAGTGTGAAAAAACAAGAAGTGGAACAACCTATTTGTTAATAAAACAACATATTTTATTAAACGTAAACAGCTAAATGTGAATATCAATATAATATAAAGTCGGGGTGCACAATTGCACGGGCTGCAGTTTCTCATAGGTATAGCTATGCTAAAGTGAATCCCCTGTACGTCACATAACGTGCGCTTGCGTGGTAAAGACAGCGGTGCTGAAGGCCCGCACTGTCTCATGGGGTGCAGTTTCTCATGCTACACCGTATTCCAATCAAAATGACTACTTTCAAGATTAAATATTTCCTTCTGATATATTCCCAGTTGCATTTGTGGAACAAAACAAAGGATTGTTGTCTCCGGGTACATAAGCAACTAGGAAAAATAAGCAACTAGGCTTTCACTGAGTTTGCATCTTGACAAATCCACTATCATAGCAATCTCTGTCTCCTAGTCAGTCTACAAACAAAGGCTTGAAATAAAAAAATAAAAAACATGTGTGCTAGGAGGAGGAGGCATGTCTTGTTTGCTGCATTTACAAAAATAATAGAATATCTTACGTTATATAAAAAAAGACATGTATTGTAATGCATGGGTCACATTGACCTACGTGGCGGTTCTAGGTAGAACTGTTTATAACTTTATAATTTTTGCAATTCTGGCGATCAAACGCCGTCAGGATATTTAATTCATATATTTAGGAAAAGTCAAAAACGGATACACACATACGACTTAAAACGGAAGAGTAATTAACATTTTAAGTGCAAAATGGGTCACAATGACCCGCATGGTGGTTCTAGTTTTCATAAATTGGTGTTTTTCTTGCACAATGGCAATGCCTTCCCCCTCCCCCGATATAACGATTCACAGCTGTAGCACTTTTCATGTATTGTATTTGATGCCATGGGCTGGAAGAATTGGATGTAATTCTATTTATAAATTCACTGTTTGGCAACAGCAGTTTAAAAAAAAAAAAAGTTATTTTCCTAATGTTTTTGTAAAGTTATTTTTCATTAGAGAAAAAAATCCAAGGAAGTACTGTTTTAATACCGTTGATTTTTTTTTTATAAATGGTTTTCAGCATCTGTAAACAGCTTGTTCGGTGGTAACAACGCACTGGATTGTGAAGTAAACTGCAGCTACGTTCCAGCATGAATGTGACAGTGCGGCGCCTCGCTCAACCTTGACCTCTGTACACCAGAAGCAGTTTAATGTATTATTTACATGAATTTAAAGCAACATTGTCTGGGTTGATAATTATATATGATAAGGGTATTGGTTTGGTTCTCAAACAAACAGAAAAAAATCCTTTTTGCCCCGCCCCTAGTGTAAAACCAAAAATTCTCCGACAGCATGGAGACAATCCGTGTTCTCCGCAGCAGACAGATTCCTGGGGTCCCTGTTCATGACGAGAAAGTTTATCTGAGTGCATCCTTTCCATATGTTTGATTGCTCTCGCAGCAGTATGGGGAAATGGCCTGAATGGCCTTGCCCTGCTATATGTCCACAGAGACATGACCTAGGAGGAAGTGTTACAGCGTTTCGATAGATCAGGCCATAGGAGGATTGGCAAACTCTATTTAAAGTAAATCCTTCTAAATCAGTGTTTTTAATCGTGGCATCATACAGTCTCAGCAGTCCGATCAGTCTTAGCACTAGTATCAGCAATCTTACCAGTTCCAGCAGTGTCAGCATTAGTGTTACCAGTCCCAGCAGTGTCAGCACCAGTCCCAGCAGTGTCAGCACCAGTCTTACCAGTCCCAGCAGTGTCAGCACCAGTCTTACCAGTTCCAGCAGTGTCAGCACTAGTGTTACCAGTCCCAGCAGTAGCAGCACTAGTCCCAGCAGTGTCAGCACCAGTCCCAGCAGTGTCAGCACCAGTCTTACCAGTCCCAGCAGAAGCAGCACCAGTCTTACCAGTCCCAGAAGTGTCAGCACCAGTCTTACCAGTCCCAGCAGTAGCAGCACCAGTCTTACCAGTCCCAGCAGTGTCAGCACCAGTCTTACCAGTCCCAGCAGTGTCAGCACCAGTCTTACCAGTTCCAGCAGTGTCAGCACTAGTGTTACCAGTCCCAGCAGTAGCAGCACTAGTCCCAGCAGTGTCAGCACCAGTCCCAGCAGTGTCAGCACCAGTCTTACCAGTCCCAGCAGTGTCAGCACCAGTCTTACCAGTCCCAGCAGTAGCAGCACCAGTCTTACCAGTCCCAGCAGTAGCAGCACCAGTCTTACCAGTCCCAGCAGTGTCAGCACCAGTCCCAGCAGTGTCAGCATCAGTCTTACCAGTCCCAGCAGTGTCAGCACCAGTCTTACCAGTCCCAGCAGTAGCAGCACCAGTCTTACCAGTTCCAGCAGTGTCAGCACCAGTCTTACCAGTCCCAGCAGTGTCAGCACCAGTCACCAGTCCCAGCAGTGTCAGCACCAGTCTTACCAGTCCCAGCAGTGTCAGCACCAGTCTTACCAGTTCCAGCAGTGTCAGCACTAGTGTTACCAGTCCCAGCAGTAGCAGCACCAGTCCCAGCAGTGTCAGCACCGGTCCCAGCAGTGTCAGCATCAGTCTTACCAGTCCCAGCAGTGTCAGCACCAGTCTTACCAGTCCCAGCAGTAGCAGCACCAGTCTTACCAGTCCCAGCAGTGTCAGCACCAGTCTTACCAGTCCCAGCAGTGTCAGCACCAGTCTTACCAGTTCCAGCAGTGTCAGCACTAGTGTTACCAGTCCCAGCAGTAGCAGCACTAGTCCCAGCAGTGTCAGCACCAGTCCCAGCAGTGTCAGCATCAGTCTTACCAGTCCCAGCAGTGTCAGCACCAGTCTTACCAGTTCCAGCAGTGTCAGCACCAGTCTTACCAGTCCCAGCAGTGTCAGCACCAGTCTTACCAGTCCCAGCAGTGTCAGCACCAGTCTTACCAGTCCCAGCAGTGTCAGCACCAGTCTTACCAGTTCCAGCAGTGTCAGCACTAGTGTTACCAGTCCCAGCAGTAGCAGCACCAGTCCCAGCAGTGTCAGCACCAGTCCCAGCAGTGTCAGCATCAGTCTTACCAGTCCCAGCAGTGTCAGCACCAGTCTTACCAGTCCCAGCAGTAGCAGCACCAGTCTTACCAGTCCCAGCAGTGTCAGCACCAGTCTTACCAGTCCCAGCAGTAGCAGCACCAGTCTTACCAGTCCCAGCAGTGTCACCACCAGTCTTACCAGTTCCAGCAGTGTCAGCACTAGTGTTACCAGTCCCAGCAGTAGCAGCACTAGTCCCAGCAGTGTCAGCACCAGTCCCAGCAGTGTCAGCATCAGTCTTACCAGTCCCAGCAGTGTCAGCACCAGTCTTACCAGTCCCAGCAGTAGCAGCACCAGTCTTACCAGTCCCAGCAGTGTCAGCATCAGTCTTACCAGTCCCAGCAGTGTCAGCACCAGTCTTACCAGTCCCAGCAGTAGCAGCACCAGTCTTACCAGTCCCAGCAGTGTCAGCACCAGTCTTACCAGTCCCAGCAGTAGCAGCACCAGTCTTACCAGTCCCAGCAGTGTCACCACCAGTCTTACCAGTTCCAGCAGTGTCAGCACTAGTGTTACCAGTCCCAGCAGTAGCAGCACTAGTCCCAGCAGTGTCAGCACCAGTCCCAGCAGTGTCAGCACCAGTCTTACCAGTCCCAGCAGTAGCAGCACCAGTCCCAGCAGTGTCAGCATCAGTCTTACCAGTCCCAGCAGTGTCAGCACCAGTCTTACCAGTCCCAGCAGTAGCAGCACCAGTCTTACCAGTCCCAGCAGTAGCAGCACCAGTCTTACCAGTCCCAGCAGTGTCAGCACCAGTCCCAGCAGTGTCAGCATCAGTCTTACCAGTCCCAGCAGTGTCAGCACCAGTCTTACCAGTCCCAGCAGTAGCAGCACCAGTCTTACCAGTTCCAGCAGTGTCAGCACCAGTCTTACCAGTCCCAGCAGTGTCAGCACCAGTCTTACCAGTCCCAGCAGTGTCAGCACCAGTCTTACCAGTTCCAGCAGTGTCAGCACTAGTGTTACCAGTCCCAGCAGTAGCAGCACCAGTCCCAGCAGTGTCAGCACCAGTCCCAGCAGTGTCAGCATCAGTCTTACCAGTCCCAGCAGTGTCAGCACCAGTCCCAGCAGTGTCAGCATCAGTCTTACCAGTCCCAGCAGTGTCAGCACCAGTCTTACCAGTCCCAGCAGTGTCAGCACCAGTCTTACCAGTCCCAGCAGTGTCAGCACCAGTCTTACCAGTCCCAGCAGTGTCAGCACCAGTCTTACCAGTTCCAGCAGTGTCAGCACTAGTGTTACCAGTCCCAGCAGTAGCAGCACCAGTCCCAGCAGTGTCAGCACCAGTCCCAGCAGTGTCAGCATCAGTCTTACCAGTCCCAGCAGTGTCAGCACCAGTCTTACCAGTCCCAGCAGTAGCAGCACCAGTCTTACCAGTCCCAGCAGTGTCAGCACCAGTCTTACCAGTCCCAGCAGTGTCAGCACCAGTCTTACCAGTTCCAGCAGTGTCAGCACTAGTGTTACCAGTCCCAGCAGTAGCAGCACTAGTCCCAGCAGTGTCAGCACCAGTCCCAGCAGTGTCAGCATCAGTCTTACCAGTCCCAGCACTGTCAGCACCAGTCTTACCAGTTCCAGCAGTGTCAGCACCAGTCTTACCAGTCCCAGCAGTGTCAGCACCAGTCTTACCAGTCCCAGCAGTGTCAGCACCAGTCTTACCAGTCCCAGCAGTGTCAGCACCAGTCTTACCAGTTCCAGCAGTGTCAGCACTAGTGTTACCAGTCCCAGCAGTAGCAGCACCAGTCCCAGCAGTGTCAGCACCAGTCCCAGCAGTGTCAGCATCAGTCTTACCAGTCCCAGCAGTGTCAGCACCAGTCTTACCAGTCCCAGCAGTAGCAGCACCAGTCTTACCAGTCCCAGCAGTGTCAGCACCAGTCTTACCAGTCCCAGCAGTAGCAGCACCAGTCTTACCAGTCCCAGCAGTGTCACCACCAGTCTTACCAGTTCCAGCAGTGTCAGCACTAGTGTTACCAGTCCCAGCAGTAGCAGCACTAGTCCCAGCAGTGTCAGCACCAGTCCCAGCAGTGTCAGCATCAGTCTTACCAGTCCCAGCAGTGTCAGCACCAGTCTTACCAGTCCCAGCAGTAGCAGCACCAGTCTTACCAGTCCCAGCAGTAGCAGCACCAGTCTTACCAGTCCCAGCAGTGTCAGCACCAGTCTTACCAGTCCCAGCAGTGTCAGCACCAGTCTTACCAGTCCCAGCAGTGTCAGCACCAGTCTTACCAGTTCCAGCAGTGTCAGCACTAGTGTTACCAGTCCCAGCAGTAGCAGCACCAGTCCCAGCAGTGTCAGCACCAGTCCCAGCAGTGTCAGCATCAGTCTTACCAGTCCCAGCAGTGTCAGCACCAGTCTTACCAGTCCCAGCAGTAGCAGCACCAGTCTTACCAGTCCCAGCAGTGTCAGCACCAGTCTTACCAGTCCCAGCAGTAGCAGCACCAGTCTTACCAGTCCCAGCAGTGTCACCACCAGTCTTACCAGTTCCAGCAGTGTCAGCACTAGTGTTACCAGTCCCAGCAGTAGCAGCACTAGTCCCAGCAGTGTCAGCACCAGTCCCAGCAGTGTCAGCATCAGTCTTACCAGTCCCAGCAGTGTCAGCACCAGTCTTACCAGTCCCAGCAGTAGCAGCACCAGTCTTACCAGTCCCAGCAGTAGCAGCACCAGTCTTACCAGTCCCAGCAGTGTCAGCACCAGTCTTACCAGTCCCAGCAGTAGCAGCACCAGTCTTACCAGTCCCAGCAGTGTCAGCACCAGTCCCAGCAGTGTCAGCATCAGTCTTACCAGTCCCAGCAGTGTCAGCACCAGTCTTACCAGTCCCAGCAGTAGCAGCACCAGTCTTACCAGTCCCAGCAGTGTCAGCACCAGTCCCAGCAGTGTCAGCATCAGTCTTACCAGTCCCAGCAGTGTCAGCACCAGTCTTACCAGTCCCAGCAGTAGCAGCACCAGTCTTACCAGTTCCAGCAGTGTCAGCACCAGTCTTACCAGTCCCAGCAGTGTCAGCACCAGTCTTACCAGTCCCAGCAGTGTCAGCACCAGTCTTACCAGTTCCAGCAGTGTCAGCACTAGTGTTACCAGTCCCAGCAGTAGCAGCACCAGTCCCAGCAGTGTCAGCACCAGTCCCAGCAGTGTCAGCATCAGTCTTACCAGTCCCAGCAGTAGCAGCACCAGTCTTACCAGTCCCAGCAGTGTCAGCACCAGTCTTACCAGTCCCAGCAGTAGCAGCACCAGTCTTACCAGTCCCAGCAGTGTCAGCACCAGTCTTACCAGTCCCAGCAGTGTCAGCACCAGTCTTACCAGTTCCAGCAGTGTCAGCACTAGTGTTACCAGTCCCAGCAGTAGCAGCACTAGTCCCAGCAGTGTCAGCACCAGTCCCAGCAGTGTCAGCATCAGTCTTACCAGTCCCAGCAGTGTCAGCACCAGTCTTACCAGTCCCAGCAGTAGCAGCACCAGTCTTACCAGTCCCAGCAGTGTCAGCACCAGTCCCAGCAGTGTCAGCATCAGTCTTACCAGTCCCAGCAGTGTCAGCACCAGTCTTACCAGTCCCAGCAGTAGCAGCACCAGTCTTACCAGTTCCAGCAGTGTCAGCACCAGTCTTACCAGTCCCAGCAGTGTCAGCACCAGTCTTACCAGTCCCAGCAGTGTCAGCACCAGTCTTACCAGTTCCAGCAGTGTCAGCACTAGTGTTACCAGTCCCAGCAGTAGCAGCACCAGTCCCAGCAGTGTCAGCACCAGTCCCAGCAGTGTCAGCATCAGTCTTACCAGTCCCAGCAGTAGCAGCACCAGTCTTACCAGTCCCAGCAGTGTCAGCACCAGTCTTACCAGTCCCAGCAGTAGCAGCACCAGTCTTACCAGTCCCAGCAGTGTCAGCACCAGTCTTACCAGTCCCAGCAGTGTCAGCACCAGTCTTACCAGTTCCAGCAGTGTCAGCACTAGTGTTACCAGTCCCAGCAGTAGCAGCACTAGTCCCAGCAGTGTCAGCACCAGTCCCAGCAGTGTCAGCATCAGTCTTACCAGTCCCAGCAGTGTCAGCACCAGTCTTACCAGTCCCAGCAGTAGCAGCACCAGTCTTACCAGTCCCAGCAGTAGCAGCACCAGTCTTACCAGTCCCAGCAGTGTCAGCACCAGTCTTACCAGTCCCAGCAGTGTCAGCACCAGTCTTACCAGTTCCAGCAGTGTCAGCACTAGTGTTACCAGTCCCAGCAGTAGCAGCACTAGTCCCAGCAGTGTCAGCACCGGTCCCAGCAGTGTCAGCATCAGTCTTACCAGTCCCAGCAGTGTCAGCACCAGTCTTACCAGTCCCAGCAGTGTCAGCACCAGTCTTACCAGTCCCAGCAGTAGCAGCACCAGTCTTACCAGTCCCAGCAGTGTCAGCACCAGTCTTACCAGTCCCAGCAGTAGCAGCACCAGTCTTACCAGTCCCAGCAGTGTCAGCACCAGTCTTACCAGTCCCAGCAGTAGCAGCACCAGTCTTACCAGTCCCAGCAGTGTCAGCACCAGTCTTACCAGTCCCAGCAGTAGCAGCACCAGTCTTACCAGTCCCAGCAGTGTCAGCACCAGTCTTACCAGTTCCA
The DNA here is from genome assembly GCF_902713425.1 of Acipenser ruthenus. Classification (NCBI taxonomy): domain Eukaryota; kingdom Metazoa; phylum Chordata; class Actinopteri; order Acipenseriformes; family Acipenseridae; genus Acipenser; species Acipenser ruthenus. The sequence continues at coordinate 15,772,574 of NC_081201.1, read as the reverse complement.
GCAGTGTCAGCACTAGTGTTACCAGTCCCAGCAGTAGCAGCACTAGTCCCAGCAGTGTCAGCACCAGTCCCAGCAGTGTCAGCATCAGTCTTACCAGTCCCAGCAGTGTCAGCACCAGTCTTACCAGTCCCAGCAGTAGCAGCACCACTCTTACCAGTCCCAGCAGTGTCAGCACCAGTCTTACCAGTCCCAGCAGTAGCAGCACCAGTCTTACCAGTCCCAGCAGTGTCAGCACCAGTCTTACCAGTCCCAGCAGTGTCAGCACCAGTCTTACCAGTTCCAGCAGTGTCAGCACTAGTGTTACCAGTCCCAGCAGTAGCAGCACTAGTCCCAGCAGTGTCAGCACCAGTCCCAGCAGTAGCAGCACCACTTACCAGTCCCAGCAGTGTCAGCTCCAGTCTTACCAGTTCCAACTGTAGCATCAGTGCCACCAGTCTCAGCATTAACTTCAGTAGCAGTGAACCAAATGCGTGTCTCTCAATGAAGGTATAAACCCATCTACTTATTCATATTTATAAGTTCTGTTCTTCTTGTCCTTTTAATATCACATATTTCTAACAGTGTGAAGAGAGTCATTTTAGGTTGGTGTTGTTTTTGCTGGGAGATTTGTTCAAAAAAATATGTGTCATGAAATGTCAAACATCATCCAAGACAGGTTACTGGGTAAAAAGAGTTAGTGACTTATATTGCTTTGCAGTTTGCATTAATAGTCTCCAGGCTTCATGAACAGGATATACAGGGTATTTTTTTTAGACAAAAATTCAATTCAATTTGAAAAATCTATTCCTATCTACGCCCCTGCTTAATGAATATTGTGTACAATATCCTGACCGACGACTGAAGTCTCCGCAGCAGGACGAAGCGGCCCGTCTGCCTTACCTTCCAGTGACCCAGGAGAGGGGCGGACCTCAGACTCCGAATAATAGTGCAAGTTAGTTCTGTTCAGCTATCTCTAGTTTTGTTCTGTGCATTTTATTTGTACTTGTAAATTTGTGCTATAAAAGTCTGTTTAATACACTTTTATATACTGTGGTTTCTGCAGTTTATTTGAGAACATTTTTAAATGTGTAGGATCTTTATCTATACGTATAGCTCCGCTGTGACCAAACGTTATTTCAATTAGAATGTTGGTAGCCATGGTTTTGTTGCATGTTGAATATGATAGAGGGGTTTCGCTAAATGAGACATTTCTCAATGGCAAAAAAGTTTGTTTTTTTAAAGCATAAAGGTCGATTTCACCCATTCTCTGCTTTAATGGAAACATAAAGATTGAAAAAACCTGGTAAAGTTAATCAAACAAAACGAGTGTGATATTACATGTATGGAATGAAAATGTATCTTGCGACAAAGCTGTTATCACAATATGGAATGGTAACGTAAGCCTATAGAAAATGTACATTTTATAGTTTTTGTTTCAATATGGTCCATATTCATAAAGCATTTTCAACCAAAATCAAAAATAAGCATTTGAACTGCCTATAGGGACTGTTAAATTAGCACATGAAAGATGTATCTGACACTACTTATTTGTGTTATTTTCCAATAAGGAAAAAAGGTAAATGCTTGTGACACGGATGGCAGTAGTGGTGACGTCAGGCCAGAAGCAGGAAGAATAACAGAGAGGGGCAAAAGACGCGGTGTGCGCAGTTTATTTAAATAACAAAAACACAAAACATCCTGCTCACAGAGCCAGGCTGGGCAGTTGCTGTCACTGTTCCTAGAATGTTTTAGTTTCATTTTTAATCCACTCGCTCTCCCGTACTCTCCTCTGTACTCCCACCCAGAGCAGGGAGAACTGCAGGCTTTTATATTAGTGACCGAAGGATTAACTAGCTATCGATTATCTGATAATCCCTTGGTCACATTCTGCATGGGTTTTTAATCAATACATTTACAAATAAATAAATCATAAAACACAAATACAAAATAATACAAATGAGACACAGGGGCAGAGGGGGAGATCCCGTTCTAAAAATAAATAAACAAATACCTGTTACAGTGCTTTATAAATATGACCCTACAGTATGTTTTCTCCAGATCTTTTGGAAAACCTGTGAGCCACGGACATTTTGTATTCTACTGAAAAAGGCAAATGTTTTATTTTTATTTTTTATTCACTGTTTTTTTACCATTGATTCAGGCAAGTTGCTTATATATCGACCTGAAAAAAGAAACATCGACCTCCCACCGATCTGTTCTCATTAGTTCCCGACCAGATAGATGGTCCCAATTTCCACATATTTTCATAATCGCTATGTCATTAAAATCAATTCCACACTCCTGCAGCAAAAACAAACCCACATCCAAACTTTGCAGATATGATAGAACAGACACACACCTCACATCCCTTTTGATACTTCTAACATTGATAGATGCAAAAGACAGAGCCATCAATATCAGGAAAATTATTATTATTTTGCCATCCATCATTTTTATTTAACAGGGCTTCTTCATGCTTAACGTATTTGCCAGATTATCCACCAGCTCCTTCTCTATAAAGTCTCCCATATTCTGGTCTTTCTCTGTAAAAGTTCATACCAATTGGGGGAAAGGGGGATTGGAGACACAGCCCCACCACATCCCCACCTGCCCCTCCCAATCCAGAAGCACCAGGAGAAGAAAACAGAGAAATCTCCACCTCCCGACTCGTCCCTCCAGAATCAGAAAAGAAATTGTTAATATGCTCCTCTTCCTCTCCACCTCTTTCACCCTTCTTTTTTCCCTTTCCCTGCAATGTTTCATTTCTCGTCTGGTTTCCTTGTTTCTTTAGCCTTCTCCACCTCCACCTCTCCTTTTCCTCTTCACGTCCATCCTCTGTGTCTCTCTCCTTTCCTCTTTTTACACCCTTTCCACATACCTGCTTATCCACCACATTCGCATGCCCCGCCTCCTCATTTGCACCCTGGCACTGCTAGACCCCTCCCCTTAGTCAATTAGCTCTCCTCCAATCCTAGCCACTGGCGGCAAATTCAAATCTTCATCACTAACTGCTTCTGACTCAGAAGACTTTGGTGTTTTACAATCTCTGCCAAAATGTCCTGCCGGAAGACAGTTTGTTCAGAAAACATTTGGGCACACTGCTGCAACATGTCCCTTCTGCCCACGCCTTCTGCATGTCCATAGCAGTGTAACGATCAGGGAATCAACAATAATATAATCGTCAGCAAAATCCAAAGGAATAAGCTCAGGACACAGAATTTTCAATAAACAAACAAGCAGGTGTATTGTACCAGACAAACACAGGCATGAACACCAATATATTGCAGAAACTTATAAATTCCATCACCAGCAGCCAGCACAAAATAGAACTAATTCATGTTTTTCTTCTTCCTTATGTAACTGAATAACAGCAAACTCAGTTCTACAGATGTCAGGACTGCCCAGCCTCCTTAAGACTCACCTCTTCAAACAGCACCTGTAGAACTCCTCTGTTTGTATCCAGGGACACTATCACCCTTCATGTAAATGTGCTTTATTTTGCTCTTATCTGCCCCCTATTTTACTGCATTTAATCCTGTACTTCAGAATACTGTAATCTGCCAAGTGTTTAACCTGTAGTACTTTGTATTTAATCACATCCTGATGTAACTATCACTATTTAATCATATCCTGATGTAACTATCACTATTATCTGCTGTATTATTGAATTGTGGTTTGTCACACTTGTACTTTGCTTGAACAAAAGTTATTGTATTTCTTGCTCTTATTGTATTACTTGTATTGTAACACTTGAAATGTATTTGCTTACGATTGTAAGTCGCCCTGGATAAGGGCGTCTGCTAAGAAATAAATAAATAATAAAAAAATACCTAAAGAAACAACACATAATATATAGATTATATGCAAGGAAAGTTCATTACAGTCAGCACTCGCATATCCAACCCTCTCACATTTTGACTTCTGATTTATTGCATTTCAGCCCGTTCCAAACCTTATTCTTTTTTGTGTTCCCTGAAAAATGGACAATATCAAAAATCCATATGTGAAAGGACTGTGTTTTAAATAAGTAGGCATCCATTTAAATGTACTGCATTAGTTTTGTTGGTGCAGTACTATATTGTTAACAGTAGTATTTATATATATATATTTATTCTTAATACAAGGGCTGTAAAATGCGACTGACGTGTATCTGGGTAACGGATATCCCAGTGCTGACTGTAGTAGATAGTCCTAGTTGCATTGAGTCATCTCCAAAGAATGTCCCAATTTAAACAACCAAAAAAAAAACAGTCCATAAATTAAAATAATAGTCCACACATGGTAATGTTTTAGGCAGATCTTACCCAGAGGATGAAATGTGGCATGACACAGATATTTCCTCAGTGAATTGCCCCCCAAAAATAAAAATCCATAACAAAATATATTCCTCAGGAAAGCGTAATCAATTATCTGGATCAGGTTTTATTCAAGTTTTAGTAATTAAAGTTATGTTTTTAAAAGATGAACAGAGAGGCCAGGAACCCCAGCCTGTGTTTGTTTGAACGGTAGCCCGTTTACACAGCTTTAACAAGGTGAAGACTGGAACAAACAAGCGCTTCCCCCTAACCACCACACCTGCTGAATGTGGAAAAGTGACAGCAACCAAATGGCTGCTCTTAAAGGAACATTTATTGTTTTATCTTCTACTTGTTTCTCTTTAAATAAGTTAAATGCATGTGACGGTTTACAGTAGTACAAATATCCCTTTACTCCACCACTGAAAAAGGAAGCGGGGGGGGCGGGGGGGGGGGGGGGGGGGGGGTACTCAAATCTTCCTGCCTGTGTTCTAAATCGAATGGCATATTTTCTGTTCCCATTCCACATTCCATCATAGTCTATATCTTTTGTTCCAACATTCAATACATCACAGTATACATCACTGTGTTTGCTTAAAAAAAGTTCTTACCCTACTTATAAATAGTGTAGCTGTATCCTTGTATTCCAGGCACTTATTCCAGACTTCTTGACATAGATAGTCTCCCATAAAAGTCACTTTGAAAGTATTCCGTAGAGGAAAGTCCCAAAAGCTATATATCTGCTCCACCGTAAGGACAAAAACCCCCAAATTATTTATTTTGCTAACATCCTTCTTCCCATGCTGAACTGCACCCCATTTTTTTCTTTCCCAACCAAAAGAATGGTATTCAAAAGTCATGCAACACACTTGATCACTGCCGAGAGGCAGAGAAGCGATACCCACAATGGTTTTGCCCAAATGCCCCGTGTATGCCTGCCCGCCAGAGTCGCCAGGATATTCGTAGTTGCTTCTTTGAGGGAGGGAAAAGAGACAAAAAGAAAAGGTGCCAGGCGCAAATGTGTATAAGTTTGCACTGTATTTTTTTATTGTGAAAAAACAAATTACTAGCACAACCCCATCACCCCGGGACCCCTTACCGCGCGACACCTTTACAGCCACAGACCACCACCGCGAGCCCCGTTACAGCGCAGAGTGCACACAACTTTGTAGCTATACTTGCTGCCTGCCCGAGATGCATTCAGGGTCTGAAGTTATTGTGAAGTAGCTGCATGGTTTGTTTCAAGTTATTGTTATTATTTATTATTTTTATTTTTTTACACATTACCTTAACAAGTTGCTCTTCTTCATTAAAGACGTATTTTCCATGCAGAGTTCCGATAAAGGACACTTCAGAAGCAATTCATGCTCAAAGCACTTTTTTTTTAAAATTATTATTATTACTTGGCATACAGTACCAAAATAAATACAGTCAAAACAAAGTGAAACGACATTCTGCTTCCCTCTCTAACAAACATAGTTCCAGTGTCACAACTGCTCGGTTGGAAAATAAAACTTAAAAAAATACATTATTAATAATAATAATAATAAAATAATAATAATAATAATAATAATAATAATAATAATAATCCTGACTTCTTTTCAAATAAACATGGTTCCTCTTTTTTGTGCTACTTTACGATATGCTATGGTAAATTAACATTAGGCATTGACAAACCCCGGTGAAGTTAGGTTGATATTGGACATTGGATATTCGGGTGGATATTCACACAAAACACTAATATTTCACCCAGTGAAAGATGTTATGCTAAGGAGTAATTTAAGCCATGTCTCGTTGATTGTGTGCATAACTAAGCAGGAAAATAAGTTGTCAGAATATATGTTGAAGGCTGCAGATTTGTATTATGGACTTGTGAGGTAAGCATAGAATCATATATTGCGCACTGTAAGACAATGCTGGACAGTTAATAGTTAATGTAGAGTAGACAGAAAACAGGCAGTATCCTCTGTGTTCATAGCCCTTTTCGTGTATTCTTATTAAATAGCAGAAAAGGGGATTTGAAACTGTGTGTAACATCATGATCTTTCAAAATAATGAGACATTTATGTTTTTGTTTTAATTTTTTTTGCAAGTGCGCAAGTTTGCATATGAGCTTGCAAAAACATACAGTTGCAAGTATCCTCCATCATGGAATGGAACTGAAATGGCTGGTCCAGACTGGTTTACTGCATATTTGAAGAGGCATCCTAAACTTACCATTAGGAGTCCGCAAGCGGGCAACACGTTTCAACCACACACGTGTCTATGTGCTTCAAAAACCTAGGGGATGTTTTAGGAAGAAACACATTTGATGCCAAGGATATCTGGAATGTTGATGAAACAGGCTGGATGCAAGAAGAAGACTTTATGGTCTTTATCCGACACTTCGCAAAACACACCAGATTTTCTCCTGAAACAAAGGTCCTGCTAGACAACCATGACTCTCACCTGTCAATCCAGTGCATTGATTTCTGTAAGAACAATGGCATTGTTCTCCTGTCATTTCCCCCACACTGTTCCCATGAATTGCAGCCTCTCGATCGTAGTGTTTATGGGACATTAAAGAAGACGGTCTACGATATTCCAGGAATTGTGAAGACTGCTCTTCCCTTAGCTGGTACACCCAAAAATATTCAGGCAGGCTTCAAGTGTACGGGAATCTGGCTTTTCATCCAGGATATTTTTGAAGAATATGACTTCGCACCATCTTTTGTCACTGATCGGCCACTTCCACCTGCTTCACTTTCAGAAGAAAACACCTCTCCTAACACAGGTCACCTCTCCAACCACACCTCAGGTCACCTCTCCAACTACACCTCAGGTCAGCTGTCCAACCACACGTCAGGTCACCTCTCCAACCACACATCAGGTCACCTCTCCAACCACACGTCAGGTCACCTCTCCAACCACACGTCAGGTCACCTCTCCAACCACACGTCAGGTCACCTCTCCAACCACACATCAGGTCACCTCTCCAACCACACCTCAGGTCACCTCTCCAACCACACCTCAAGTCACCTCTCCAGCCACACGTCAGGTCACCTCTCCAGAGGCAAGTACATCAGGCTATAATCAAGCTCTCCAAAAGGAGACACAAGAAGAAGCTTTCTCTCCAATCACCGTCCGCCCGTTCCCCAAAGCAGGCCCAAGGCAAGTCAAAACAAAGGGAGAAAGAGGAAAGTAACAGCAATTCTCACTGACACACCTGTAAAATTAGCCATGGAAGCTGAAAAAAGAAGTCTGTGGGTCAGAAGGCAAAAAGAAAAATTGATTTGGCAGATAAAAAAAAGAAAACTGGAAAGAAAATGGTTGTATAGTGTGCCTTGAAGATTATACTTTATCCCGACCCAAGGAAGTATGGGTTCAGAGCTGGTCCTGCAAGTTTTGGGCCCACGAAGCTTGCACTGAAGGAGGCAAGTTATGTATATGTCACAATTGTGAATCAGAGTGAAATAGTTATTTTGAAAAGCCCTAGTTTTCAAAGTATTAAGTTTTGAAAGTAGGTCTGCTTTCAGCTAGTACAAAGCACTACATATTATAAGTGATTCAATGTAGATACAAAATAAATGTTTAAAAATTGTTCTTGTTACAAAAAAAAACATTGACAATATTTCAATAAAGTTTGAGTTATTCAATTAGAATGTATGACAATTGTTCTTGTTACACTGTTGAACATTGTTTGAGTATTAAAGATATATATCTTATTGAATAAAGATATCCAGTTTTTAAATGAAATACAACGTGTTGTTGTTTATTTGTTATTAAATAAAATATACAAAATGTTACATCTGACCCCGACCACTGTTACAACTGCCCCCGGCCATGGGGTCAATTGTAACATCGGACTCCTTGCATTTGAAGCAATACTGTGGTCTTTACATTACCTCTACAAACATGACAACGGTGATAATTGGTAACAGACAGGTGTAAGTTGTTTGTATCAAAAAATGGGAAAACCAGCTCAAATGGTCTTGGAGTTATGATGCAAAATGTAAAAACTGTTACAACTGTCCCAGGTCTCCCCTGTGTATGCTTATTTTCCGTGTTCCTAACTAGAGATTGCTAACGATAGGTTGCGGATGCAACCCCGGTTCCCTGAAAGAGAAAATAACCATCAAGGTATGGGACATTGCCGTCAGGCAGTAGGGATTGGCTGAGCTTTATGTCAAAGCTGCCGATAGGCCTCCGCGCAAGCTGCCGTGTAAGCCCGCCCCCCTGGGAGCTTACTATATGCAGCACGCGGAGAGTCACTTCCTCTTTTGCCCTTCAGGCTGTGAAGGCCTCCAGAGCGACCTCGCGGCTTGATGGTTATTTTCTCTTTCAGGGAACCGGGGTTGCATCCGCAACCTATCGTTCCCTTTCAAGTCGAAAATAACCATCAAGGTATGGGAACAGTGTACCCAAGCCGTCACGAGGGAGGATTCTCGGCAGTAGGACAGCCTTACGTCATAACGCAACTGCGTAGGCAGTACATCTACACATATGCGGAGCTGCGCCTCAGCGTCTATGCTCGCAATGACACCTGTCCCAAGGTGGAATAGTCACACCATATTGTCAACCACTCTAGACGTCCGCAACCTGAGGCGTCATAGAGTGCAACACAGATGCTCCAAATGACGGAGCAGAGGATTCCAGTACATTTAACCGGTAGAACCTCGTAAATGTATGCGGTGTAACCCAACTGGCTGCAGCGCAAATGTCAGACATCGGCACCCCTCTAAAGAGGGCCCAGGATGTTGCCATACCCCTAGTGGAATGTGCCTTCAACTGCCCTGGTGGCGGAAGGCCCATAGAATCATATGCTAACTGAATAGCATCCACTATCCAATGAGAAAGGCGTTGCTTAGACAACGGCTGACCCAAAGTTTTAGAACCATGGCATATGAACAGCTGTTCTGTTTGCCTCACAGTCTTTGTGCGATCAATATAACACCTCAATGCCCGCACAGGGCAGAGCATGTGTAACCGCTCTTCCTCTGGGGAAGAAAAAGGAGGAGGATGGAACGCCATCAACTCGACTGGTTGGTTCATGTGAAACGGGGATATGACCTTGGGTAAAAAGGCCGGATTTGGACGCATGGAGACCTTAGAACTGTCTCCTGCGAAACGAGTACATGATGGATGCACCGAAAGTGCATGTAACTCGCCCACACGTTTTGCTGATACCACTGACAGCAAAAACGCAGTCTTAATAGACACGAACTTCATATCCACACTGTGGAGAGGCTCGAACGGTGCCTTGGTAAGGGCTTCTAGCACCACATCAAGGCTCCATGACGGTAAACTGGTCGACCTTGGAGGCCGCAAGCGTCTTGCGCCCTTTAGGAACTGAGATGCCAGGAAATGGCAACCAGGTGATAACCCGTCAATGCGTACATGGCAAGCCGAAATAGCGGCCAAATACACTTTAAGTGTAGAGGGAGACTTTCCCTCATCTAACAGCTTCTGCAGAAACTGTAATATCACTGCCATAGGGCAGGAGACCGGGTCATGGCCCTCAGCCAGACACCAACTCTGAAACAATTGCCACTTATACGCATATTGCGACCGAGTAGAGGGCGCTCTCACACTCTGAATGGTGGATATAACCGCCGTCGAAAGCCCTAAGGCTGACAGGCGCTCCCGCTCAGGGGCCAAGCCCATAACTGCATGAGTTTGGGGTTTGGGTGCCATAGCCCTCCTTGGGCTTGGGACAACAGGTCCGCTCGCAGAGGGAGCTCCCTCGGGCGACCGTGCAACAACTGCACTAGACTCGGGAACCATATCCTCCGAGGCCACCAGGGAGCGATCAGGATCACTGTCGCTTGCTCTACCCTGACCTTCTCCAAGAAGGCGGGGAGCATCGAAATCGGTGGAAATGCGTACAGGAGCCCTGGCGGCCATTCGTGAGCCAGTGCATCGACTCCCAGGGGGCTGTCGAGGTCCTTCACCGAGAACCATAGGGGACAGTGCGTGGTCTCTCGCGAAGCGAAGAGATCGACTTGCGCTGTGCCGAACCAGTCCCAAATGCGCTCCACCACCCGAGGGTGAAGACGCCATTCGCCTGCAAGAGGACCTCCTCTGGACAGGAGACCCGCTGTGTAATTGACTCTGCCCGGTAGGTGAACCGCCCGCAGAGAGGCTAAACGCGGTTGAGCCCAAAGCAACAGCCGTGTTACCAACCGGTGAAGACAGGGGGACCGCAAGCCGCCCTGGCGGTTGATATACGCCACTACCGTGGTGTTGTCTGACCGCATTAACACGTGCTTGCCTAGAAGCACTGGCAAGAAGTGCCGAAGGGCGAGGTCCACCGCTCTGAGTTCCAGAGCATTGATGTGGGCCGACCTCCAGGGTCCTGACCACACTCCGCGAGTCCCCGACCCGTTCCAGACTGCTCCCCAACCCTGGTTGGAAGCGTCGGTCGTAATAACCTCCCTTCGGAAGATGGGACCCAAGCGTACGCCCTGGCGGATGTTCGACGGAACTTTCCACCAGCGCAGTGCTTCCCAGCAGGTTCGGGATACCGTCAACCTGCGGTGTTTGTCTCTCCGCGGATGCAACGCGAAGGCATTGAACCAGGCCTGCAGAGGTCTCTGGTGTAGTAAGCCCAAAGGAAGGGCTTGCGAGGCGGCAGCCATCAACCCCAGCATGCGCTGACACAGCTCCATGCTGACTGTTTCTCTCAACCTGAATAGGGAGAGACACCGCTCCAGTGAGGCAACTCTTTGTGTCGACAGGGTCGCTTCCATGGACACAGAGTCCAGATGCAGACCCAAGAATTCGGTCTGTTGGCTCGGCACGAGGCGGCTCTTTTCTGAATTGACCTTCAGACCTAGCCGCTGAAGATGGTCTGTAACCATCACTGTGTGCTGTGCCAACTGCTCCTTTGACTGCGCGCAGACGAGCCAGTCGTCCAGATAGTTCAGCAGTCGGATGCCTTGAGCCCGCAAGGGGGCTAAAATGGCGTCCATACACTTCGAAAAGGTTCGAGGAGCTAGAGACAGGCCGAATGGCAGGACACAAAACTCGTAGACCCTGCTCTGAAATGCGAAACGTAGGTACTTCCTGTGACCCGGACAGATGGGAACGTGAAAGTATGCATCTGTGAGGTCTACGGTGGTAAACCAGTCGCCTTGCCGGACAGACTGGACAATGTGCCTGTGCGTAAGCTCCTGCGGCCGCCTTGGCTGGAAGGGCTTGCTTGGCCACATCTTAGCCAACTGCTGCGACGCCTCACGCGCCTTGACGGAGCGTTGCAGCATCTCCTCCACCGCTGGGCCAAACGTGTGCCCCGGGGATATAGGAGCATCTAGCAACGGGGCCTTATCAGGCTCCTGTACCCTGGCCTGTGAGAGCCAGAGCTGCCTCCTTGCCACCACAAGGGAAGCAATGCTCCTGCCCTGTGCTCGCGCATTCAGCTGAGCCAGCTTAACCAAAAGCTGCGCAACTGCACCCAGCTCGGTTCTAAGTTCGACGGATGGGGACTCAGGCAGGTCGCGAATCAGCGCCGCCTGGTAGACTGTCAGGAGGCTGGCCACGTTAGACAGTCTAACTGCCTCTGTAGCCGCGGCATAACCCTTTTTCAGGTGGGCCTCCGTAGTCCTACACTGCCTGTTAGGGCAGGAAGGGTCCTTAGCCAGCCCCGATAAATTCGGCGCCTTTACTAGCGCGGCGAACGCGGCGCCCACTGGCGGAAAAGACGCTAACCCAGCTTCGCTCGCCCCGTGCATGGTGAAAGCCGAAGCCTTGCGAGAAGTCGCAGGGGCGGAGGCCGGAGCTCCCCAGGTGGACTGCACCTCCTTAATAAAATCCGGGAATGCCGGGAGCATCCTGGACTGAAGGGGCGGAGCCGATGGCAACTCAAATAGAGAGCATCGTGTTGGCTCTAACGCAGGCCAGTCCACGCCCAAGTGACGGGCTGCCCTCTCCACCACTGACCAGATAGGGTCATTAGTATCCAGCATTTCAGGGTCGTCCTGCCCAGAGTGCTGGGATGCCACCTCAGGCTCTGTGTCTTCAAAGAGCGGGTCTGCGTCAGATGCGTCCCTTGAGACAGCATCGGCGTCCCACTCTACTTCCTGGGGCACTGGTGGAGGAACCATCGGCTGACTAGCGCTGGGTCCGGTTACTATCTCTGGGGCCCGAGGCGCCACATTCGCTAGGGTCATGAGGAGGGATTGTTGTCCCATCATGAGCTCCATAAACTGTGACATCTTGGAGGTGAGCTCAGCCACCCCAGATGTGTCCTGATAGCGCCTACCCCTTCGAGGGGAGCGAGAGTGCCTTCTCCGGCGAGGCGATCGAGACCTGGATCGAGACTCCCGACGGGGGCGAGCCCCGCGAGAGGAGGGACTGCGGGAACGTTCCCGCGCACGTCTGACTGGAGACCTCTGACCAGCTGTAAGCTGGGAAGATGGGCTCAGAGGGAGCTGAGACGTCGCCGGCAGCGACACGACAGATGACGGTGGGGCCGAGACGGTGTGGGACGAGCCCGAGGATGGGGAACGACCTCCAACTGCCTTCATAGCTCTAGGCGAAGGGTGCGTGTCTGAAACCCCGCACATAACTGGCAGTATGCCCTATCTGCCAGGGCAGATGCGGCATGGTCCGGCCCCAAGCATGCGACGCAGTCCTCATGAGGGTCGCTGGCAGGCAACTTGGCCTGACAGGTCACGCAACGGTGGAACCCAGACATAGTAGAACGCCGAAGCGTCTAGAATTGACGTCAAGCACCAAGAGTGTGCGTCGAGCACTGTTGCGTTAAACGCAGAGGTGCGCGCGTCGAACGCCGAAGCGTCGGACACCAAGCGTCAAGCACCTGAAGTGCGTGCGTCGAGCGCCGCCGCGTCGAGCGCCGAGGTGCGTGCGTCGAGCGTCGAGGGTGCGTGCGTCGAGCACCGAGCGCCGAAGCGTCGAGCACCGAGGTGCGTGCGTCGAACGACGAGGGCGCGCGCGTCGAGGCGTCGAAGCGTCGAGCGTCGAGCGCCGAGCGCCGAGCGCCGAGCGTCGAGCGCCGAGGTGCGTGCGTCGAGGGTGCGTGCGTCGAGGCGCCAAGCGCCGAGCACCGAGCGTCGAGCGCCTAAGCGTCGAGCACCGAAGCACGGAGCACCGAGGTGCGTGCGTCGAGCGTCGAGGGTGCGTGCGTCGAGGCGCCAAGCGCCGAGCACCGAGCGTCGAGCGCCTAAGCGTCGAGCACCGAAGCACGGAGCACCGAGGTGCGTGCGTCGAGCGTCGAGGGTGCGTGCGTCGAGGCGCCAAGCGCCGAGCACCGAGCGTCGAGCGCCGAAGCGTCGAGCGTCGAGCACCGAGCGTCGAGCGCCGAAGCGTCGAGCGTCGAGCACCGAGCGTCGAGCACCGAGCGTCGAGCACCGAGCGTCGAGCACCGAGCACCAAGCGTTGATGGAACGTGCACCGAGCGTCGAGCACCGAGCGCCGAAGCGTCGAGCGTCGAGCACTGAGCCCCAAGTGCAGAAGCACTAACGCTACACAAAGCGCCGAAGCGCTGCACCAAGCGCACAAGCGCTGACACCAAAAGCACCGGAGCGCGAGCGCCGAAGCGCGAGTACCGAGCGTGGAACGCTAGCACAGACGCCTAAGCGTCAGCTGACCCGCCAAGCGGAGACGCTAAGTGCTGGTACGGCGTCTGATGCTGTGCAATACCTACCTGAAGGTGCTGGGGATTTTGCACGTTGGTGGTTGTCTTCCTCTGTATAGTGAAGGGAAAAAGTTTTTTTTTTTTTTTTCTTTTCTGGACGCTGCAGAAGGTAAGAGGGTGTAGTGCAATACCACGTGGCGGGAACGCGCCGCGGGGGGGGAACACTGCAGAGCAGACTACACGCACACACACGGTCTAGCCTAAGCTAGACCGAGGATGCAAAATGCACGTGGGCCAAGGCCAACGCAACACGCGTCCGAACAGACAAAATATATATACAATATATATAACAAAATATATATATATATACAATAAAATACAAAAACCCAACACAATAATAATTATAAGAACAGAGGAAAGACGGGGAGACCACGAAGAAACGCGATGCCGAAGCAAAGCGAGAAGGAATATATAATGTAAAACAATATATAATCCTAAATAATAATAATAACAATAATAATAATAATAATAACAACTTCGGAGAGTATAACTGAAATAAACTCGGAGAAGGGGATAAACCAGCTTCTCAAGCCTAAGCTTTAGTGAGTACAATCAGTTAAATAGCTCTAAGTCCTACCGTTACTGAGGCTGAAGGCAAAAGAGGAAGTGACTCTCCGCGCGCTGCGTATAGTAAGCTCCCAGGGGGGCGGGCTTACACGGCAGCTTGCACGGAGGCCTATCGGCAGCTTTGACATAAAGCTCAGCCAATCCCTACTGCCTGACGGCAATGTCCCATACCTTGATGGTTATTTTCGACTTGAAAGGGAACTCGCAAATCAATGAGCCATGGCTTAAATTACTCCTTAGCATGACATCTTTCATGAGGTGAAATAACAGTTATTTGCGAGTTTTTATGTAGGAGCTATGAACCATTATATGGCGTAACCTACTGTACAATGTAAATTGAAATGCTTATTTTCCACATTCATAACTAGAGATTGCTTACTCGCAAATCAACAAGACATGGCTTAAATTACTCCTTAGCATAACATCTTTCATTGGGTGAAATATTAGTGTTTTGCGTGAATATCCACCCGAATATCCAATGTCCAATATCAACCTAACTTCACCGGGGTATTGAACCCCCAAATAACGAAAACAATGTTAAAAAAAACAAATATCTCTGAAGATTTCTATTTAATGGCTAACTTTAGCCTACCCTCAGTTATGATCATTCTGTGCTTCAGTGTGTAATTCAGCTGGTCAAGAATACTCCATTTCTAGCTTTGGTAGCCTCCGTGCTGGTCTCAATCGCTATGGAAACGGCACTGACATAAACCGCAATGTTAGCATTGTTAGCGACTAAGCATTCAAAAATGCCAATAATGTATTTTTGTCAATAATGAAAAGACACAGAAAAGCAGGCAAAGACACCGCAGTTCAGCATCCAGGCATTGCTACTGCTGACCTGGAGAAGCTACAAAACTCAGCTGCTCCTTCCAGCACCACACCCTCTGGACTGTGCAGAAAGTCTGGCTGGATATTCACATACACATGGCCAGGCGTGGCAGAGAAGGGCAGCGTCTTTTTAAACCTCACAGCTTTGCTGTCACTACAGATGAAAATGGACTGGAATTTGTATCCTTAAACTACAACAAAGAGACAAAAAATCACAACGCTTTGAATGAAATAAATAAAGAGAGCCACCGTGCGTGTATGTATGCCATGCCATCCCTTTGACCCATATTGAGTTTTAAAAAATATATCACCAAAATCAGTTTTTTCCTTCACCCTTGCCAAATTCCTTTATGCCACTTAAATAATGAAGCTATCTGGTATACTCTAAAACCGATGGGAGTGAATCACCTCGCTTCAGTGATGCCTCGTTTATCACTGGAAGCAGCGCTGTTTCGTCTTTATACGAACCACAGCACAAGAAGCACTGCTGTGCACCTACTTAGTGAAGCTGGCTTGGAGGCGAGAGAAATAATGTCAGTTACTGGTCACAGAGCAGAATCCAGTTAAGAAGCTATTGGACTGCTTCGGATGAAAACAGAAAGCAGTGGAGTTCAGTTCATTCCACACCTTACGACCGTCCGTCTTCATCTGCAACTCCTCCCACAAAACGTAAGGATAAAAAGGAGAAAACCCTTTCTACAGCCCTTCCTAGTGGAGGTTTCATTAATTCGTCACGTTTTCCTTTTTCAATGGAACATTTTACAATAAATGGAAATGTGGAAAACATCCAGTTTAATGTTTCCGGCAAATAGAATCTTGTCTGACGGACTATTTTTTCTCAAAAGCGGAAGAATATATATTAAAATTGTTGGGATTTTTAATAAAAAAATCATTTGTTTTTTCTATGTTTTATTGTGTCTGTTTTATAAGCAGGATAACACACTCCAGAGCTTGTGGGCTGTGTTGTATTAACATATGACTTTGTTGATATGTTTGTTGATACTCAGCTTCGTTTCGTGCCTCCAGCCCAACCACAGCCGTATGTTAATGCAACACACCCCATGCCCTGTCCTGTGTTATTATTATTATTTATTTCTTAGCAGATGCCCTTATATAGGGTGACTTACAAGATATTACATTATTTTTACATACAATTACCCATTTATAAAGTTGTTTTTTTACTGGAACAAACTAACTGAGTTAAGGCCAGGGTACCTATATCCATAAATTAACTCCATTGACTTTCATAGAGTTGGAGTCATACATATTGTTATTGTGACTTTTAACACCTAAAACCTTTCTCTGGTTCTTTTTTACAGTTTGGAAAAAAAATGAACACTTGTCATCTTTCTTTTCCCTTCCACAAAAATTCTTCACTTTTTTCTAATCTACTTTTCATGTCTTTTTTCAATTTCCCATACAGTTCTATATTCACCCTCTCCCCTCATTTAACTCATTTGCGAACTATCAATTTCATATTTCATCCTTTTCATAACCTGTTTACTGAATAAAATATAGCCTATAATCCTGCCTGTCCTTTTCAATACAATCAGTCCTGTGATCAAGTGACGTCTATCTGTCTGCATTCTTTGAGTGCTTGAAAAACATGTCTCTGAGTCATAGGTACCCCCCTGTGTATAGCATTGCAAGTTCAGGCACAAAACAGTGGCGATCGGAACCGATGGCAAAAAAAGCCTGAGACTGTGTGTGACAGGGCGGCTGAGGGTGGTGGCGTCAGGCCAGAAACAGGAACTACAAGCAGGCAGTACTGGGGTGAAAATGTGCACTGGGGCGCCGTGTTTATTTACAACAAAAATAAAATAAATATTTAAACACAAAACACTGCTCACAGAGCAAAAATAAAAAGGGTTAACAAAAACAAATCTCGCACACAAAAAACTGACACCAACTAAACAAGTACAGTGCTGGTGCTTCCAGCCCTCGCAGGAATCGTTTTCTTACTTTCTGTTTACTTTGAGATTCTCCACTCGCTCTCGTTCTCCACTTCCTGAACACCCACCTCGAACAGGGATTCATTCATTAACTCGGGACATAGTCACCTTCTGCACGGGGTTTATTGTGGATGTGGCTTCCCTATACATGCTGCCAAACAATAATAAACATAGCTTTTCACCATCATATTTATACAT
This sequence comes from Acipenser ruthenus, assembly GCF_902713425.1. NCBI lineage: Eukaryota > Metazoa > Chordata > Actinopteri > Acipenseriformes > Acipenseridae > Acipenser > Acipenser ruthenus. The sequence goes on along the minus strand of NC_081201.1, from coordinate 15,755,118 downwards.
AAAATAAATCACAATACTAATACAAAGTAATTGCCCTGTCACACAGTGGAATACTACAATGCCACATGTTCGGTGTGGATGTGCTGGACCAGATGGCACGACAGTATTCAGTCAAAGGCAGGTCTCGTCGGTGGCCTGTGGTTGTATTTTATAACATTTTGGACCTGGCAGCCATCAATGCATATGTTTTGTACAAGGAATGTACCGAGGACAACTGCAACAGGAGGGACTTCACCTTGCAGTTAGCCATGGAGCTTCAGCAAGCAAATATGGATCAGAAAAGTGCAGAGACAGATGCCCCTTCTGGCAGTGCTGCAGCCGCTGCACCCACACGCAAGAGGAAACCGTGCCAGGTTGCAAAATGCAATGACAACAAAACTTTGGATGTGTGCACTGGTTGTGGAAGGGCAGTGTGCGGTAAATGCTCAGGGAAAGTGGAGGAGCATGTATGGACTGTACAAGTTAGAAAGCTGCCAGGTATGTAGGTTAAATAAATATGTTATGTAAATAGTTTTATTGTATTATAGTTATTTATGTTTTGAAGTAGTGCATTACATACTATTTGATGTTATTTTTACAGACAAATAAAATGTTTATACAATTTAGTATGTACAGAGACCCGTTACAAAATAGTTAGGCCCTACTACTTTATTTTAGTTATGTTTTATTTAACTTTTTCTTGTTTTGTACTGCTCCTTTTGAAAAAAAAAAAAATGTTATGTTTTGTTTTCCATTTAAACATGGTGTTTCTGCTACGCAAATGTTTGATTTGATGTTCATAAATAAACTTTTGAGTTTTATACGATCGTTTTGTCTTTCATTATCATATTACACCTGTTTAAAAAGCTACCGGTTAAAATGACCGGTGTGGAGCTTCTAGGTCGTTTGAAATTCCGGCGCTTCAAGTGTTAAGTGGATTTCTGAAAAATCTTTTACATTCACATTAACATCCTCCAGATCATCCAGTGAAGTGTTAAAATCCCCCAAAATAATGTTCCTATTTGTAGATACCAACTCAGGTAAGATTTTAAACACCTCTAGCCTAGTACTCTTAATGGTTGGTGCATACACATTTATTAACCTAAAATTCTCTTTATGCAATATTATATCTACATACATAACCCTACCCGGTATAATAATTCTGGTTTATTTTCTAATACAATCCGCACTGTTAAACAGCATTCCTACCCGCCCGCTGTAGCATTAGCTACACCCCTGCAGCATGAGAAGCTTGCTGCCTGCCAGACTTAACTGGTTGGCAGGAAACCTGGCCAGGTTATCAGAGTTTAATTGAAAGCTTATTAAGCAGTTTAAAGTTACAAATGCAACGTTATCTATGGTTTCGTGGTAAATGCTGAACGTTTTTAAAATCTTCATATATTCTGTTTGCCATACACAACACATTAGTATTTATCTTTGCATCTGTTCTCCTATTTATCATGTTAATTGTTTTTAACGGTCCTTATAGCAATGACCTGGTTCTATCTAATTGATTATCATTGTCTCATTAGACCATTTGGCTATTTCTTTATTAGACGCACCTGACTGTTTATAAGGGGAGAGTCAGGCTTGTGTTGAGGAGAGAGAAGGGTGTGGTTGCTGTGTGTGTTTGTTAGAAAAAGTATTTTCTAATCTACTGCTCTTAAAAAAAAAAAAAAAAAAACACCAACACAACTACACTCAGTAAAGATATCTTTATAAAAATTGGAATCAATTCTACAATTAACTTCTTCAGCTGAGTTTGAAATTCACCTTAGTGAATGAATAGATATTTATTTAATGTTCTTTGCAGGCTGTGGATTACTGGCCATTGCCTCACCAAGCCGTTCCTACTTTACCCTGGGATTTAAAAGGATCATTTCTCTGATCTGCCTTTCCATTGGGGAATTGTTTGTTGGAAGGATTTTTCCAAACCCAGGTGGTTTTGCTGTTGTACTGTTTCCTGAATGCTGGGTAAGATCAAGCCAATTTACTCATTTTTGTGCAGCTTTTTAAAATTAAATATTTCTGTGGTTTTTCCTTTATCACCTGAATTTTGTATATACACTTGTTCTGGACAAATAGTTTTTGTTTTATTGGGGGTTCAACGAGCGCCTCTCACAGAAGGCTCAGTTTAATTTGTTTTTGTTTTACTGGGGTTCAACGAGCACCTCCTACAGAAGGCTCAGTTATTGGGGTTCAATGAGCACCTCTCGCAGAAGGCTCGGTTTAATTAGTTTTTTGTTTCTTTTATGGGGGTTCAATGAGCACCTCTCGCAGAAGGCTCAGTTTTATTGGGGTTCAACGAGCACCTCCTACAGAAGGCTCAGTTATTGGGGTTCAATGAGCACCTCTCGCAGAAGGCTCGGTTTAATTAGTTTTTTGTTTCTTTTATGGGGGTTCAATGAGCACCTCTCGCAGAAGGCTCAGTTTTTTTGGGGTTCAACGAGCACCTCTCACAGAAGGCTCAGTTTAATTAGTTTTTGTTTTGGGGTTCAATGAGCAACTCTCGCAGAAGGCTCAGTTTAGTTTGTTTTTGTTTTGGGGTTAAATGAGCACCTCTCACAGAAGGCTCAGTTTTATTGGGGTTCAACGAGCACCTCCTACAGAAGGCTCAGTTACTGGGATTCAATTAGCACCTCACAGAAGGCTCAGTTTTATTGGGGTTCAACGAGCACCTCTCACAGAAGGCTCAGTTTAATTAGTTTTTGTTTTGGGGTTCAATGAGCACCTCTCGCAGAAGGCTCAGTTTTACTGGGGTCCAACAAGCACCTCTCACAGAAGGCTCAGTCTTATTAATTTTTTGTTTCTATTATTGGGGTTCAATGAGCACCTCTTGCAGAAGGCTCAGTTTTATTGGGGTTCAACGAGCACCTCCTACAGAAGGCTCAGTTTAATTAGTTTTTTGTTTCTTTTATGGGGGTTCAATGAGCACCTCTTACAGAAGGCTCAGTTATTGGGAATCAATTAGCACCTCACAGAAGGCTCAGTTTTTTTGGGGTTCAACGAGCACCTCTCGCAGAAGGCTCAGTTTAGTTTGTTTTTGTTTTGGGGTTCAATGAGCACCTCTCACAGAAGGCTCAGTTTTATTGGGGTTCAACGAGCACCTCCTACAGAAGGCTCAGTTACTGGGATTCAATTAGCACCTCACAGAAGGCTCAGTTTTATTGGGGTTCAACGAGCACCTCTCACAGAAGGCTCAGTTTAATTAGTTTTTTGTTTCTTTTATTAGGGTTCAACGAGCACCTCTCACAGAAGGCTCAGTTTAATTAGTTTTTTGTTTCTTTTATGGGGGTTCAATGAGCACCTCTCGCAGAAGGCTCAGTTATTGGGAATCAATTAGCACCTTGCAGAAGGCTCAGTTTTTTTGGGGTTCAATGAGCACCTCTCACAGAAGGCTCAGTTTAGTTTGTTTTTGTTTTGGGGTTCAATGAGCACCTCTCACAGAAGGCTCAGTTTTATTGGGGTTCAACGAGCACCTCTCACAGAAGGCTCAGTTTAATTAGTTTTTTGTTTCTTTTATGGGGCTTCAATTAGCACCTCACAGAAGGCTCAGTTTTATTGGGGTTCAACGAGCACCTCTCACAGAAGGCTCAGTTTAATTAGTTTTTTGTTTCTTTTATTGGGGTTCAATGAGCACCTCTCGCAGAAGGCTCAGTTTAATTAGTTTTTTGTTTCTTTTATGGGGGTTCAATGAGCACCTCTCGCAGAAGGCTCAGTTATTGGGAATCAATTAGCACCTTGCAGAAGGCTCAGTTTTTTTGGGGTTCAACGAGCACCTCTCACAGAAGGCTCAGTTTTATTAATTTTTTGTTTCTATTATTGGGGCTCAATGAGCACCTCTCGCAGAAGGCTCAGTTTTATTGGGGTTCAATGAGCACCTCCTACAGAAGGCTCAGTTTAGTTTGTTTTTGTTTTGGGGTTCAATGAGCACCTCTTGCATAATGCTCAGTTATTGGGAATCAATTAGCACCTCACAGAAGGCTCAGTTTTTTTGGGGTTCAACGAGCACCTCTCACAGAAGGCTCAGTTTTATTAATTTTTTGTTTCTATTATTGGGGTTCAATGAGCACCTCTCGCAGAAGGCTCAGTTTTATTGGGGTTCAACGAGCACCTCCTACAGAAGGCTCAGTTATTGGGGTTCAATGAGCACCTCTCGCAGAAGGCTCGGTTTAATTAGTTTTTTGTTTCTTTTATGGGGGTTCAATGAGCACCTCTCGCAGAAGGCTCAGTTTTTTTGGGGTTCAACGAGCACCTCTCACAGAAGGCTCAGTTTAATTAGTTTTTGTTTTGGGGTTCAATGAGCAACTCTCGCAGAAGGCTCAGTTTAGTTTGTTTTTGTTTTGGGGTTAAATGAGCACCTCTCACAGAAGGCTCAGTTTTATTGGGGTTCAACGAGCACCTCCTACAGAAGGCTCAGTTACTGGGATTCAATTAGCACCTCACAGAAGGCTCAGTTTTATTGGGGTTCAACGAGCACCTCTCACAGAAGGCTCAGTTTAATTAGTTTTTGTTTTGGGGTTCAATGAGCACCTCTCGCAGAAGGCTCAGTTTTACTGGGGTCCAACAAGCACCTCTCACAGAAGGCTCAGTCTTATTAATTTTTTGTTTCTATTATTGGGGTTCAATGAGCACCTCTTGCAGAAGGCTCAGTTTTATTGGGGTTCAACGAGCACCTCCTACAGAAGGCTCAGTTTAATTAGTTTTTTGTTTCTTTTATGGGGGTTCAATGAGCACCTCTTACAGAAGGCTCAGTTATTGGGAATCAATTAGCACCTCACAGAAGGCTCAGTTTTTTTGGGGTTCAACGAGCACCTCTCGCAGAAGGCTCAGTTTAGTTTGTTTTTGTTTTGGGGTTCAATGAGCACCTCTCACAGAAGGCTCAGTTTTATTGGGGTTCAACGAGCACCTCCTACAGAAGGCTCAGTTACTGGGATTCAATTAGCACCTCACAGAAGGCTCAGTTTTATTGGGGTTCAACGAGCACCTCTCACAGAAGGCTCAGTTTAATTAGTTTTTTGTTTCTTTTATTAGGGTTCAACGAGCACCTCTCACAGAAGGCTCAGTTTAATTAGTTTTTTGTTTCTTTTATGGGGGTTCAATGAGCACCTCTCGCAGAAGGCTCAGTTATTGGGAATCAATTAGCACCTTGCAGAAGGCTCAGTTTTTTTGGGGTTCAATGAGCACCTCTCACAGAAGGCTCAGTTTAGTTTGTTTTTGTTTTGGGGTTCAATGAGCACCTCTCACAGAAGGCTCAGTTTTATTGGGGTTCAACGAGCACCTCTCACAGAAGGCTCAGTTTAATTAGTTTTTTGTTTCTTTTATGGGGCTTCAATTAGCACCTCACAGAAGGCTCAGTTTTATTGGGGTTCAACGAGCACCTCTCACAGAAGGCTCAGTTTAATTAGTTTTTTGTTTCTTTTATTGGGGTTCAATGAGCACCTCTCGCAGAAGGCTCAGTTTAATTAGTTTTTTGTTTCTTTTATGGGGGTTCAATGAGCACCTCTCGCAGAAGGCTCAGTTATTGGGAATCAATTAGCACCTTGCAGAAGGCTCAGTTTTTTTGGGGTTCAACGAGCACCTCTCACAGAAGGCTCAGTTTTATTAATTTTTTGTTTCTATTATTGGGGCTCAATGAGCACCTCTCGCAGAAGGCTCAGTTTTATTGGGGTTCAATGAGCACCTCCTACAGAAGGCTCAGTTTAGTTTGTTTTTGTTTTGGGGTTCAATGAGCACCTCTTGCATAATGCTCAGTTATTGGGAATCAATTAGCACCTCACAGAAGGCTCAGTTTTATTGGGGTTCAATGAGCACCTCCTACAGAAGGCTCAGTTTAGTTTGTTTTTGTTTTGGGGTTCAATGAGCACCTCCTACAGAAGGCTCAGTTATTGGGAATCAATTAGCACCTCACAGAAGGCTCAGTTTTTTTGGGGTTCAATGAGCACCTCTCGCAGAAGGCTCAGTTTAGTTTGTTTTTGTTTTGGGGTTCAATGAGCACCTCTCACAGAAGGCTCAGTTTAGTTTGTTTTTGTTTTGGGGTTCAATGAGCACCTCTCACAGAAGGCTCAGTTTTATTGGGGTTCAACGAGCACCTCCTACAGAAGGCTCAGTTACTGGGATTCAATTAGCACCTCACAGAAGGCTCAGTTTTATTGGGGTTCAACGAGCACCTCTCACAGAAGGCTCAGTTTAATTAGTTTTTTGTTTCTTTTATGGGGGTTCAATGAGCACCTCTCGCAGAAGGCTCAGTTTTTTTGGGGGTTCAACGAGCACCTCTCGCAGAAGGCTCAGTTTAGTTTTTTTATGCCCTGTGCATGGCCAGTTTAGTCCAGGGGACACTTTTTGGATATTTTAGTCTCATTGCTCTACAATTGTTTCCCAGTATTTTTTCTTTTCTTTCTTTGTGTTTGATTACCACAATGCATATTTATTGTAATGAGTACTGACTTTCCCAGCGTTTTTTCTTGGATCTGGCACTCTGCTCACCTACCTTTTTTAATATATGGCTTCTTGCGGGTAGGAATATAATTCTGACAGGTAATTAGTTATTTTCATTATGCTTTTAGAGTTGAGATTGTTACTGACTGATGGTGTCTACGGGGACGGTTCAGAATTTCAGTACTAATTTGTGTTTGTGGTGCAGTCTAGAAATGCTAGCAGTCTTGTTTAGTTGTGCTTGGTTAAAAGCCAATTTAATACATAAAAAATGTCCAATCCAGAGGAAGGCTCACCTGATGCATGATGCTGTGGATTTCTCAAATATTACTATAGTACCTTGTGTAACTAGAAGAGAACCTGTTGCAGAGATTGCCTCTTTACTGTATGACTTGTATATCACCAGGACCATTGGCAGTGATTTAGAAGGTGGGGAGGAGTTTACTGCTGTCCTTTCAGAGATAGAAACAATAAGACTCCATTCTGCAATTAACTACTTGTTTAGATACCATGGAGAATAAGGGTAAATTAGCCCAAGAAAGTGGTATCGACAGAAAGGAGCCGCTTAAACACTATATAGACCAAAGATTTAAACATGTGCAAATATGCATTGTCACAGCTGTAGCAGAACTGGAATACAAAATGGTCAATTGTTTAAGAAGGGATGAACAATGGCAGAGCAAGCTCATGCAACATGTTAGATCTGCTAGTACACCTAGAATGTCTGATTCTGCTCCCATATCTTCTCCTAGAATTGTTCTTGTTTGGTGTTTCCTGAATTGACACAGAAGATAATATAAGAACATAAAGTTTACAAATGAGAGGAGGCCGTTCGGCCCATCTTGCTCGTTTGGTTGTTAGTAGCTTAATGATCCCAGGGTGTCAGTTTCAACAACATTATTGGGGAGTTGGTTCCAGACCCTTGCAATTCTCTGTGGGGGGGAAAAAAGTGCCTCCTATCTTCTGTTCTGAATGCCCCTTTATCTAATCTCCATTTATGACCCCTGGACCTTTTCTTTTTTTCAGGTCGAAAATGTCCCCTGGGTCGACATTGTCTATACCTTTTAGAATTTTGAATGCTTGAATCGGATCACCGCATAGTCTTCTTTGTTCAAGACTGAATAGATTCAATTCTTTTAGCCTGTCTGCATACGACATGCCTTTTAAACCCGGGATAATTCTGGTCGCTCTTCTTTGCAATATCCTTTTTGTAACAAGGTGACCAGAACTGAACACAATATTCTACATTGGTCTTACCAATGCATTGTAAAGTTTTAACATTATTTCCCTTGACTTAAATTCAACACTTCTCGCAATATATCCGAGCATCTTGTTTATAGCACCTTTTTTATAGCTTCCCCACATTGTCTAGATGAAGACATTTCTGAGTCAACATAAACTCCTAGGTCTTTTTCATAGATTCCTTCAATTTCAGTATCTCCCATCTGATATTTATAATGCACATTTTTATTGCCTGAGTGCAGTACCTTACTTTTCTCTCTTTAAATGTCATTTGCCATGTGTCTGCCCAGTTCTGAATGCTGTCTAGATCATTTTGAATGACCTTTGCTACTGCAACAGTGTTTGCCACTCCTACTATGTGTATGTTGTCTGCAAATTTAACAAGTTTGCTTACTATACCAGAATCTAAATCATTAATGTAGATTAGGAATAGCAGATGACTTAATACTGATCCCTGTGGTACACCACTGGTTACCTCGCTCCATTTTGAGGTTTCTCCTCTAATCAGTACTTTCTGTTTTCTACATGTTAACCACTCCCTAATCCATGTGCATGCATTTCCTTGAATCCCTACTGTGTTCATTAATCTTTTATGCGGGACTTTGTCAAAAGCTTTGTGGAAATCTAAATAAATGTCATATGCTTTGCAATTATCCATTGTCGATGTTGCATCTTCAAAAAAATCAAGCAAGATAGACATGATCTCCCTTTCCTAAAACCATGCTGACTGTCACCCAGGATACTGTTACCATATAGGTAATTTTCCATTTTGGATCTTATTATAGTTTCCATAAGTTTTACGGATCGTTATTACGTTTGCAATTCTCCAGTCTGTCAGTCCAACCCTTGTATCAAGTATAATATAATGACATGTTAGGGTTCATAGAACAGTGTGAATTTCCTCGCCCTTGCCCTATGGGGGATCCTGAGAGAGTGGCTATTCTGTCGTCTGTCTTGAAAGGTTCAGCTAGAAGCTGGTGGATAGCTGAGAGGGGAAATGTACGTAGCTGAAATGATTTTTGTGAAGCCTTTTCTTGCTGCTTCTACCCATTGATTATTTGTCAGCAATAAGACAGGCTCAGGAATATGGTACAGACCCCACGGCAATGCATAAGGGATGGTTATAGGGCGTTATGTCTTAAATGTAAGTCTGATATTGCGGAAGTGCTTCAACATTGAATAACTGTCATCCAAAGCTTGCTAGTTTCTGTATAGACTGACGAGCTAGTGAGAATTGGCACGCTGGTGGAAATGGATTGGGCAGCACAGAAAGTACTGGTCAAAAGTTAACCAGGCTAATAAACTGCAAAAACACTTGTCTTTGCTGCCGTTTCCCATTGAAGTGAGAGGAATTAAAGGAGAAGCTGTACTGGGTGTATATTCACACTCATGCAATTACAGCTCTGGCAGAAGTTTAATCTCTCTCATGAGAAGCTGCTGCCATGTCCTGAACAAACATTTGTGTTGGCAGACGGGAAGTACGTGGTGCTAGAGGCAAAACCCAGCTAGCATACCTATGGAATGACACTTGCTGGTCTATGGAGACGTATATTATGAATGATGAACACCTTGCTTTCCCTCTTGATATTAGGACTTGATTTTTTTAGCTGACAGGAACGCACATTAATCTGGAGGGTAACAGGTATGGAGTAAGGCAAAAGGAAGGGTATGTTGTCACATGCAGTTGTACCTGTAATTTTAGATATGTGAAAATTTGCATGAAATCTTTTTTTTTTTTTTTTAATACCACTGGAGAAAACAGATGGAGGCAGATTACCAAGTCAATTATTTCACTACAAGTCCTTCAAACGCTCCTCTAGAAGGCCACCAAAGGTCAATTTGTTAACTCGTGTCCCACAAGGGGTTTCAAAGATGGGGGGGGGGGGCAATTTTCGATGCTTTCATCCTGAAGCTTTTTTGTGGGGTCATTAAATCGCAGTAAAGTAGGTAGATAGTAGCAGAGCTGCATACAGAAAGTCCGTTACATTGTGAGCACACCTAAACAATTTGAAAGCGATATCTCTTCTTTAGAAGGAACATGCACTTAATCACTCGGGAATTTGACAATTGGACAATGTTGCCCTTGGCAACACAGAAATACTAAAGTGGTGGTACTTGCCACCGGTTATGTACCCCATTTTATTATGCATTTGCTCTTTTTTTTTTTTTTTTTTCTGGACTCCTTTACAAAGTAGCTCTGCAACTTTTTTTTTTCCACTTCCTTGGCCGCATCCCATCCCCCCTCCTGCAGTCTTAATAAACTCCTGAAATTTATTCTGTGCTTTTTTTAAACCACTCCTTCTTACTAATGTAGCTAATTGCATCCCACCCTCTTGAGAAACTTTAATCTTCTGAAAACTTTGTGACCTCCACCCCACAATGTTTCAAGCTCCTCCTTGTTCTCTTTTTAGTTATTAATTTTGTTTTAATTTCCACACTCCTCTCTCATTAGGGCACTCTGGTGTATAAATCTCTGAGCAAATAGCTCTGTGATCAGAAATATACTGGCTACATAACTTGAATCTTTCCAGATGCAAATCAGTAGTCTAGACTTTGCTGAACCACCGGGGTGAGCCCCCGGAAATGTGGATATGTCCCCCCACCCCCTTCCCTTCATCATCCTTTTAAAACTACCTTTTTAATGACCAATCCATCTCCATGACTGTCTGCTTTCAGATGACCGTTTTTACAGTAGTTTAAATATATTGGCAAGAACTAAAATAAATCCTTCCCTTCATTCTTACTTGGCTTCCCAGACACATCTATAACTCTTAGGTACAATATTAAACATTGCATCAGTAACCAATAATCTCCCATTTATAATGTCTTCTCTCTTTTTTTAAAAAAAATATTCCTTTTTAAATAACACTGCTACCCCAGAAGACTTGCAGTCGTTCCCTCATGACCATACTGAGGGGCCATATGGCCACCATTTCGACTAACAAGGTATTGCACACACCTGTAATGGCATGATCTGAGCATCTAAGGAAACCAAAAAGGTACAGACTGTAACACATCTGTCAATACTCTTAAGATGTCATATCCATTGGGCACTTAACCCTAGAATGCAGCCCTGGGTCTAAGACTCTGCATGGTTTTTGTTGTGCAATAATTGCGTTATAGATGCATTATGTTGCCGTGACCCTCCTTCTGTTCTACAATTTAGTGACAAATGTTTCTGTAGATTAATTTAAAAAAAAAAAAAAAAAAATTATATAGGAAAAAACGTACATTCTTATTACTAATTGTCCTGTTATCGGGTCCAGCAGACTCCAATTATTTTACTGTTGACTATAATTTCAACCTCCTGCTTTCCTTGTCATTAAACACTGACTCTCTCAGCATGTGCTGCTGATGATTTAGCTTATGTCAGTCAGCTACAGATGTTCATTTTATGTAAGAATCCTGTGCTAGTGAGGAGAGTGATTTATCAAAGTCTTCTGAAGAGGAACCCGAAGATAATGTCCAACGGACCATTCAAACCCGCTGCAGTGGCACGTACTAGAGCAAAAACCAGGCGAGACCCAACATAATGAGGAGCCCACTGGGTCCTGCACCTGGAAGAACAACTATCACCCAAAGATGCCTCAGATCTGTTTCT